>NW_008824453.1:99956-101274 GCF_000699105.1 Pygoscelis adeliae
CCAGCAGCAGCTCCTGCGGCATGCCAAACACCACACAGGTACAGGGAAGTGGGAAATAAATACAACTCCTCCTCAGGTCAGTGAACAGAGAGGGAAAAAAATGGAAAAGCCTCTAGGACTTCTGGGGAGAGTGAAGCCAAGGCAGGTGGCATAGATTTGCAGCAGCAGGGTATTATTTCCTTCTGGATTACCATCTTTTAAGGAAATGAAAGAAATAGGCTATAGAGTTTTTAATTCACACCCTGGTAAGTATCACTCAGGGGTTCTGTAGAGGAATAAACCAAGCCAAGCTTTATCCTAATTTGCCAGTCCTTCAGTATTGGTCAGAATGGATAATTAGCTCTTAAGAGAGTCTTAATCACGCCTTAACTCTCCAGATCAGCTGTTGTGGTGTGTTGTGGGACACCTCCTCCTTTGCTATGCCTGCTGGCGTCCCAGCACTTCTAGTTCTGCTGCTTCTTGGGCAGCTTTACCTGCAACATGTGAGAGCTGAGAAAGGGAGCAGGTCTGTGGGAGGGTAATGCTTCAACTGTTGTTGCTTTTTAGATCAAAGGGATTACATCTGTGAGTACTGTGCCCGGGCGTTTAAGAGTTCTCATAACTTGGCGGTGCACCGAATGATCCATACAGGCGAGAAGCCCTTGCAGTGAGTACCTCTGCCTGTCTCTTGCTCTCCTACTTTGAGGGACCCTTGGATACACCTGTTCTTGGACTGCACCGAGAGCAGGGGCAGCTCTGAAGTCAGGGCTGGAACCTGTTCTTGGTGTCCCAGCTCTCTTTAAACGCACATCTGTAGGAGTGTTTGAGCTGCCGCTTGTCTCACCTGGTCCTTGAGGCAGTGTCTCAGTAGAGATCTGAGGGACATAAGCCCTCTGCAAATAAAGCTGGAAAAGCTGGAGCTACGGTGACATCCCATTTTAGTGAGCCCCTGCTGTTTTCCTGGGCTGCCTCTTCACTACTGCTGTCCCCATAAGTGTGTGGGGATGTCCCTTTGTTGTGACCTCCCCCTTCTCCCCTCCCAGGTGTGAGATCTGTGGATTCACCTGCCGGCAGAAGGCTTCCCTCAACTGGCACATGAAGAAGCATGATGCGGACTCCTTCTACCAGTTCTCCTGCAACATTTGCGGCAAGAAATTTGAGAAGAAGGACAGCGTCGTGGCCCACAAAGCCAAGAGCCACCCCGAAGTGCTTATTGCTGAAGCACTGGCTGCCAATGCGGGTGCCCTGATCACCAGCACCGACATCCTGGGCACTAATCCTGAGGCCATTGCGCCACCCACTGATGGCCAGGGCCTCCCCCTTCTTCCCGACCCCCTGG
>NW_008824453.1:101337-106217 GCF_000699105.1 Pygoscelis adeliae
CGTGAGCCTGGTGGCTGACGGCAAGCTCTTTGTGGGCAGCGGCAGCAGTACAAACCCAGAGGGGCTGGTCATGAACACAGAGATCCTGGGAGCCACCACGGAGGTGCTCATCGAAGATTCAGACTCCACTGGACCCTAGTGGGTGGGGAGCACACGGGTGCTGGGACAGTTTGGACTCTGTATTTAAAAGGAAAAAAAAAAAGAGGAGACACGTACTGAAAGAGAGAAAAGTTAAACAAAACTTACAATACTAGTAAATAACCGAAGGGTCTGCTCCCCTCCAGCGTGGATCATAGCACATCCTCTTTTCTCCCAACCACTTCTCTCTCCCTCCCACTGCTCCTTTGTAGAAAGGGGCACATGCTGCCATTACCAGAGCAAGTTGGATTGAGCGACGGATTTCTCCAAGGGAGGGGGGACTGCTGAAACCCTTCGCTCTACCCCAAAACAGATGCCTTTCTGGCTCCTTGACGTGGCCCCACTTGCAAACTAGAAAGCATTTGATGTGCTCTGGACAAGTTTCTTAGGACTCCCTCTTGCCCCTGGTCCCAACTTCTATGCATCGCTGCACTCTGGTCCTTGCAGTCTCACTCTTCCTCCTGGGGCTGGGAGTTTGGCTTGGCACTTTAGGCCCCCTCAGCAGGGTGAGCTGTGAAACGGCGCACGTCCCTCTCCCCACCATGCTCCTCTGCTCCAGCTCTGGCAGGAAGTCGAGGGAACGCCCTGGCTCATAGATCATGTTTGCTTGGAGAGGCCCGGGGGCTACAGGAGCCCTGCGTGGGAGAGGCAAGGAGGAGCATCCCAGTTTGACGACAGTAATTTGCACTTTGAACATGTTTCGTTTTTGTGTTGTGGTAACAAGATTCCTTATTTATTGATTAAAAAAGGGTCGGTATTTTTTAGTTATGTTCTTAGGGGGTGGGGGTGGAAGGGGTTCAGGCTATTTCCCAGTAGGCTCCTTCGCACTAGCGAGCTGCAGGGAGCACGTCGTGCCATTGTAACAGCAGCTGGGAGAGCCGAGGTGAAGGCAGCGTTCTGGAGTCAGATGTCTCTCACAGCTTTTCCAGAGTAGAGGAGAGAGCCCCTGGAGAAGAGCCTTGTTTGCAGTGGCAGTCTCTGCAGCAGCATTTTAGCAGGAGGATGAGGTGAGTGATGGAACAGCTGGCTGTTGTCTCCCTTCCTCCCTCCCTCCCAGGTCGGGGTGAGCTCCTTGCATTAAATGCTCTTTTTGCCTCCCCCTTGCTCCCTAGCCTTTCAGGGAAGAACATCATTAGCCAGGAACTTGTTCTCGTGACTTAGGACGGTTGTGAGCTGCTTGCTGCTGGGGGATGTTGTGTTCCTCATTGAACTCCGCCTCTCCTTTCCAGTTCTAGACAAAGATACAGAAGCAGGGACTGGATATGGTTGTCTCAGGCTTGTTTATCCAAGGCAATAGACTGACACGGGACTAGAGGGCTGTCAGCTTCTCTCGCTGCCCCCATTTTGGGGGGAGGGTTTTGTGCAGCTGTGTTCACAAAGCTTCTCTCTTCTGCGCAAACATGCCTGCTTTTCATGAAACGTGGTGGTTCAAGTGTTGCCTGCCGGTGTAGTTAGGACAGCTCTGAGCCCTTGGAAAAGTTTACATAGGCTATGATGTGTCTGCTATGGAGACTTGGATCTTTTTGCTCTTATCTGAAACTTTGTGTGGAGATTCAGTGGCCTTGAATTCGTAGTGTTTTTGGAAGAGGTGAAGAATAACCTGGGCTTTTTGTTTGTTTGCTTGTTTTTTCGGTTGGGTTTATGTGGTTGGGAGCAGAGCTGAAGTATCTTGTCTGAGCACAAGAACAGCTGAATTGGTCTGTAGCACACAGCAGCTAGGCAAAATCGGGTACCTAGGGTCTGGAGAATGGCAATAAAACATGGAATTTAATTGGAAACTTTTTACAGGAAACTTGCCTCTGAACACCCACTCTGTCCCTTGTGCTGCCTGGAAATCCAGCTGTGGCCCAAGCCTGACAGTTTTTATTGGGCCATTTGCCCTGATTTGCCCCCTCCCTTCCCCCCTTATACTGATATCTGTCAGAGCAAGTTGAAACACTTCTGGTGTTGGGGCGGTTCGTGGCTGAATAGTTTGCAACCCTGGTGTCTTATGCCCTGGGTGTGGGCATCCCACATTCTTGCACCATGGCAGCAGCGTGGCTCCCATGCCTGCAGGAGATGCGTCTGGCCATGAGCCTCTCCTGGAGATAAGGATGAGGGCCCAGCGTACCTGAACGCAGGTGTCCTGGGACAGTGCATGTCAGGTCTGCAGTGGTATGGTGTTAAACTAAACCAGTTTCTTCAGTTGGGATGATCTAATTTCTTGCTTGGATTGAATTATTGTGGTTTCCAGCAGGAAGCGTTCAGGTGGCCAGCCGGTCCCCTCCCCTTGCAAACTAAAGAGAAGCAGCACAATGAGACATGTTCAAACCCAACTCTGATTATTTCACACCCCCCCAGCAATGTGGGTCTTCTACCCGGGGAGACTTGGGGCTGGCCAAGCCACATTGTGTGGTGGCATGTCTCCTGGCCTGGATCCCGGCCACCCGTAGCAGATGCGCTCATGTGGTGTGGGTCGGCCATGTCGTCCCCACGCTTGCTGCAGACCATGCTGCTGGAGCTGCTTGTTGTGCCCTGCCTCTGTGCCCTGTGGGAGGTGCGGAGCGGGCAGAGCCTTGCACAGAACACTAAATGGAGAGCTTGGGGTTTTGTTTTCTGAGGGATGGCACTAAAATGTTTTTGGGTCAAGTGCTTGCTCACCTCTGGTGACGTAACGCTTGGCACCAGGCTGGGAGGCGAGGGAGGCTGCCTCGTCCTGTGTCTGCCCCAACTGCCCCGAGTGCAGCAAAGAGTTTGCCATTGGCCACACTTCTGGGACACAGAATCGAGCAACTCATTTGCTTCCTGGCCCAGACACCTCTGATCCCTGCCACTCCCTGCCTTGTCCTTCCATGCTCACCTCTCGTAGCTCTCCTTTTTTTCTTTTTCTGGTCTCGGCCAGTTGCCTGTCTGTCCTCTAACCACAGCCTGCTAACCCCTGATGCAGGAGAGACTGGTGTAGCTCCCTTCCCACTCCTGTTTGAAACTCTAAAACTGACACAGCCCTCCTGCAGCTCCTCCTCCCCTCGATGTCTCTCCTTCACTCGCATGCAGTTTGCTTCAATAAATTATTGTAGTAGTTTGCAATAAACTTTTTTGTATTTTTTTCCCTGTATTTATTTTTTTTTTCTCCTCCCGGGGAGGGAACAGAGGGGGGTACAGGGCCCTTCACCTGCTCTCAGTGCCCCAGAGAGCTTGTGGGTGCTGTGCCCGGTGTGGGCAGCGGCATGCGGGCAGGGGCCTCCATCCAGGGGCCCTGGGGCACAGGGTTTGGGCTGGGGGCTGTGCCAGCTGGAGCTGGGGGGCTCCCGGAGCTCAGCAGTGCTTTCTGCAGTAGCCACCAGGTGGCAACGATGCTTTTGGGTTGGCCACCAGCCCTGGGAGCTTGGGCTGGGGGGCTGGGGCAGTCCCCCAGCCAGGCTGGGGCAAGGCTTGGTGTACTGTGATACTAAAGGGAAACTGCTTTTCAACTCCTGTTTTTTTTCTCTTAATCTGGGTAATACATAACCAAAATAAACGTACTGAGGAAAAACCAAACTATTTAAAAGGGCTGTTTTTGTTTTGGTGCATGCAGCTCACCTGTGGCGGGTGGCCGGCGTTGCCCTGGGGTGGCTGGGACCTCCTCCCCTGCCTGCAGGACCCCTCTGGGAAAGGGGGGTTGAACCTGCGGGACCCAGTCCCACGCAGCCATGGGGGAATAAGAGGGCTGGAGGTGGCCAGGACAGGCCCCTGCAGCCTTCTGTCAGAGTTTGGGTTGCAGCCCAGCCTGCAGCTGGTGCTGGATCTCTGGCCCAGGGGCTCCTCTCAATCCATTGCTGGCGAACCCCCAGTGCTCTGCCCCACTCAGGCCCCAGCCCACTGCCTGGGCTGAGATGTTGAGTAATGTCCGGGCTTTGCTCACCTCTTCCCGGCAGCGGTTTCCTGCGCTCTGGCATGAGCCGGGGGGATTAGCGTGCTGCTAATCTCACTGCACGGCTGGGAGGGAGGAATGGGTCAGATCTGGTACTGGGAGCCTGTTGCTGCTGGGCGAGACTGTTCTGGGCAAGGCGCTTGGAGTGGCGAAGCATGGGGGAGTTAGGGAAATAATCTGTCGTTGTTGATCCCAGAGGCGGGAATTTGCAGTGTTGTGCCAGGCCCCAGGCGCGGAAGAGGGGGAGAGCCAGGCCAGTGGACGTGTGAGCGGAGCTCCCGGCTGGAATGCACCAGCTCAGCAAGGGATTGTCCTCCCTGGGCCGGGCAGGCGCTGCGCCATGAGCCTGGTGCCCATGACAGTTGCTCGGGCCATGGCAGCAGCAGACAGCCCCTCAGCCGCCCTTCGGCGCCGTGACCTGTGCAGCCGAGGCATCCGCCTGGCCGGAAAGATGCGTTCGGACGTCATCGACCTCCTAGACACCTATGTGAGTTTGCCCCGCTCCCTCTGGCTGCCTGTGGTGCTGGGAGTGCTGGTGGAGTGGCTGCTGCTACTGGGGTCTGGGGGGCTCCTGGCAGCTGTGTTGGGGCATGAGGGCTCTGGCCCATGGTAGAGATGGGGGATGAAATGCTGCTAGTATCTGGGCCTTGGCGCTGCCGGCTGATGCTTGGGCAAACCTCAAGCACCTGGTCTTGCACTGCCCCGAATGCCTCCTGGCCAGCGCTGAAGCTGAATTGGGGCCCCCCCTGAGCTGGTGGTGGTGGGGCTTGGGGTGGGGGGGGGTCCCCCGTTCCTCCTGCCACCACTGATCCCCAGCTGCTCTTGCCCCTGCAGGTGGAGCGGCAGGGCTTGG
>NW_008824453.1:106996-107859 GCF_000699105.1 Pygoscelis adeliae
GTGCCACTCCTGTGGGCCCCTTTCCCCGTGGGAAAACTGAGGCACGGGCTGCACTCCACACCGGAGGGAGCGGGGATCCCCAGGCGGGGCGAGCCTCAGGGGTGGCTCTGGCTTTGCCTGCTGAGGAGTTGGAATTATCTCCCGGGAAGCAGCTTTGCCGCTCACCCCAGGGCCCGGAGGCCATAACCCTCAGCAGGCTGCAGCGGTGCTGGCCTTTTCTTTGAAATTCAGTCACTGCCCGGCTTGCTGTGGCCAGGTGCTGCCTCCGGCAGACGGAAGCTGCCTCGGGGCTCTCGCGGAGGCAAGACAGGAGTGAAGGGACAGGAAAATACTGCCTGGTGAAATCAGTCTTGGGACCTGCCCCCCAGCTGCAAGATGCAAGGCTTCGCCTCCTTCACGTGGACTCTTTTCTCCCACCTGGCTCGCATTTTCTGCGCATTGAATTTCTGCTCTAACTCTTTGGGGGCTTTCTTGGGAGGGGGGTGTGTGGGGGTATGATCAGGAGGGGATTTCTTAACTGCTTGGACAAGGTAATGGAGAGGATCTTTCAACTGAAGGCTGTGATTCAGAAGACCCTCCACAAGGAGGTTTATGCCTCCAGGGGTTATTTTGGGACTGGAAACAGCACGGAGGGTTAAACAGCCCCAACCACATTGCTCACCCTGTGAAGGGGAATGCCATGAGGTTTTGCGGCTGCCCAGGCCATGGTTTTCTTGCTGAATGGATGTGATGGTTGCTGGCTGCCAAGTGAATAAAAGGGCTGGGAGATCTTGAGTGACATGACTTCTTGCGGGAGGTGGGACAGTGGGGCTCAACCTCACCAGAGAGCTTGGGCTGCCCCTTTCCCACTCCAGGGAAGGGTT
>NW_008824453.1:107986-111493 GCF_000699105.1 Pygoscelis adeliae
ATGAGGAGGAGGTGGGGGGGGTCGCTGGGGTTGTGCCCTGTCCTGGTGTGGTCCTGCCTTCCTCCCTGACTTGCGAGAGGGACGGCAAAATGGGGGGACGCTGGAGGCATGGGGTGGGGAGGAGGCTGGGGGCATGCCTGGCTGGCCCTGCTCAAAGCAGCTTTGTTGTGGTGGGTGGTGGTGGCACTCGGCATGGTGCCTGCCCCAGTGCCAGCGGCGTCTGCACGGGCATGGGAGGCCCCAGGCACTGTGGGAGGATAAAGGGCGGCGCCGAGGCAGGGTCCTCAGCACCCATCCTGCCCACCCCACCGGTCACATCGGGGCAAGCGGGACTGCAGGGTTGGGGCTGCCCCGTGGGTTCGGGGTGAGGCTGTTTTTTTGTGGGTGATGCCCAAGAGAAAGAACGTGCACCTTCTTCATTGCTACTTACTGCCTGACCTCAGCTTTGCAGCTCAGACTGGATTTGCAATGTTTCTGCTTCCCTCCACTTGGGAATAACAATTTCTGGCCTTTATTTTTTTCAGGATTAGTCAAAGTGAGTCCCTTTCCCAGCAAGTATTTCTCTCTCCCAGTGTTGTCTGCTTTGTGTACTTGAAGCCATCTTGCTTTTCTCCCCTTGCACCCTTGTGCTCAGCAGTGGCCAGGTGCTCACATCCTTGCCCGCCCGCTGCCTCTCACCTTCCCAAAGGCAGGCACGTACACCTCAAATGCTGCATGTCCATCTCTGAACCTCACAACCCAAGCAGGTGGTAACAGACCCCTTTTCTCTCACCACAGTAGCCCGGGTATGAGGTGACCTTCACATCCCCGGGAAGCCGGCCCCAGCCCTGGCACGGGTCCATGCAACTTGATCCTTCCAGATCAGCTGCTGGCAGTGCTGCGAGCTGAGCTCGGCCCGCTGCAATTGCACTCCGGGAGTTGAAGCAGCAATTGGGATTGAAGGTGGACAATGAAGCCCAGGGGCTTCCCTGGGCTGTGCCCAGGAGCATGAATCACTGCTTTTGCAACCTTCCTTATTCCTTCCTTGCTACCTTGCCAGCGGTGCTGGTGCGTCTGTGTTTGCAAAGCACCCGCAATGCTTTGCAATGGCCACCGTAACCAGAAACAGTGTAAAAAAGCAAACCATAATCCAAACCTCCATGGTCTGACTGAATGAGAGGTTCTGAGTCTCAAGCTTTCCCCACCAGCAAGCCCTCACCATGCAGTAGAGAGGTGGTGACGTCTGAGCCTGCCAGGTTTTAATGCTATTTTTCAGCTGCAACGCCGAAGGGAATCACTAGTAAACTGATTTGGCAAGAACAGGGGCATCCAACGGCTGAGCTCCTTCACTGCTGGGAGGCCCTTTGGACTTGCATTGCCGCAGGCTGAAGTTAAGTTGATTCGGGTGGCTGGACATGACTGAAGCTGTTGATTTTGGGGACAGAAATTAAGAGCTTGAGGGGAAGACAGTCGTACCCATGTAGCTAATGCCGCTGAGGACCCTGAATGGCCTCCTGCAAACTAAAAACCCACCAAAAAGCCATCTGAGATTGTGCTTTGGGAAGAGAGAAAGGATTTGCAGTGCTGGTGGGAATGGGGAAGAGGAGGGCTGTGGTCCCGAATTGCAGAGGGGAAGGAGCCACCAAAACTAACCCACAGATGTGTTTAATTTCAAAAAATAAATGTTTGGGCTTAACGCGTGGTTGGGTTGGGCACACTTTGTGGGGTTGGAAAGGTTTTAAACCAACCAACGCTGCTCCCTGACCTCAGGCATGCCTGTACTTGGGTGCTGGCAGCAGTGCTGGGCGCTGGGAGAGAATAAAGTCATCCCTTGCCCACCATGCACTGGAGGCAGGTGGGGTTCAACTGTGCCGGTCCCACCGATTCATCCATCCCCTTGCGTCCTCGATGCCAGCATTGCAGTGCTGGCTCCTGACTTTTTGATCCTGAGCCGGGGCCGGGGGGGGGGGGGGGGGATTTTCACCAACGCTTTCCTTCTTAATAGCAGGAAAACGTTTTCCTCCCATCTGAGTCAGCGGAAAGGATTTCCCTGGGTTTCCCCATTGTGGCCTTGGCTGCACTCGCCTGCCCCAAAGGAGCAGGTGAAAACCCAGAGGAGTGTCTCTCCACTGTGGTGCTGCCTATCTGGGAAGGGCCGGGAGCCCTCCCTTCTTGCAGGAAAACACGCTTTGAGCGTGGCCCTGGGTGTCTCCGAGGGCAAGCTGGAAGAAGGAGAGATTTGCTTGAACTTCTGTGGTTCGCCTCCTCCTCTCTCACCATGGCGCTCGCCAGCTGGCATCACCACAGTTAGTCCCCACCTGTTTCTTTCCCCTTTTTATTTTCCTCCCTTCTTTTTTCTCCCCTCTATTTAGATCTTGCCTAATGGTTTCTCACCACAAGTGCCGCTGGCAGATGCTCGGTGGCCTGGGCAGTGCCTGGGAAACAGGTTTGTCAGGAGAGGAGCTGCACCGGCCACCGGGAGCTCAGCAACATCGTGCAGCAGCACCACGGGTCCCCGTGTCCTGGGGATGAGTCGCCCTCTGAGCTGACATGGGCCATGGACTGGGGGATTTGCCAGTGCTGGGAAACCTGTGCACATAGGACACGAATGCAATTTGTACAGTTCTCCCCAAACCAGGCAACGATGGGTGTTTTATTTAATATCCAAGAAAAATAGTGTTTCGTGTGTCTGAGCACAGGACCACTAAATGAGGTGAGACCTGATGCCAGCACTTGCCTGTTGCCAATATCCTGCCGTTCAGGGCTGCCCTGGGGTGCTGCTTGTGGGGCTTAGCGGAAGAACAAACTCAGGATGAACTTTTTTTTGAGCTGCAGGGAAGGGCCAGCACCAGCTGCTCCAGTCCCAGGGAGTCACTGTAAAGCAGAGGCGCCTGTGTCGCACTGCCAGCGGGAGCACGCGGGTTTTGGTTGTACCGGTTTCAGTTTGCACAGCAAAGCCACCAGGCTGCCAAGGCCTGCATAAGTCAGAGGAACATCCTGAAGGATTCGTAGCCTCACGCCAGGCTGAAGCTGCATGAAATCTCCCAAAAAAGCACTTCCCAGGGAAACTAAACTGTGGGAGGCAGCTGGGACAGCTGGGGTACAGGAACAGGGGTTATGGCCCGGGTGCCCCTCGAGGTGCACAGCGATTTTCGGCTTTGAACCCATTTTTGTGCATCACGGGCCATGGCCAGGGGCAGCTCACTGGGCTGCTCCCCGCAGGCGCTGCAGCCCGGGGAAGGGGATGGTCAAAGCTCTCGGACCACGTTTCACTGTCACGGCGCATGAAGCGGGGTCCGGCCCTGGGGTCCTGCCTTTGGTCGGGCATGCGACCCCCCAACATCCTGATTCGCACTGCAGGCGGACTTGGGGCCGGGGTGGTGCACAGGGATGGGCGCACAGCGGGTCCTCCCTGCAGCATCTGCGCTGCAGCCTCGGTTAGGGGTGTGGGGAGCACTGGGGGGTCCTGGGGCTGCAGGGTGGGGGTGCAGGGGGCACTAGGACGGGTCCCAGGGGTGACGGGAGGGA
>NW_008824453.1:112244-116117 GCF_000699105.1 Pygoscelis adeliae
TCCTGCCCTGCCCGGCCCGGCCGGGCCCTGCGCCGGGCTCCCCGGGCTGCGATTGCGTTGCTTTGCGCTGCTTTGCATCGCCGGGTGCCACGCAGCCCTGCCTGTTTGCACGTTGCACCGGGCTCCGCGGTCTGGCCTTGCGTTGCTCGGCGCCGTGCAGCACAGTGCTCCCTGCTCTAGAGTTGCATTGCACCGTGCTGTGCCTTGCAGTATTGCCCAGCCCTGCGTGGTCTCGCACTGCTTCGTGCTCCCTGCTCTGCAGTTGCATTGCACCGCACCGTGCCGCCGGGTCCTGTCCAGCGCTGCCGTGTCCTGGTCCCTCACTGCACCGCGCTGCATGGGGTTCTGGTGCTAGGCCCTGTGCTGCCCTGCCTGGTCCGGTGCTTTCCTGCCTGACATGACTGATCTAGATTTGCTCTGTATTTCCAGGTCCCTTACTGAATTGCACTGGTTGGTGTAGAGTTGCACCATGCAGCGCTTTGCTGCCAGGTCCAGTATTGCACAGTGCTGCCTGACCTGGAATTGCATTGCACGGTGTTGCACAATGCTGTGCTGCTGGGTCCCATACTGCATTGCACTGCCTGATCTGGAGCTGGGTTGTACTGCGCTGCCTTTCCCAGTCCCATATTGCATTGTGCTGCCTTGCTCTGCGTTACGTCCCATCGCCTGCTCTGCCATCATGTTGCTGGCTGTACTGCGCTGTGCTGCTGGGTGCTGCGCTGCATTATACTGCCTGATCCTGGATTGTATTGCCCGGTCCTATACTACATCTGGATTTGCCTTGCACTGCCCTGCTCTGCCTGCCCTGGAATTGCACAGCTCTGCTCCTCATTGCCCAGTCCCACACTGCTGCCCAGCCCTTACCGGTGCTGCCCAAGCCCACGCTGCCCAGGGTTGCCCGCTGCCAGCTTGCGTTATGCCATCCCACCTGGTCCCCAGGTGCTTGCTGTGTCCCATGCTGCCTGGCCCTGCCCATGTGTTTGTGGTCCCTTACAGGGTTGTGCTGCTCAGCCTCCTCCCTGCTGCACCTCCCTGGGCCCTACTGCATACTACGGCCTTTTCGTCTTCTGGCCTGCAGTCCCTTCATGTGCGGAGCTTATCCACTGCAGACCCTTCCCAGGATCCTGCCCCACCATGCCCAGCTCCCTCTCTGCTACCCCTGAGCCGCCATCAACCCCAAAGGCCCAGTGCTGTACGGTGCTTGGGGGCCAAATCCTGCCCTGGGTCATGGCAGCCCATGGGGGTGCCCAGGGTGGGGGCACACGCAGGTGGGGGGATGCTCAGGGAGGGCACAGGCAGGTCGGGGGTCCCCAGGGTGGTGACTTGGATGGGTAAAGGGGCTATTCGGGGGTAGGGGGGCAATGAGCAGGCATGGGGATCCCCACGGTGGTGGGGTTGTGGAGGGATTCCCAAGGTGGTGGGGTATGTATGGCCCTGGGGGTGTCTGGGATGTGGGGCACAGGCACCCATGGGGGAGAGGTTGGCACAGGGGATTTGTGCACCCTAAACACACCCGTAATGGCCATGGGAAGGGGACCAGCCAGTGCCCCTTGTTCCTGGGACAGGGGGTGCTGGGTGCAGCAGGGTGCTGGACACCCTCTTTTGTCCTCTTTCCCCCAGCAGCTCTGGGGGCTGGTGGGGACCCTTCCCTGCCTGGGGGTGTGGAGACGAGGGACCTCTGCGGCGGGGCTGGGGGCCAGCCTCTGAGGGCTATTGTCACCCGGGGAAGAGGCCTGAAAGGGGGATTGTTCTGTCTCTCCCTGGGTTGCTGGGGATGTTGGTATTTTGGGTCATTAAACAGCTCTGATTTGGGGGGGTCGTGACCCTGGCAGGCCCTGAATAGCTATTGTCCCTTTTCTTCCCCTGCTGAATGGGAGGCCGGCTGGCTGCGCTGGGCTGGGGGAATGCACGGCGTTCCCACACCGCCGCCCGGGGACCGCCAGATGCTGCATGCCGCCACTGCTGCCCTCCCCGCCTTGCGCCGGATTAGGATAAATCACCACCCCGCTCCCCTCCGGCCCCGCTTTGTGCCGCCAATGCCGGCAGCTTTTCTCCCCCGGGTGTCGCTTTGCAGGATGGGGATGGGTGGCCTGGCTTGCCTGGGGTGCAGCTGCACCCCATTCTCCATAGCAGGGTGCTTGATGTGTGCCTGTCATTAGTGCTAATAAACAGCTTTTCCTTTTTAGCTCTTTTTCTTGGGAAATGGTCCTGTGTGGGGACTGATGGTGGTGGCTGCTCCCAGCGGAGAGGTGGGGGCGAAAAGGGAGTGAAATTCTTGCAGGCTTTGCAAGACACGTGGTGAAAAGCTGAAGAAGCAGGCTTATTATTTCTTCTCTTTGACATTTCTTGTTTCTACCGCTGGCAGGGGGGCCGAGCCATGGGGTTTTGCAGAAGAGCATGGAGGCTATGTTCGTGAGCTCATCCCACCTATTAACCAAACAACTCTGGGTGCTAGTAGCATGCTTAGGATGGGACCCTGAGGCTGAGCCTGGCCATGTTCAGCCTGCCCTGCTGTGCCGTGAAACGTCCCAAAGAGGAAGGCTTTCTCCTCATTGTAGGAGTTTCTAAAATCTGCGTCCGTGCTTTGAATGCATCCTAGTCAACTGGGAGCGGTGGGAAAGGAAACGCCTAGCAAAAATAAGGATGCAAGCCACAAAGCCTTCATGCTTTGCACTCTCATCCCACTCTTAACGCTTGCTGATGGGGGAGCAGGAGCCGGGCACAGGGCCCCACTCAAACTCCTTTGCTTGGCGTCGCGGGGATTTTCCCTCTGCCACGGGCTGGGTTTTTGTCGCAGGCCAGTTTGGCAGCTGCAGATGATGGGGCTGGCACAAGCCCTGCTCCGCTGCACACATGGGTGCCTGTGCATGTCACCTCTGCGGGGCTCAGAGCTGCCCCTTAAATCTTATTCCCCCATCCCGGTCCAGAGCTGAGAGGGGGACAGGGCCGTCTCTGGCAGGAGTCCGGTGCCTACATGCCTGGTTTCATCAGGCTCTCGCAGGAGGTCCCTGGGAGCAGGTTGGAGTGGCCAAGCTTGTGGTTCTGTGTTTCCCCATCAGGACTGAGCAGCTGCATGCTGGGGCTGGGAGGGCGGCCACCCCCGTAGACTGATGGGGGTGAAATCTGCCCTTCCCTCACCCCGGTCACACTGGGGGTGCACCCCAGTGCCGTGCATGTACAGCCCAGGGGCTCCCTGGCCCTTTGGGTGCACCAGCAGCAGTGCGGCTTGCAGGCAGTGGCCTGGAGAAACCAAGGCACACCAGTCTCCTGGCAGGGCAGGGACAACTGCTGAGCCAGAAAGTCATCCTGTCCCCGTGCTGAACAGCACCGGCGGGGCAGGTTGGGGTGGTTTCGCTCCCTGCCCACAGGTGGGTCCTGGCGCCAGAGTCTGACAGCATCTCTCACCCTCCCTCAGGCACTATCCGCCCTGTCCGGCGCAGCTACTACGACCCATCGTCAGCACCAGGCAAGGGAGTCGTGTGGGAGTGGGAGAATGACAGCGGGTCATGGACACCCTACGACATGGACGTGGGTATCACCATCCAGCGCGCCTATGAGAAGCAGCACCCCTGGGTGGACCTGAGCGCCATTGGCTTCTGCTATGTCATCGACTTTGCCACCATGGGTCAGATCAACCGGCAGACCCAGCGCAAGCGCCGTGTCCGCCGCCGCCTTGACATGGTCTACCCGCTGGTCTCGGGCACCCTGCCCAAGTCCCAGTCCTG
This sequence comes from Pygoscelis adeliae, assembly GCF_000699105.1. Classification (NCBI taxonomy): domain Eukaryota; kingdom Metazoa; phylum Chordata; class Aves; order Sphenisciformes; family Spheniscidae; genus Pygoscelis; species Pygoscelis adeliae. The sequence goes on from NW_008824453.1 coordinate 115,970, forward strand.
GCCGGCCAGCCCTGGGGCGGCAGCAGCCCCCCCGGTCCCCGCCTGCGCCTGTCCCCAGTGCCTCCTGGTCATGAGTGTCAAAGCCACTGTGTCAGCTGCTGGCCCCCGCACCGCCCACCCACCGCCCCCCCAAACCACCCCCAGACCA
>NW_008824453.1:116219-121199 GCF_000699105.1 Pygoscelis adeliae
AGATCAGCCAGCTCCACCACCAGCCCCCCTGGCACGGGCAGTGGCAAGGCATCCCGTCCTGGCCTCGGCACCCTGAACCGCAGCCACCTCCAGCGCCTGGCCATCGCTCAGTCCCGGGTACTCATTGCCTCTGGGTGAGTCCTGCCGTGTGCGAGCGAGAGGGTAGTTGGGGGGAGAACAGGTGCAGTGCAATTTTTTTTCTCCTCCCCAGGGCACAGAGGGACTGCAGCCCTGTGGGGCTCCCCCCTGCAGGGGTGCTATCACCCCTGGGCCTGGTGGGAGATGGACCTCGGCAGTCCCCAACCTCCCATGGGCAAAGGGCTCTGCTGGGCCCCTCTCCTTCCCTGCGGGTGCCTGGGGACTGGAGCAAGGATGGGGTGGCTCCTGCATCTCAATGAGGAGGCTGAGGCTGCTCTTTCTCTTGGTGGCAGGGGATGGGTGGGGGACTGCGAAAGGCCCAAAGAAAAGCCGTTCAGGCCCCATGAGAAGGGGTCCCTCCAGACCCCCGCCCTCCGAAGACACTTTTTTTTCAAGGGGGGGGGTGTTTAATGAGCCTGTTTCTCCCCTTTGTCTGGCTCTGCTGTCAGCCTTCTGTCGCAGCCTGGCCCCTTTCCTCTCCTTCTCCATCCTCCCCCTTCCCTCCGCTCCTGACCTGCTGGGAAACTTTCCCATGGAAGAGAGCCCCAAGGGGAGGGGGGGAAAGAGCTGTGGCACTGACGTGGCTGTAGGAGAAAAGAGAAAAAAAAAACCAACAGACCAGCCCGGGGAGCGGTGACAAAAAGGGGCTGTGAATGGAGATGCAGGCGGGGTTTCTAAAGAGCAAGAGAAAAGGCGGCAGTGGGGGCATGTCACCCTGTTGGGGGATTCTCTGTTTCCAGCCAGGGCCCGTGCGGTTGCTCAGGCAACTATTGTCTGGCCCCTGCCGGCCCCCAGGGGCTGCGGGGATGTGGGTGTCTGCCACCGGCCCTGACGTGGTCTCTGCTGGCTCCTTGCAGTGTCCCCACTGTCCCTGTGAAGAACCTCACTGGCTCCAGTCCCGTCAACCCAGCACTGGCAGGTGAGGATGGGGCTGCAGCAGGGCGCCTGGTGCCCATGTGTGCTGGCCTCCCCGGGGGGCAGTCAGCCCCAGCGGGGTGGTTTTTGGGAGAACATCTGGGGTTTGGGGTGACACTGGTTCCTCAGTGCCATTTCGAACCTCCTTGCCCAGGGATCACGGGGATCCTAATGAGTGCAGCTGGGCTGCCCGTCTGCCTGACACGGCCCCCCAAGCTGGTGCTGCACCCCCCACCTGTCAGCAAAAGTGAGATCCAGTCCATCCCTGGCATCTCCCACACCTGCCGCAAGACCACCAAGAAACAGGCCAAGAAGGGTGAGAGGCACTTTGTCACTAGACCCCTGTTCCTGTCCCCACTTCCCTACCTGGTTCCCCTGTCTCCTCCCACTGCTCCCAGCAGTGGGTTTCCCCTGTGCTGCCCTCCAGCCCCTCTGACTTTTGCTCTCCCACAGGTAAAACTCCGGAGGAGGTACTGAAAAAATACCTGCAGAAGGTGCGGCATCCGCCGGATGAGGTGCAAGCAGTGGGGGTCACGCTGGGGTGTCCCTGGGGTGCTTTGCTGTGGGAGGAGTGACTGGGGACGCGGGCGATGCCCCCATGCCATGCAGGGGTCTCCTGCTGCCCCTCATGGCTCTTCCCTGTCCCCATCCCCCTCTGAAGAGGGGCTGTGTGCCTCACGCATGTGTTGGCCAGCCCCTGCAGTGGCCCAGGGTGACGGCGTGGTGCCGGGGTGGGTGCTGGTCCCTGGGTAAGAGCAGGGCAGCTCATCAGCCCCATGTCCTCGGTGAGGCTCTGGCTGCATCCGTCCATCTGACCCCTCTCCTCCCCTTCTGTGCAGGACTGCACCATCTGCATGGAGCGCCTCTCTGCACCCTCCGGCTACAAGGGACCCCAGCCAGCCCTCAAGCCTGACCTGGTGGGGAAGCTGGTGAAGTGTGGCCATGTCTTCCATCTCCACTGCCTGGTCGCCATGTACAACAACGGCAACAAGGTGCAAGGCTGCAGCCCTGGGGGATGCCCAAGCCCCCAGCTCGGCAACCTGTGCTGAGCTCCACCTGCCCTCAGTGGGACAGTGCTTGAGTCCTGCTGCCCTGGAGGGCTCTGACCTCCCCGCCCTTGACAGAGTTTAATTTTTATCAGCAGCAAGCACTTTGGGACCTCTAAATCAGAAACCAGGGTTGCATGGATGTTTTTTCCCCCACCATGCCTGGGTTTACGTCCTTGCTTTCCTTCTCAGGGTTAGTGGTGGTAGACTTTGATCCCTGCATGTCTGAGCAGAGCTACCTGGCATCTGGCGCTGGGCAGTGCCTTTCCAGCTGCAGGTGGGCTTTCCTGAGCCCCCTGCAAATGGTCCTTGTGCTCGATATTCCCAGGAAAATGCATTTCACATTGCTTGGGGTTTTTTATTATTTATTATCTTTCCCTCTTTGAAAAAAAAAAATAAAAACCCCAAAACAGAGGCAGGGAAAGTAGAGGGAACTGAGAAACTGATGAGGAAAAGAACTGCAGACCTCCAAAAAAAAGAAACTGATGAGGAAAAGAAATGCAGACCTCAGGTTTTTGGTTAAAGTTGGGTTGCCGTAGCAAATTCTCACAGCCCTACCCCCTACTTTCTAAGTGTTTTTGAAATGACTGTTTTCATGATGAAAATGACGTTCAGTGCTGCTCAGGGATGAAGCGCCTGGTCTGGCTCAGTGCTGGGGGATACCAGTTTCATTATATTCTCCTCTTTTCCTGCTCTCAGGATGGGAGCCTGCAGTGTCCCACCTGCAAAACCATCTACGGGGTGAAGACTGGGACACAGCCCCCGGGGAAGATGGAATATCACATCATCCCTCACACGCTGCCTGGCCACTCTGACTGCAAAACCATCCGCATCATCTACAACATCCCCCCAGGGGTGCAGGTGCGGCCCAGTCCTATGCCCAGGGAGGTACATGGGTGGTCCCCTGTGGGGGCTGGTGGCCCTTGTCACTGCTGCATCACCCCCGGGTCATGCTGCAGCTCATGCCTTGTCTCGGGGCTCTGGGTTCAATGATGTCTCAGGAGCTGCGTGTCTGTAAGGATATTGTGGGAAGTCGGGTACATCTGCATGACAGTGTTGGCCCCGTCTGCTTGGTGGTAGGGGGGACGGTGGCATTTAGGGCCACCATGCTGGAGCATGGCCGCCCAGCACAGCAGTAAGCAGCTCTGCGTCCACTGAGGTTGGGGGTTACCTTATGCCCAGAGCATCCTTCTGAGCTCCAAAAGGGTTTTGTTCCTCTCCCACTCCACACGCTGCAGGGACCAGAGCATCCAAACCCTGGGAAGAGCTTCACCGCCCGCGGCTTCCCCCGGCACTGCTACCTGCCAGACAGTGAGAAGGGCAGAAAGGTGAGGGGCTCACCTGGGTGGCTTGAGCTGGCCAAGGCATGCTCAAGGGCATATCGAGGGGGAGAGGGAGCGAGCAGCTATTTGGAGCATGGGGAAAAGCAGATAGGGCTTATGCAGGCAAATCTGGGTGGAGGTTTTCCCCGTAGCTCATCTGGCATGCTCTGCAGGAGCCCAGCAACATTCCCATGTGCTGGGGAAGCTCTGCAGCCTTGTCCCACTATTTTGGTTGGGGTAGCACCCCATGCTGGGATCCCGAGCTCCCTGGGAGGGCTTGGCTGTGGGTTGCCCACATTGCCAGGGCATACCAGGATGATCAGGCGTGCCTTGAGCAGAAGTGGGTGCTTCCCTGCCGCATTTGCCCTGCTGCCTGCCTCATCTCTCCCCTCCAAAGGTACTGAAGTTGCTGCTGGTAGCCTGGGACCGGCGCTTGATCTTTGCCATTGGGACCTCCAGCACCACAGGCGAGTCGGACACGGTGATCTGGAATGAGATCCACCACAAGACAGAGTTCGGCTCCAACCTCACTGGCCATGGCTACCCTGACATCAACTACTTGGACAATGTCCTGGCCGAGCTCGCGGCCCAGGGCATCACGGAGGAGAGCCTGGCGCAGGAGAAGGACTGAGACCGTGGCAGGGAGGCAAGGGAAGGGGCACCCATGCCGCGCCCCCCCAAGGATAAAGCTGCTGGAGAAACCCGCATGGGTGCTTTGCAGGGGCACCTGGAGCCCCCTGCTCCTGGTGGCACCTGCCCAGTGGGAGCATCCCCAGGCTGGCCGGGAATGTGGGAGAAGGTCCTTTTGGCCATCCCCTTCACTCCTGCGGGGAGGGAGCCTTCCCCACAGAGCCGTGGGGCTTCACGCTGGCCTGGCTGTCCCCTCCGGCTGGTGTCCTATCCCCACTGCCACCATGCTGAGGGCTTGGGGGGTACTAGGCTCCCCTCCCTCCTCATCCATTGGACGGTCCCAGCCTGGCCTGATTCCCCTGACACCCATCTGGGGCTGTGACCTGGCCTGGGGTGGGAGCAGGGGCCATGGGAGTCCCCCTCGCTCTGCCTCATCCCTCAGCCGTCTGTTTGTTCATTTGTCCTGTCTGGTACCTCCTCACTGGTCACTTGTGTCCACGGAGGTTGGGGGGGGCCCTTTCCTGCCTCGGCTGGCCCCCCAGCCCTGTGCCCCCTTCTCCTCTTGGCTGTGTCTGAGCTGTGCCCTGCAGGGTCCACTTGTCTGGGCTGCTCACCCCCACCCCGTGCCAGGGAGGGGCCGGTGGGTGGTAGGAAGTGGGGGGAGGGGCACATTTCCTGGCCTATCTCCCACCCCCCCTGTAGTGGGTTCCTTGAACTGTTCGTATGGGGGCGTCCCCGCCTTGAATTTTTATATACCTCGTGTTTTGGGGTTTTGTCGTATATATGTACATATAGGTGGTGGCGTTTTGGGAGGTGTCCTGGGGGCTGGGAGAATGGGATGCTGTGGCCAGACTGGGGGCTGAGCTCAGTGGCGCTTGGGGGGGGGGGGGGCGGGGCAGCGGCGCTGCCCCACTGCAGAGAGCCCCCCC
>NW_008824453.1:121483-123193 GCF_000699105.1 Pygoscelis adeliae
AGGGCCTCTCGGAGCCACCTGTGATGGGGTGCTGGGGAGGTCCCCGCAGCTTTGGGGGCTGCCCTGGGGACACTCTCCCCATTGGTGAGGGCTGGCTGCACTCATGCCCCTGTCCTGCGAGACCCCTGGGGTTGGAGAGCGGAGTGGGGGGCAGCACCCACCACTGCCCAGGCTGCCCCCAGCCCTGCACTGTTGTCCCCTGGGGGGGGGGATTTGGGGCCTCCTAGGCCGTTTTGTTGCATACCCCTCCTGGTTTTCCGGGGGGGGTGTGTGTGTGTGTATCACCTTGCTCTCGGTCCCAGGGGATGGCTGCGTGGGAGGGGGACCCGTCCTGCTGTGCATCGTGTTGTCGCTGTTTTTCCTCTCCCCGGCCTGGGGGGTGTGTCACCCCCAGCCGGCCCCCTCGCAGAGGAGGGGGTGGGGGGGTCAATAAAGCGGATGGCAGGGGACGCCCGCTGTCCCTGCACGGCCTCGCTCTCTGTTGTCTTCTGTCCGTCATCTGTGTGGCCAGGCGAGCGAAGGGGCACTGTGGGGAGGGCAAGGCACCCCTCGTCCCCCTGATGCCTCTTTGCACCGGTCTGTCCCCAGCCATCCTTAGCATGGGATGTTATTTTCTACCTCAAGGGAGAAAATCTCTTTCCCCAGGAAACCCCCCTTTTTTGGGCAGCTTAGCAAGCCAGAGGAGCTGCAGCAGTGTGATTTCTCCTCCACCCGAGCCGCAAACTTCCCCCACTGCAGAAAAACCCTGGTTGGAGCTATGCAAAACCCTCCCATGATCTGGGGGAGGAAGGGGGGGGTCCCCCCCACTCTCCCCCGGTGCCGCCCTGATGGCTCTTAACGTGACACAGTCTTCACAACATGACTTTTTTTCTTTTTTAATGCCGCGTTGCCTACGCAATTACTTCCTGGCTGAAATAAAACTGATCTGTGCCTCTCTGCATGCGTGTGTATATCTATCCTGATAGATATACACGGAGACGGGGCTTGCCCACCAGGTGCAGCGGGCAGAAGCCAGTGGCTAACTCCATGCACGTCTCCGTGGGGCCCCTCTGCTCCCTCCTGTGCCGCGAGGTGAAGCATTGCCAATACTGTCTGTGCCAGCCCTGGGTGCCTGCAGTAGCTGGGGGGGCTCTCTGGGCTTGGAGGGCTGGGGGTCTTTTCCCAGGAGTCGGGCCCCAGCATGCATCCTGGCCCAATGTTTTTACAAGTAGCAGGTCTCCACTGTGGACGTGCTTGAGTCCTGCTGGTGTTCCCGTGTGTTGGGGGAATGTGTGTGTGGGGGGGAAGCATTGCACAGCTTCCCCTGGCTTTTGGGGGCCAGCCTGTGGGGAAAGAAGATGGCTGTGCTCAGGGTTTCCTTCTCCTTGGGCACCCCAGTGTCCCCAGCAGCTTGTTGAAGGGTCCTGAGGCCCCCTTTTTGGTTTTGGGGCAGGGGAGACAACTAGGGCATGGCTTGCAGTGGAGGGGAAACTCGCTTATCTGTGAAGGGGCAGAGCCCTGGGACTGGTTGGAGGGGGGAGATGCAGCCGTGGAGGTGCAGGGGCAGGCAGAGGGGTATCGTGATGGGTCTTGATGATGGGTTGACCCTAGGAGCCGGCCTCTGAGGTCAGCCAGGGAGGGATATCTGAAGGGCCATGGAGCCTCCCATGGAGCTCGAGGCTGGAGCTTGGGGATCTAATGGAGGGTAAGAGCATGTGTTGTCCCACGGAG
>NW_008824453.1:125887-128345 GCF_000699105.1 Pygoscelis adeliae
CGGGTGAAGGGTGGCAGGCGGGCAGGCGGCAGCGAGCCCCCTGTGAAGATGCCAGCCTGGACACAGTACTCCACCTGGCAGCTATCGCTGATGAGTGCCAAGTGCTGGCTGAAGCCTGGGGGGCAGCTCTTGGCGTGGGGGTCTTCGGCGGTGCCCTGATGCTGCCCTGCCAAGGGGTTCCCTGCCTGGCAGCTGAAGAAGCCCCCAAAGGGCACCGCATACTGGCCTCCCCCTTCATAATCCTGGCTCACGCACACCCTGAGCTCATCAAAGAGCTTCAGTGGGAAGTACCCTGAGGGGCAGGACTGGGCACCGGTGATAGAGTTGATGCTGTGAGCGCTGAACAGCCCCCCAAAGAGGTATCCCAAGCTCGGGGCCACTGGCCCGCTCATTGCGCACCAGTAGGCACTGAATTGCACCCGTGAAAGCCAGAAGACGTCCTGGCACTCGCGGTGGCAGAAGATGCCCAGGATGCACTTGTTGTGGCACTCCAGATGGCTGTGGCCTTCCTCCCGCTCCTGCATGCCCAGCAGCACTGGAGTGTAGGTGGTGGGGCAGGAGAAAGCCCCAGTGAGGGGGTTCCTCTGCTCCAGCCCCCGGCACAGCATGCTGGTGTCGGGGCCGGCCAGCCCAGCACACTCCTGGAAGACTCCCCCGAAGGTGAAGTTGGTCATGGCACCCTCACAGGAGCCATCATCGGCATTGGCATGGAAGTTGAAGTTGGGCGAGGTGGCGTCGGTGCAGCCCGGGTAGGTGTTGAAGGTGTAGTAGCGGCGGATAGCCATCTCCACTCGCCTGGCCAGCTTCTTCACTGTGGGGGTGGGCAGCTCTGGCAGGGTGCTGGGGTTGATGAAGAAGTACAGGGGCAGCCCTGAGCGGTCAAGAGCCACCAGCTCGTTTCTGATCCCCTCCTGCCAGGTCTTGAGGGTGATGCCTGGGTAAAAGGGGGTCCCACCGATGCTCTCTACCCTGGAGTTGGTGCGGTTCTCCAGATACTGCTTAGTGAAGCCAGAACTGACATCCAGGGACTCCTCATTTTTCACACCGACGATGCTGTGGAAGGCCACGCCGGCTGAGGCGGTGACAGCACTCCGTGTGGCCCAGCTGTCCTTCAGGAAGGTTGCCTTGATCTGATCCTCCTGCACCAAGCTGGCTCCAGCGTCCACGGAGGTGATGGTGTGGGTGCCATAGTTAAGCACCAGCACCTCGGCCAGAAAATCAGCCATCCGTGTCTGGTTGTTCTCCAGGTGGCTGGAAATTGTCAGCAGCTGCTTCTTGAAGCTCTTGTCCAGGACCGCCCCTGGGTCAATCTTGGCAGTGTAAACCAGGTTCCTGACTTGCACTCGGGTGGTGACAGCACGGTCTTTCACTTGGTGGGTCTTGGTTCGGTGGAAGTCATAGGAGAACTTGCCATTGATGGAGGAGAAGAGGGACAGCTCCAGGTTGATGGAGGCAGAGGTGATGCTTTGGTAATCTTTCCAGGACTCGATGATCTCAGAGTTGATGTCCAGGTTGCTCTGCTTGCGAGGGATAGTGAAGATCTCATCTGGGATGATATAAGATCCGTCTTCTGTGGTCTTGCACAGTGAGTAGCCCAGGTTGATAACTCTGCCCATATCCAAATTCCTGAGGTTATCCCAGCCCCCCCCCGGCAGGACTTCCAGACTTGGGAGCTTCAGGGCCTTCTTGCACTCCGAAAACCCCGCAGAGGACAGCTTCTGGGACTGCTCAGCCCCTCTCACCAAAGCCACCAACATCCAGGCAAGCAGGACCCCCCAAACCACCCAGCCCATGGCTGAACCAATGCAGGGTCCTCACTAGACGTCTGAGCAGTGAGGCAGGAGCTGGGGAAATGAGCTGGCTGGGGGGTGCAGCTGCTGGGTAGTTCCTCCTTTTGGGGGTTGAATTAACAAAAAGGAAAGGAGAAGTGAGAACTGATGAATGTGAGAAATGACTTAGTGGAGCTGAGACAAGCGGGTGGGGAGCAGAAAGTAGAGGTGCCTAGAGCTCATTGCCTCCCTGTTGCAAAAGCTCCCTCTCCCCATGAAAGCTGCTCTGCTGGGGATGGGGCAGTTAGAAATCTTGCCTTCAGCTCTTCACTGTGCCCAGGGAATTTCACTGTGTGAATCTCCCTTCACCAGTGCTTGGGTGACTCCCCCAGATGAATGCACTCTACCCTTAAGTGACCCTGGCTCCTTCGTGCCATGCAAGGGACCTGTCCCCAGCCCCACGGCCTTGGGGTCCCACTCACATGATGGGGTGAGATCTGGCCCTGGTCGCATGGGCTTTGCTCCTGCCTCCAAGGCTTTCATCCGCAGCAGGGGCAAGGAGAAGAAGCGGGGAGGTGGTGCAGTGTGGTTTCAGCGTGGGGGACAGTGCAATGCTTGTCTCCCTTCTCTCTTGGGGAAAAGGCTGCCCACGACCCTGGGGCAGGCACTGGTGGGTTTGGAGGTCCCCC
>NW_008824453.1:128395-134196 GCF_000699105.1 Pygoscelis adeliae
CATCTACATTAGGGCCCTGTGCCCCCCCCCCATACCAACATCTACATTAGGGCCCTCTGCAGCCTCCTCTACCCCATCCCTGGTCCTTCCCCCAGGGTCCACAGTGCCCCCATCTGGGAAAAGCACCTCCTGCTCAGGATTGCTGAGCTGCAGGAAACTGGTCCCAGTGGTACTGAGCCGGCTCTGCCCAGGGATGCTGGTGCGTGGCTGGGCCCCAGTTTCAGCGGCACAGGGCAGCTGCTTCGTGTTTTGGGGAATAAACAGTTAAAGCAGCTTCTGCTGTGAAAGCTGTGACTCTTTCCATATGGACAGGCTCACTTCCCCTATTTTTGCTGGTTAGTTCCTCTTCCCAGGATCGTTCTGGCATGGGACGAGGCTGAAGCAAGAGCTGTGACTGGGGGTGGGTGGGGGGGAGACGGAACCATAGATGCGTCTGTGCTTTTGCCAGGATAAGGCCGGGAGCAGGGGGAACGGACGACAGGAACATTGTCAGGGATGGTCTTGCTCGCCCCAGTGTGGGGCTTGGGCCCCAGAGTTGCTGGAAAACCCTGGTGTGGGGAGCCCCTTATTGAAGGCTCCCACACCAACCTGGAGCCATCTGCATTTCAGACCGGGCTGTGAGGTCATCTCACCTAAAAATCTAGCCATGGGTTTCACTGCCATCCAACTTCGAAGCCTAAGCAGTGGCCCCCGGCAGAGAGCTGCAGCCGGCGACGGCTGTGGCCCCTGGGATCAGAGGAGGGAGAGAAGCCCCTTGAGGCAGACAGGAGCTGCCTTGTCTCTCCACCATGCAGGAGCAGCTCCCAAATGGAAACCAGGGCTTCTCTGTGCTGTGTCTGCTGCCATGTGCTATCCTGTCTCGTGGTGACTGAGATGCAGCAGAGCAAGGCAAAACCCGTCCACTGCACCCAGCTGGGGGATTAAAAAAAATACATTTCCTTCCTGACTGCCATGGGGTATGAGCAAATGCTGAAGCGGGAGAGCAAGCCATGCTCACCGGTTGGTGGGCTCTGGGAGGGGAGACAGAGACCTGGGCAGGGCTGCTGCTGCTGTCCAGAGGATGAGGAAAGGGAAGTGAGGGAGGATGGCCACCAGCGGAGCTGCAGGTGCTGGAGCAAGAGGGGGAAATGTGGTTTGGACCTCCCCCCAAAAACAGCAGAGCCATTAAATGCTTGGGGCTGGGGCGAGGGGTGGGATGTGCTGCTCATGGAAAGCCACAGCGCTGATGCAACCCAAATTGGCAGGGCCTGGGATGGATGGAGGCTAAGGAAAACCTTTTTGGTGCCGCTTCTGGGCTTCTGGGTGCCAGGTCTGACATCTGGCCCCATTGCTGGCTCTGGCAGGGACCCTTGGCCACCTGGGTCCCAGCCCCAAGCACACAGTGCCCTGGCACAGCAGGCTTGTGCATCATCATCATGCTGGGGCTTCCTGTGAGCTGGGATTCCTTGCAGTGGTGCGTCGTATAGCCTCATCCTGCCGCTTGTTCCTGGCACTGGGAAGTTGAGAATAAATTTGGCTGGGAAGGCAGCACAGTTCAGTGCTCCGGTGGTAAAAAGCGGGTGGCCTTAGAAAAATGCCCAAGGGCTACTAATAAATATATCAGTTTGCAGCAAAGTTCCTGGTGGGAGGAATTAGAGATTGTTACTCAGTGAACAGAAAAAACACAGATTGTAACCCCTGAGCAATATGAGCCTAAGTGCTTGTGGGGATCACCCGAGACTGACGTTAAACCAGAAAAGCATGAGGTAGCCTACAGCCACCAGGGCTTGCATCAGCCAGCGGTTGGTTGCTGGCTTGGATTGCTGCTCAGCACCAAAGCACGGAAATTTCTTAGGATTGATGAAAAACTGTGTATATATCATGTCAATAAATAAATAGAGAGTCTATATATACACACCCACACATATAGATATTTAAGCTTTTCTTGGCTATGCAGAAACCTGAAAGGGGAGGGGATACTTTTACAAAAAACAATCCTTTTGTCCTCATTGATGTTTTATTTTTAGGCAAAGCCTGCAGAATCTTGTCACAATGAGAAGTGGAGAAATGTTGAGTTCAAAAGCCATCAAAATGAATTGTGGGTTTTTTCAGTTTTGTTCCCTTTTCTGGCTGTGACTATTAGCAGTTGGTAGAGGAGGTGGCCTGATTTGTGAATTTCTGTGGAGAAAGCAGGACTGAGCAATTTTGCGAGCTCTGTACCTGGCACAGGGGCTGGTAAATGAAGGAGACAGAATGGGAACCCAGGCCATGCAGATGCAGGTATGACTTGAGTGGTTGTAAGCATGGTCCTGGCTGCTTGTTTTAATTAACGTCTCTGCATTAAGATAGTGATTCAATCTAGTGTCAAGACCTGCCTCCTAGAGAGACCCAAACTCAAAGCACCTTCAGGCAGAAGGGACCTTTCTCCTGAAAGTCAGCCACAACCTGTTTTTCTACAAGTGATCTCCTGAAATTTTTAGGGCTCTGTAGACCATCTCGACAGGGTCAGGTCATTCCCCAGCAGAGAGCTGCAAAAGCAGTGAGGAGCCCAGGAGGCCCCTGGTGACAGTTTCACCACGCCACTGGGACTGGTGACAGCCAGCACACACGCGGGGATGGCAAGGCCAGACAGGAGGAGTAAGCATGTCTTGCCTGACCTCTATGCAGCCGAAGCCAACTTTGGCTATTCCTGTTCCCTGCTCCACCTGATGCAGACCAGTGCTTTAAGTTGCTCTTAAATTAACATAATTTAAATCCACTGTTTTTTTCTCTTTCTGTCCCATGTTGCTTGTGCAACCTCTGGCATGGAAGGTGTAGAAAACAGTCTTTAAGCACTTACAGACTGTCTCCTTCCTGGGTAGAGTAAAACTAAATTTTTTAGCAGTACCCTTACAGCACCAGAGGGAGTGTGAGCAATTAGGGGCGTGCTAATTATCCCCTTTGTGAGGATATTTCCCAGGGAGTCTAATTGCAGGTGAGTGGGCCATTTAATGGGCCCTATTACATCCCCATCCCACAGTAACCTCTGTGTGCCAGCTGTCTGGGGGTGGGGTGATGTGGCTGCTGGAGGCACTTGTGGCAGGTAAGAAGCACAGATACCTCTAGCATGCTCTTTTGGAGAATATTTTTTGAAAAAGTGTTGACTCTGACTGTTCCTACAGCTTTGCTTACTTGGCTTTACAGGGGCTTTCCCAGCTTTGGAGAAGAAGGAAAGAGAAACCAGGTGGGAATCACTGGGTGATTCTGCCACCCACAAGGCTAGGCTTGCTCAGCGCCTGAACCCTGTTATTATGTGTGTGTAGTCAATATTGGATAATTCTGCCCAGGGCACTTTACTTTTCTTCATGTTGATCAAAACCTATATTTTTCTCAGTGAAGTTGTCACCAGCATTATTTCTGGTTGCATATAATATATGCTTTTTCTCTCTGAGTGTTTTTTGAGCACAGGGAAGTAGCTCTAAAGCCATGAAGATCTCAGGAAGGATAATTTCAAATTGTGTTTCCCTGTATAATAGTCATCCAGCTCCAGAGTGGGTAGAATGGTGCCATTTTCTGTAAGCTCCCTTGCTTTATTGAAAGGGAGCAATAAATGAGCTTATTCAATGTAAACTGTCTTTTAGACTTATTTTCAAGTTGTCAGGGCCTGGAGGGCATTAATAGACTTCAATTTCCCTAAGCAGCCTCATCGGGCCCCACACCCATGGCCACAGGAATCCCAGCTGTGCTCAGCCCTGAGCCCTCTGTCCTCTCAGCTATGTTGTAGCTGTGCTGGTCTGCAGCCCTGTCTCCTGGATGGATGCCTTGGACCTGTGCTGTAGGCAGCTCCTCTCCTGGATGGACCCCTTGGATGTAAGTTGTAGCTTACCCCCAGCCCCATGCTCCTGATGGACCCTGGACCTGGTTCATCGCTTGCTGTGGCTGGGGCTGTTGACGGACCCAGTTACCAGGCCCGGCTCTGCCCACTGTGCTCAGGTCTCATGGGATTGCACCCTACCAGTGAGGGTACTGCCTGTGCTGGGGTGCCTCCTGGCCATCCCCATCCTTTGGGGAGCAGCTGGTCTTCGCTGCTCCCTGACAGACCCCCCCAAAACAGTCTGTATTTTCTTTTGTATCTAGATTAATGATGATACATTAATAACAGAGCTGGAGCTTAGCCTCAGCCCACACAGAGAGCCTGAGTGACAGCTCTGTGACCCTGGACGGAGGAGCCCCTGGCAGGAGCACCCTGTCCTGCCCAAGCTCAAATGTTGCAGTGGGCACAGGCTGAAATGCAGGAGACTCCACCTGAATGTTAGGAAACCCTTTTCCACTGTGAGGGTGACCAAGTACTGGCACAGGCTGCCCAGGGAGCTTGTGGAGTCTCCTTGGAGATATTCAAAAGCCACCTGGATGTGGTCCTGGGCTCCAGGTGGCCCGGCTTGAGCAGGGAGGGCTAGACCAGGTTGTTCCTTGCCAATCTCAGCCAGTCTGTGATTCTGGGACTGGGATCCCTGACCTGCTCACGGGGATGGGAAGTTGTCAGTGTGCGGCAACAGGATACCCAAAGCCCCAGGGCCCCTGCTCTGGGGGGGCTGCACTGCCGGGCTTGTACCCACAGCGGGGGGTGAGCGCTGGTGCGATGCAGGGCTGTGACGTCACTGAGGTGTCCCTACCTGCAGGGCTGTGACCTCACAGCATGGTCATTTTAAGACATATGCCACCATCCCACACCTCCCAGTGTGGCTGTGTTGGACTCTGCACAATGAGCAATGGCAGCTTTCTCCTCAGCCTCGGCATCCTGCTCCTGGCTGCTGGGGTCATTCTGCTTGCCACTGATTGTTGCCAATAAGTATGGGGCTGCCTGGGGCCAGGGGGGCTGCTCGGGGTTGGGGCTGGCCCCAGGTGGGTCACTGTGCCACAGTCTTGTGCCTGCAGGATGATGGCCGGAGCTGGCGATGATGGCGTTGGTGGCAGCCAAGCCAGGTAAGTCCCTTGCAGGTCCACTCGGGGGTGCGTGGGTGTGTCCCTGGGGCAGGGCCTCTCAGCAGCCTAGCCCCGGTGCAGAGCAGCCCAGGTGGATGGTCCCTGGGCTGTCCCCATGTCCCTGGTCCCCAACAGCTCAGGCAACCCCTCCCTGATTTGCAGGTGGTGAGTGGCAAGCAGGTGGCCCTGTGGGCCCCCTGTGCGGGCCCTGGTGCTGCAGCCCCTGCTGCGCTGTCCTGGTTTCGGCAGGGATAGAGTTAATTTCCTTCCTAGTAGCTGGTACAGTGCTGTGTTTTGGATTTAGGATGAGAACAAAGTTGATAACGCACCGATGTTTTAGTTGTTGCTAGGTAGTGCTTACACTAGCCAAGGACTTCTTAGTTTCCCATGCTCTACCAACTGAGAAGGCTGCAGGTGCACAAGAAGCTGGGAGGGGGCACAGCCAAACTGGCCAAAGAAACATTCCATACCATGTGATGTCATGCTCAGTACATAAACTGGGGGTAGCTGGCCGGGGGGGCTGCAGCTCGGGAACTGGCTGGGCATCAGTCGGCGGGTGGTGAGCAATTGTACTGTGCATCACTTGCTTTGTGTATTATTATTATTATTATCATATTACTATTATTATAATTTCATTTCAATTATTAAACCGTTTTTATCTCAACCCACGACTTTTTCTCACTTGTGCTCTTCCAATTCTCTCCCCCATCCCACCGGGTGGGGGGGAGTGAGCGAGGGGCTGCATGGTGCTTAGCTGCTGACTGAGGTTAAACCATGATATGCATCCACTGCAGTGAGGCTGCCCAGGAGCTGCAGCAGCTGGTGCTGTCAGTGTGGGCTGGGACCGGGGCGTTGCCAGG
>NW_008824453.1:134238-137321 GCF_000699105.1 Pygoscelis adeliae
CTCTTCCAATTCTCTCCCCCATCCCACCGGGGGGAGGAAGGGAGTGAGCGAGCGGCTATGTGATACTCAGTTGTTGACTGAGGTTAAACCATGACATGCATCCACTGCAGTGAGGCTGCCCAGGAGCTGCAGCAGCTGGTGCTGTCAGTGTGGGCTGGGACCGGGGCATTGCCAGGACCAGGCTCCTCAGCCACGCTGGACCCCGGCACCTGGCAGGTGGCATGGCAGGACCTAGAGGAGCTGGTGGAGCGGGGCAGCCTGCCCTGCCACGGCTGCAGCTCCTCTGGCTCCCCTGAGAGCCTCAATCCCTCCAAGAGCTTGAGAGAGATGTACCTGACTCTGTATGGAGGAGCCCCCATAGAGCTGGGGTCTGCCTTCTCCCTTGGACCCGTGTGTGGCAGCAGAGCCTATTCAGCCCTGAAGATGCACGTGGCAAGGAAAGGACTGGAAATGTGTCTGGGGGCCCTGCCCACGCCAGTGCAACTGTCCCAGCAACAAGCAACGCTGCAGCAGGGCCGACCCATCCTGCCGAAGCTCATCTGGCCAGGGCAGAGCCAGCCCGTGCCGTGGCATGGTCTGTGCCCCTTGCTGCAGGGGAAGGCAGACGCCATCATTGACAATGTTAAAGAGAAGCAAGTCTGGAGGCTGTGGGGGGACCCCAACCCCACCGAGGAGTCCCTGGCCCTGCTGGTGCCATGCCCCCCACTGCTGCTCACTCTGCTTGACCTGCAGCTCCCCTGGGAGCACTGCATGTGGGGGCCCCAGGCCCTGGGCCAGGCCAGCACAGTGGGGCACCCTGAAGAGGGACAGCAGGAGCCGCACAGCCAGCACGGCTCTGAGGAGTCTGTGCATGCTCCTTTGCCTCTGTGCCCCAGGTCACCAGCTGAGCAAACAGGTCTCCTGGACCTCTCCTCAAGCAACCAGCACCTGGACTCTTCTCTCAGTGCCAATGACAGTGTGGAGGAGCCAGCCATCTGACCACCAGTGCTGGGGAACACTGTGTGCAAGAGTCTCTTTTGCCTGGATGGGGGTCTGTCACTGTGGGATGAGGAGTACCTATGGCCTTTTGGTTTACCCATGGTCCCCCCAGCCTTTCTCAGCCTGGATAACGGGGCAGCAGGACTGGTGGTAGGATCAGCTTCCATCCTCTCAAAGAAAGAAGTATGCAGTCAGACCAACTTCACCACCCAGGGCAGGTGTGAGGCCATGAGGCCGACATTGCGGACAGGAGCTGGCCTCATGCTGCAGCGTCTCTTGTCATCTCAAGGCTGGAGCCGTGCCAGGAGGTGCGCAGCAAGCTCTGAATGCGCACTGCAAGGAAAAGCCTGGAGATTAAGCTGCAAAGGCTCCCCGCGGCAGTGCAGCAGTCCATGGAAATGCTGCATCAGTCACTGCCCAAACTCGTGTGGGCTGGGGCTGGGCCCCTGGGGTCACGCTGTGCCTGCCCCCCCCTTCCTGAAACTTATCCAGCTGGACTGGGACATGCTGCAGTTGCTTGGGGCATCCCTTGCCTGCCTAGCGGCCTCGACAACACCATGCTCCCACCCGGTGCCTATCCCCTTCTATGGCCCCATGCTCGTGGAGGAGGGTGGCCAGGCATCCCTGGAGGCCAGCACCCTGCCCAGCACGTCCAGCTCTAGCGACGAGATGGACATGACCACCACGGGTGCAGCCCTCAGGACACCCCGGAGGGTGGCGAAGGCCTTGGCAGGGCAAGCGTCCACTGTGGTCGCCCCAGGCTTCGTCACAGTGTTCCCTGCTACAGACCTGAGGCCTGAGCTCTGTTGAGGAGCTCACGTGTGGACCCTCCATGGAGGCTTTGTGGCACCAGCCCCAGGAGCCCTATAAGGCCATTGGGGCTGCTGCAAGGCACAGGCCAGAACCGCGGATGGCAGCTTCTACCACCTGACCTCTGCAGTCCCTCTGGAGGGGACCACCAGCATGGAGCGGGCTGCAGCATCCAAGCCCTGTGGGGCTGAAGCAGGCCATGAAGGGCAAAGGTGGTGGTCCTAAAGGAGGCAGTGCTCTGGCAGCTCCAAGAGCTCCCCACGCTGGGGGGAATGATCCCAGGACATCCCCAGGAGCACAGACTTGCAAGGGCAATGGCCTTGTTTTGGACTCCCACAGGGAATACCAGCCCAGATGGCTGTGCCACCTCCCACATTAACACCCTCCAGCTCAGAAGGGACGCTCAGCCAGTACAGCCCATCCTTGCAGCAGCACTGCAGTGCCCCTGCCATCAGGCACATGTGCTCGTGCCACCTGCACCAAGCCCATGGCGCCCAGGATACTGCAGCGGAGCTGACTGGCAACAATCTCTGCTTGGTCCTGGAGAAGATTTGCCAGCGGCAAAAGAAAGTGTCCCCATCTCTGGGGAGCTCTGCCTCTGATGACAGCTGCCCTGCTGTGGAGTGGCAGGGCCAAGCGTTGTGCAGCTGCTGCTTTTAAAAAAAAAAAAGCTCTGTTGTTGTAAAAAAACATGTTAACTTGTTCTTGAGAGGGCTCTGTGAAGGGCCTCACCCTGCCAAGTGGGGCAGGGTGTATTGGGGATGGAAAAGGGAAGGTAGGCGCAGGGGCACTAGGGAAGCTGTGTTGTCCCGGCAGGAGAATGAGGTGATGAGGATCAGCCTGGGCAAGCTGGCTGCTCCTCCTGGAGCTCCTCTTTAGCCCCACCCTGGCTATGGCATGGGGGTCAGCCTCACCCCAAAGCTGCACTGCCCCACACCCAGAGGGGACAGTGGCAGGAACAGGCCATCAGCTCCTTCTGCAGCCAGTCAGGTTTTACACCCCTGCAGGGCAGGTCCTTTGGCTCAACTCGACCTGTGACCCAAGCCTTCCCTGAGAGTGGCTCTCTGTAGCCCCAGCACAGCAGTGTCCTCTAGGTCCTGGCCCGGGAGAAAGAATCATAGAATCGTTAAGGTTGGAAAAGACCTCTAAGATCATCGAGTCCAACCATCAACCCAATACCACCATGCCCCCTCTAAACCATATCCCTAAGTGCTGCATCTACACGTCTTTTAAATACTTCCAGGGATGGTGACTCAACCACTTCCCTGGGCAGCCTGTTCCAATGCTTAACCACT
>NW_008824453.1:137490-137919 GCF_000699105.1 Pygoscelis adeliae
ATCAGACTTGTTCTCCAGACCCTTCACCAGCCTCGTTGCCCTTCTCTGGACACGCTCCAGCACCTCGACGTCCTTCTTGTAGTGAGGTTAAGTCCCAGCCCTGTCCCAGGACTAGCAGAGCTTCCCAGGCATCTTTAGGCACTGGATGGCTTTCTGTGTGCCTGTAGCCACCTCTCGGGGCCCGCTCCACAGTGATTTGCCCAGACGTGATCTCGCTGACCAGGTGAGAGGACTGGCCCTGCAGCAGCACTCCAGGGCTGCTTCCCACAGCGGGAGCACACAGATAGCCAAGCCCTTCTGGACTTCCCTGCTGGGACCCTGCCCCATCCCCACGGGGCTCCCAGGCCACACGCAGCTGCTCCCTGCCTCACCAAGCAGGAGGGTTGGGGCGTACAGGCTTCCCCAAAGCGTGACCTCAGACTCCGGGAG
>NW_008824454.1:0-2676 GCF_000699105.1 Pygoscelis adeliae
AAGGGGGGGGGGGGAGGGGGGAAGAGGGTTGAAATTTAGCTAAATATTTCTCACTAAACGTTTCTGAAATCCTCTGACATCGTAAATATAAAATAGGCATTGACATGTGCAGAAATGGCAGTCATTAAACAGCTATGCAAAGAGGAACATGTTGATACTCCAAATGCTGCCACAGAAAGAATTTAACTAAAGGAAATGCAACCAGTCAAGACTGACATGTCAATTCATTTTTTACTTTATAGACCAAGTTAATTTATGTACATCATCTTTTTCTATTCAGTATTTTGAGAGAAAAAGACATATTTTTAACAATAAAGATCTATACCTAATATTTTGTTCAAGTGGCAAAAATTTTAATGTGGAAACATATGAAATGGAAACTGTAATTTTTTTCTTACCTCTATATTTAATACATTTAAATAGACATGTTTTATATTATATTCTTACAGAAGTCAACTAGAACTGGTTTAAAAATCAATAAAATACAAGAAAACATCACGTTTTGCAACTGAAATGAATGAGGACAGTATTTCAAATGGTATGTTTAGGCGTTATTTGTCACAGTTGTGTTCATCTGCATTCACTGAAGAAACATACATCCTGTTCGAAACTAAGCCCCTCTTAAAATCTACCTGCTGATGGCAGAGTTTTAGTGAGTCAAGCTTGACTTTTCCTTTATTCATTAGTCTTCTGTTAACTCCACCTACTTTAACATGTCATCTTAAATTGTGAACTCTTCAGGGTAAGAACCGTTTTCTTCAAGGCTGCCCAGCATCTGCTCAGGAGTTGGTGCTGGTCGAAATAAGAAAAAATCAGGCACGGCATTGTTTGGGAGAAAAGTGAACATCTGGGGTCCCTGAAGGGGCACATTTGTTCTGATCAGAGGACGATGCCGTAACTGTGCAGCCATCACATCTGAGTTGCTGCAGGACCCTACCCTGATGAGGTCCCTGTGAGGCTGATATTGCTCATGTTCTCTCAGGGAACTGAGCCAAAGCGTCTTGATTTCAATGAGCCTCAGATTGGACCTCGGCTGCCAAGAGTTGCCAGACCGTCCAGGGCCAACCACAAATATCAGAAAATGGCCAGCATACCTCCCCATTAGCAAATGTAAGTTCAGAAAATTGTGTGCTGGTTCAGGCTGATGTAAAGAAAGTATTAGGCCACTGAAGGAGACCAAGTGACAGGAGCAGAGCTTGGTGACCAGGCTTCTTCAAGACATATTTGGTAGAGCAGGGTTCTTTCAGAGCTGTCAAATCCTTTACTTACCATGCTTTTCCTCAGTACTTAATGACTTTGTGACTGCTTAGATCCCTGTGGTCTGTTGCCTCCCACCCTGGCAGAAGATGGCCTACCTCTTGTTGGACCAAGGACACAGTTTCCTCAATGCTGGCAGTTTTGTTCACTGTTCTACAAATGCGAGTGGCAGTGTCCTTATCTAGATCCCTTTTCACGTTGGCCTGGTTCTTCCCAGAGCTACATCATATCCAGCAGCTGTGAAATTGTCCTGTTTCAGTACCGCATAGCAGATTGCGGATCAGTCTGCGTAACAGGTCTACCTATGTCAGACAGGAATTTTTCCTACAATAAAATGTGTTTTATCAGGGAAAGCATGGTCTTGTCTTGCAGACCAGACTTGACAAGCAATGCAGTTAACTGATGGGGAATGTGGGATGTTCAACTGTATAAATGAGATTTTGTTTACCCTTCTTGTGCTTTCTGGATGATGTGTTGTCTCCTACCAAGTATTTTAATGTTTGTCTCCACATCTTCACAATTAACTAAATTCATGTATACTATGGTAATCAAGCCCACCTGCCATTTAGCTTTAAATAGTTAATATTTTTTTAAGATTGTCCTCAGTAAAAATACTTTAATAGAAGTAATTTCAACCCTCCCTCCCCTCTCCCTACAAAAAAAGGTAAAGGGAGAGGAGTATCTGGAAACATCTGGACAGATCACACATCCAATGGGGGGTAAGGTCTCTCCTTGCTTTTACTCAAAACCTCCACAAAATCCCTAAATTGTAGCGGCAGTGCCCCCAGCAGGCTGACTGATGGCTTGGGGGGAAGGGAAAGGGAAAGGGAAAGGGAAAGGGAAAGGGAAAGGGAAAGGGAAAGGGAAAGGGAAAGGGAAAGGGAAAGGGAAAGGGAAAGGGAAAGGGAAAGGGAAAGGGAAAGGGAAAGGGAAAGGGAAAGGGAAAGGGAAAGGGAAAGGGAAAGGGAAAGGGAAAGGGAAAGGGAAAGGGAAAGGGAAAGGCAAGATCCTGAATTGAAAATAACATCCAGGATCTCTCAGGTAAACAGAAACAATTTATATTTGGAAATGCTGATAAATTTGTGTCCTGGTTTTGGCTGGGATAGAGATAATTTTCTTTCTAGTAGCTGTTACAATGCTGTGTTCTGGATTTAGGATGAGAACAATGTCGGTAGCACACCCATGTTTTAGTTGTTGCTAAGAAGTGCTTACACCAGTCAAGGACTTTTCAGCTTCTCATGCCTGGCCAGCGGGAAGCTGGGAGGGGGCACAGCCAGGACAGCTGACCCAAACTGGCCAAAGGGACATTCCATACCATGTGACGTCATGCTCAGTAGATAAACTGGGGAAAGCTGGCCGGGGGACAGTGACCACTGGGGACTGGCTGGGCATCAGTTGGCAGGGGGGGAGCAATTGCGT
>NW_008824454.1:3411-5596 GCF_000699105.1 Pygoscelis adeliae
TTAGTTAAAAGGAGAACAGGCAGGTGGTGGGTGAGTCATCATCTGACAGTATTCTGGGAGGAATTCAGGAGTTGCCTCTTTCAATCTGAATTTTCCCATTGTAACAGCCTATCCACACGTAAATGAGTGATTAGAACACAAGATGCAAACACATCAAGAAAAGGTTCTAAGTTCTCCATTCTCCATTTCTTCTTCTTTTTTTCTTATTAAAATGGAAACTAGAAATTATCTTTAACAGTGCTAATTTGAACATTTTTCAAAGTTTTACTGTTTGAAAGATCCTACTGCCTGCTCAGAAGACCTTCTAAGAGCTCCGTCCTGTAAGAACTGACTTAGATGCCTCACTCAACACCATAGGTAAATAATACAGCTCAGCAGGACTATTCTCATGAATAACGATATGCCCGTGCCTAAGGGTCTTCATCTTTTGGACTTCAGTAGTTATACAGCCTGGGTCAGCTCACCTTTCTTGCAGCATTTCAGATCGTCATATTTACAGAGAAATTCACAGAATTTTTCTAAACTATGAGACTCAAGAACATAAACGATCCCTTTTCTGCAGCTCTACAAACTGTGAATTAAAGCCAAGCTTATAATTTATGTTGTTGTTTTTCTCTTTTTTTCTTTTTTAATTACCTAACATCCAGTAGTCTACTCTCTACAAACAAGTTATAACCATTGCTCCATTGCACTGTAGCAATGCTCCAAAGAGACACCTGGCCCAAGTATAGTGGTTCACACCAGTGTATTACCACAAGAAGACAGTGAAGCTCCAGTGACTGACACAGAGGAGCAGGTCTGGTTCATTTATCCTTTCTCTTTATCAAGAATTCAGATAAAGAAGTCAGAAGGTCTGAAAGATCAACATTGAAGTGCAATAGGTCATGGATTCAAAGAATTCTGATTTTATGCATTTTTTAAGTTTGCAAATCAAAAAGACCCAAAGATGAAAGTTTGCTACAATGAAACTAGAAGAGCCACAGTTCTGCAAACTAGTTTTGTAGACCACATTCTGTAAGTCAAACAGTTTATCTTGCTTTTCTAGTTTAAAAGTATCTTACATCTACATACAGGACTGAATTACTGACAAGAAAAAAAAAGATTTTAAAAAGAAACATGCATAGATTCTGGTCAATTAATTAAAAACCACTTGTCCCCTACAATAATTAGAATATGATGCATTTTTCAGCATCATCCATGTTTGTTTTGCATTAGCACTAGAAATATGACTTAATTAAAATGCCAGGGATGTTTGATTTAATACAGTATACTGGATCCAAACCTATGAGTTTAATCAAAGAGCTCTCTCCATCAGAAAGGATAAAGAGTCCTATGGGATACATGAGGCCATTCTGTCTGACCCTTTTGTTTTTTCAAAAAAAAAACCTACTGTGGAATACAGCAATAGAGAATAAATAAAACTCAACACAGTAAAAGATCTGAAGAAACACCATACAAATGCTTGTCACCAGCCATTACAGTGGTTTGCTTCACTTTGTTTATCAATGAAATGGCTTTGGACATCGTCCTATGCAGTGTAACCACTTGCTTGCCTCTGCAGCTTTAACCACATGGCTATAACATGCTAAGGGGCACAAAAAATCTTACAAAAGAAGCAGCCCTTATTCTGAATAGCTTACAGCTGAATTGAGCAAGAAGGACAAGAGTGAAAGTAAAACAGAGATTGAATGACTTTCCAATGCAACTCAATGTCAGAGCTGGAAATGCAGTTCATGTCCAGTCTAGTACCTTAATTCGTTAAGTATGAAACACTTGAGCTTGCCTCAGGGTTGTTGGAAAGCTAAAAATTAAGGTGGCCTGACAGATTAATGGACAAAAAACCCAGCAAGGACTATTCACTACAAAGACACCACCTTTGGCTTTCTATCCTTGAACCAATTTCTGTAAGCTGGTTGGTTATTTAGGAGAGATAGATCTACATCCTACATTACCCTTGTACTCTTTCCTGGGCATGTGCCATTGGCTGTTGTTGGAGACAGTAACTGGACGCCACAGCTGTGAATATCTGAAGTTCATTTGTATCCTGCAGGTCTTCGGCCACAACAACCCCATGCAGCGCTACAGGCTTGGGGAAGAGTGGCTGGAAAGCTGCCTGGCGGAAAAGGACCTGGGGGTGTTGGTCGACAGCCGGCTGAACATGAGCCGGCAGTGTGCCCAGGTGGCC
>NW_008824454.1:6000-7632 GCF_000699105.1 Pygoscelis adeliae
TATTTAAAAGACGTGTAGATGAGGCGCTTAGGGACATGGTTTAGTGGGCATGGTGGTGTTGGGTTGACGGTTGGACTTGATGATCTTAGAGGTCTTTTCCAACCCTAATGATTCTATGATTCTATGATCACAGCATCAGAGCATAATTCAGGTCAGAAGGGAGATCTGGAAGTTATGTGCGCCAGCCTCTGCAGGATCATCTTTCAAGTTAGACTCAACTTTAAATTCAGATCTGGCGGCTCAGGCTCATGCCACTCATGTTTTGAACACCTCCCAGGATGGAGATGTCACAGTGCCTCTTGCCCCTGGTCCAGGTGGTTGGTCACTCTCATTGTAAAAATCTTTTTTCCTGGTCTCTGATCAGGGCTTCTTCTGTTGTTACTCATGTCCATTGTCTTCTGTTGTATCACAGTGCACCTCCCACTGTGTCTCTCCACTCTCTCCCTGTAAGTAGCTGTAGACACCAATAAGATCTCCCCTTTGCCTTCATTTCTCCAGGCTGAATAAATGCAGTTCTCCCCATCTATCCCTGGACTCCGTATCCTCCAGCCACGTGACCACTTGGTGACCTCTGCTGGACTTTCTTGTCCTGAGGAGCCCAAAAACCGGGGCTCTGAAGGCAGGCTCACCAACAACAGGCAGAGGGGAAGCGATCCTATCCTGATAACAGTTACTGATAATACTAACATAAAAAAAACTATGAAAAAAGGTAACATGAAGTTTCATATATCTTATATACAGTCCTTGTTGTGGTTTTTTGGGTTTGCTTTTGGTTTGGTTTTCTTTTCCTGTGGGAAACTTAAAATCAAAACAAACAAGGAAGCAAAAGTTGAAAAAAACAAACTGAGAACTTAAAATATCTTTCATGTGAACACATCCATTTTGAGTAGGGTACCTTTCTTTTTTTTAGTAAGAACTACATGCCTAGCCAAAATACTTCTGCAGACACAAAATCATTGTATCAAGCTTAGATCATTAATTCCACTTTATAGGTGAGGAAATGGTTATATATGGATTCGATAACTTCTTTACAGTCTTTGACATACTCTGTATAAGAAGTATAAAGCCGAATCTCATCTATTAGTTACCATTTTCTCTATGAACGAATAATTCATCTTTTCTGCATATATTAAAAAGTTTATTTCTTCAGAGTACTTTTGTCACTGGGCATCCCTCAAGAATCAAGAAAACTCGTCACCAAGGTGCCTCTTTTTGAAAAGCAGGCAGCATTTAGTCTGTTTGACATGTGTTACTTCTGCTTGCTGAGCAGCAAACCACTTCTAAATTAGGATGTGTTCTTTTCTTGTCACCTGGGACACACAACAGTATGATTTGACATCACTGGGAGGGATTTGCTAGTTGTCCTAAGAAGAAAATAAACAGTCCTTGTAAGAATGCATTTAGCCTGGTGTTCTGTCTTGGGCAAGGAACTTGGGTGCACCACCTCGTTGTGGTTTAACCTCAGTTGGCAACTGAGCACCACACAGCCTCTTGCTCACTCCCCCCACCCCTGGTGGGATGAGGGAAAGAATTGGAAGAGTAGAAGTGAGAAAACATGTGGGTTGAGATAAAAACAGTCTAATAATTGAAATAAAATAAAATAAAATAAAATAAAATAAAATAAAATAAAAC
>NW_008824454.1:12022-14353 GCF_000699105.1 Pygoscelis adeliae
AATGGATATTTTCATTGTGCACTGCTGGAATTTAGAGAGCAAGAGAGAGATACAAACCTTAGGGAACAGTTTTTCATTAGCATTGAAGATTCTCTACATTGACAGAAAATATTCTTACCATTACTTGTAACTTAAGATCCCTTTACTTAGAGGGGTGAACGTTTAAGCAGATTTTTATTCCATATCTGTCACCTGAACAGCAAATTCTTTTACTTAACTAACACTGCTTTTATTAACACTCAAGTTCTGAAATCCTCCCACAGAGCAGGATAAGTTACTCTGATAGCTCACATCATTCGTGTACCTACAGTTTTGGCGGACAAAAAAATGTTGTGGTTTTTGGGGTTTTTTTATAGTCCATGACACTTTCATATTAATTTGAAAACTTGGAAAAGAAACATCTACCATATTCCCCAATGTTGTATTCAATCTGTCAAAGTTTTATGTATTTTCTTTCTGAGGTGGACCTTTAAAGTTTTTATCTAGGAGTACAGTATTACGTAGTGACGATAACCTATTTTTTAAGAAATACCTTAAAAGTTGGTATCTCTACTTCATAAAAACAGGTAGGCATCATGCAGACCAGTTTCACATAAATGAAGGGTCAAGCCAATTTTGCAAACACTGTTATTCAAATTTAGGTAAATATGTTTGTAATATTTGGCCCAGGTTATTTTCAGAGAAAGGCTGTTTTTTTAAACCTGTTTACAATAGTGATAGGCATAATCATCCCATTCACTGAAATCCAGTTGCCTCCATAATTCCCTTTGACTAGGCCATCCTACACAGAAGAATTGTGGAGGTGCTTTGGATGAGCATCCACGGCTACTGCTAGCGCAAGGCCTTGGTTAAAATTGAGGGTTCGGTTTACATTTTGGAGAAAGACAATTCTTGTCGCCCACTGTAGTTAAAAGCATATATCAGCACGGGTCGCGGATACAGGCCAGTCTGACCGTAGCTGGTAGTGAAAAGGCTGCCGCGTGTTGGAAGAGGGATTTGAGGTCGTGTGTGGGATGGGAGGAACTTACCAGGTCAGAGCTCAGGGGTCAGCAGTGGGAGAATTGCTTTCTTTCAGTTTGTTTTGCTTTTAAGAAAGTACTTTGAAAAGTGTTAAAAGACAAATACCACCACAGGTCAGAAGGTGATGTTCACAGCTCAAGCTTACTGGGAGATGCAGAGCAGGGCTTGTGACAAAGGCTGGTGTCAGGATTCTAACGTAGATCCATAGCAAAACTATAGCTTTCCTTTACTTACATGTTAAAGCTATTGTTAAATGAGATAAAGGTCTCTACTTCTGTGCATAATTTGTGTTGCCAAGAAATGATCAAAGGCAGGACAATGAAGCAAGGTTCAGACTTTTATTCTGGCAATAGAAAGATTGCTTGTGTTGGACAGATTGAGCATGCTGCTGTATTGGAAGGTACCGCTTGTATATGCTCGCTATAGCGTGGATGTGGCTGTAGTTGTTGAACACAAGCTGCCTGTAAGACCAGTCTGTTCATTCATTAGCCTCATATCAGGTTTAACAAGGGAGATGGGGTGCTTTTTCAATCAGCTCAAATAATAAGAAGGTCAAGGAAGGGCCAAGAGACTCGTGCTCTTTGAAACAACACATTCATTTAGATCTTGGATTGATAAGAGTCACTGGACAAGTGCTAGGTTTAGGTACGTTTTAGAGCTGAGGTTGGGAGATACTGAAGAGGAGAAGCGTGGGTTGAAGCAATAATTACGAGGAAACCTTTTTGGTTACTTCTTGTTAAGCTTGCGGATCTGTATTCTTGAGCGGGTTATAAGGATAGAGCTGAAATCAGGCATTGCACCGGAAGATGGTAACAGAGCAGCGGTTTCTGAAAGGAGTTGGCATTTCTGAAAGAAGCGTCTGACTTCAGTGCCATCACAGAAGCTTCTTATTGCCCCCGGGTTTGCAGGGGTGACTCAATAATGGTTGGGTTATTCAGAAGCAAATGTTTCACTCCATTTCTACAGAGACCTAAGAATATATAAGGGTGAGGTCAGAGGTCAGGATTCAAACAAACAGATCAGAAAGGAGGAATAAAGGCAACATCACAACCCAGGTTAGTGCATTTGACAGAAACATCTTGTTCTGAAATTCGAAGAGATAAAGCAGCTTTACCTAGGGTAGTTCCACAGGTGGGGTTAAAGTCTTGAATTTAGTAAAAACTGTCATCCACAATGATGTGGAGCTGTAGAAAGGGCTATATGACTAATTGGTCATTTTTGGGGCAACTGATTTATTATGGGTTTTTTGAGTCACTGGAACAGATGTCAGATCAGGAACAAGGCTTTATTTTCTTGCTGGAACCTACAAGA
>NW_008824455.1:0-1441 GCF_000699105.1 Pygoscelis adeliae
GGGCTGGGACGGGCAAGACCTCCCAGCACCAGCCCCGCACTCACCGTGCGGGTTCTCGTGGTCCATCATGTACAGGTCGTCCTCATCCGCTTCCACGTCTCCCAGCAGGTAGTCCGCAGGGACGTCGCTGCCCTCCGTCTCCTCGTTGTCTGCGTGCCCAGGGAGAGAGAAATCGGCTCGTCCCCCTCGGGCACACGGTTGGATCCGCATCCCCTGTGTCCTGCCCCGGCGTGCCAGGCTGTGTCCAAGCCGGACGGCCCAGCTCCCCACCGCAGTCGCGTTCCCGGCACCCGCAGCCACCGCTGTGGGGGTCGCGGGGGTAAACTGTCCTTCTGCGACGCCCTGGGGCTCGGCGCGCTTCGCCTGGGGGCTGCGGCAGGTCCAACCACCCCAATTTACAGGATAAATCTACCGGTTTATCCCATACCAGGGCCACCTACGGCTAAGGAGGGAAGAGCTGTAGGACTGGGAGCGTGCCCGCCCCGGAAACGTTACCCTCGTTGTTGATCAGGGTGGAGGAGGAATCCATGAGGATGTTTTCTGTGCGGCTTTCTCCTTTGCTGCGGTCCAGTCTCGACTCGCTGCCCAGCCCAGAGGGGATGTCCTTCAGGTTAAAGCTGGGGAAGAAGCCCAATTTAATAGTCACAGAAGTTCACAGCTTCCGTTCTAGCCAGCGAACAGCCTGGATACAGGTCTCCAGTTGCGATTTGAACGGTGAAACACAAGATACGGTGATTCCCCCGAGAGCACGGAAGTCAGCTGTCCCCACTTTGGAACTTAAAAATAAAGATACGTTGCAATCGTTAACACGGCCCTTTCTCCAAGCCGGGCGTCTCTGCGCACCCACCGCAAAGGTGCCCGCAAAGCCTTCCTAAAGGATTGCAGAGCCGAGCGCAGGCTCTTGACTCCACCTCTTAAATATTTACCTTCACCTCAGAGGCAGGTAAACAGGAGCTGCCTCGCTACAAGGTGCTTTGCTGTTTGTTCTGCGTCACCGCTCGCAGGCTTCACCGAGACGGAAAAGGAAGGGAATGGGGTCGAAGCAGAGCCGAGCTCTTCAGCTTGCTGCCTGCGGTGCTTAAGTCAGCGACAGACAGCGACCCGTCTGGATGCCGAGCTTGGTGGAGGAGAGCGTTTCCTTTGATGTTATTCGAGGATTTGCCACTCACCCTGGGAACCTGTCCCTGCAAGGTCTGGCAGCTAATTTGGAGTCCTCACCCCTCACTTTCATATGTCATTGAGAAGAGGAAAAACAAGTTTTCCTGCTTCATCAGCCCACGACGGGGCTCTCCACGCCCGCTCGCCGAGCTGGGCTGTCCTCTCCCTTTGAAAGGCAGAAGACAACCTCTCCACGCCAGCAGCTCTGGCTCCAGCGGCGAGACAGAGGTTCTCCATCCCCAGCCCTCGGTCACAGTCACTAATTAAATAACTGCAAAGATGG
>NW_008824456.1:0-583 GCF_000699105.1 Pygoscelis adeliae
TATTCATGGCCAGTTTATACCCATTTGTTTATGTGCCAACACTGTTCTTCAGCTTAAATAGCTCTTTTCCATCCATAATATCTCCCCCCCCACACGTATTTCAGCAAGCGCAATCATATCTTTTTTCAAGCTGTTCAGGAAAGAAAAATCTGAATTATTTAACCCTTGGGACACTGGCTGGTCTTACAGGGTGTAGCAAGACTGAGAGACAAATACGCTTTGTTCCTGCGCTGGGTCGCTGCCCTTGCTTGGGAGTTTTGCGGGGAGCCACTGCAACCCGGAGGGGAAACTGAGGCACCGGCCACGGTGGGAGAGACCAGGACCAGGGTCGGGGTTTCATTACTCCCAGCATGGAGATGCCGTCCTGCCCGGCGCAGCTTCAGGGCTCGGGCAGGGTTTGGGTGCTGCCGCGGCATGGGAGGAGGGGAGGGTGGCGGAGCCGCTTCACGAGCTCTGATATTTTATTCCAGGCAATTTCACTCCAATGGATTCCCACTCTTGTCATGCAAAGGGGCAGGCACGTGACGGCGCCGGGAATATTATCAATTAAACGCAAACCGAGATGGAGCCAGGGGAGAGCAGG
>NW_008824457.1:0-321 GCF_000699105.1 Pygoscelis adeliae
TATGGATGGCAGGGAGGTGATGCGGGAGAGCCGGCATGGCTTCACCAAGGGCAAACCGTGCCTGACCAAGCTGGTGGCCTTCTGCGATGAAGGGACCGTGCTGGTGGATAAGGGAAGAGCAGCTGATGTCATCTGTCTTGACTGCTGTAAGGTTTTTGACACAGTCTCACACAACGTCCTTGTCACTAAATTGGAGAGAGATGGGTTTGATGGATGGGCTATTCAATGGGTAAGGAGTTGGCTGGATGGCCACGTCCAAAGAGTTGCAGTCAACGAATGGCTCAATGTCCAAGTGGAGATCATAGAATCATAGAATCATTA
>NW_008824458.1:0-797 GCF_000699105.1 Pygoscelis adeliae
CCCTGTGCATTTAAGTCCCTCCACGTATCCTCCTGTTGCCTTAACTCTCGCGGGAGGATCTGCTTTGCTCTCTGTCAAACTTAGCCGCTCCATCTATGAACCGGAGTGGTTTTAGCAGAGCTTAGTAGTGACAGCAATGTTCCTTTCAAACAACGGAGAAGCAGAGGAGTACTCCCATATCTGTGCGCTCATCGCATTCTTCCCTGCCTCCCCCCCAGTAGCTGGTGTTTGAAATTGTGTAGCCATGTCCGATTTGACAAAGGGCGTGCAGAGCTTTACGCCATTTAGTTTTTGCCAGCTGCCTGAGCACGGGTGACAAGGTGGGACCCTTTGGCATCTCTATTAAAGACAAACCTGCAGCAGAGAACCCACGTGCAAGAAAACGCTCACACTCCGAGAAGTGCTTTGGTTAGAAATGATCCCTTCTCAATGTCCTTGAATTGGACCACGAACGTAAACCCCGAGAAACCCAGGCCCTGTGGAACCGCTGCTCCCCCGCAGCCTGCCCGACCGCTGCCAGGGCCCCCCCTCTGAACTTCCGAGTCTTAGGGAGAGGACAGGGCATTGGCGTTGCTTTTATTATGCAGTTAATATTAAAATACAACCGATCACAAGTTGTTTTAATCCCTTCTTTTAGGAGATGAACGGGACATTGGCCGAATTTGGGAGGCAAGGTGGGTGGCTGCCTGTCCTGCTGACGCCTGGCAGTGTGTACCTACAGGTCAGTCACGAGAACCGGTGCATCGCTAGCTGTTGATGTCAGACAGCCCTTCCCTCTCCGAGTATCTCGCCGGAAG
>NW_008824459.1:0-1121 GCF_000699105.1 Pygoscelis adeliae
CGCCCCCCCCTCCGCCCCACGGCAGGGTGACCCACAGCCAGGACCAGGCGATGCAGCGACAGGCAGCGGCTACAGGACCCCGCGCACATCTACCGCATGCAAAAATCAACCCCAAATGGCATGCAAAACCAGAAGCAGCGAATGGGCTTACTTGTGCAAACTAGTGTCCAGGCAAGGTGGGGAGCAGGGAGGGGCAGGGCTGTGGGAATCAGGTCAGTTCAGCGCGTGAGAGCCAAGAAACACAACGAAGCTGCGCGAGGGGCTCCCAGGAGAGGAGATGACAGTAATTAAAACCCCGGCAACCCTTCGCCTCCTGCCTGCAGCAGGGTCCGCACGGGAGGGAAAACACTGGGGGAGTCACTGGCGTGGCACCGCTCTATTCTCGGGCACCATTTCGGCATGACTGAGGCCTGACGGGGGCAGCTTTGGGTGGAAACACCCCATTACAGTCCGTCTTGCTGCCCTAGCTCTCACAAGGGATCTCTTTGCCCCCCTCAGAATTGGGGCCGGGTGCCCGGTGTGCCCCTGCCCCACAGGCAGCACATGGTGGTGGGGCCGCACCGACCCCACGTCCCCCACAAACGCTGGCTGCACCGCAGGGAGAAAACGGATCTCGCCTCCACGCCACCGAGGCCCGGCTCCTCCCTCACCGGCTCAAGCCAACCGGGAGCGCGTGCTGGTGAAACAGGGCCCGGGGGGGACCAAGCAGCCATTTGGGCTGTAATCCAGGAGCACCCGTCAGCTTTCAGCCTCACCGGCAGAGCCGGGGGTCACCATGCAGCCCTGGGTGCACCCCTCGTGTCGTGCCGGCCTCGAGGACGGACCCCTGCCAACACCCCCCGTCAAAGCCACCGTGCGGCAGTCCCATGGAGAACGGCCATGGCCTGGGCGGGCTCCGGCACGGGGTTGGTCTGCGGGACCCCGCTGCCATTCAGAGCTGTTTTATGGGGGTGAACCCCCCTCAGCAGGCCCCCCTCGTCCTCCGTGTGCTGCCCACCGGGCACTGCCTGTGCAAAGCCAACGGGGACCAGGGGCTGGCCAGCCCTGCTCCCTTCTGCTGCCCTCGGCCGCGTTCTGCAGGATGCGGACGCCGGGGATGGGGACGCCCACCCTGCGCGGGG
>NW_008824460.1:0-600 GCF_000699105.1 Pygoscelis adeliae
GTGCCGGAGGATTTTCCTGCCAGATCTGCTCCAGCCCTCGCAGGGACACTGGCTGGCCTGGACTTTGCTCCGACACCTGCAGCAAAACAGAGATGTTTGGTTTACAAGCGGATGTGGCAGCATTTGGACACGGATCATCACCGCTGCCCTGCACCGTCGCCTTTCCGTGCTCCTCCGGCTCTGGCTTGGCATGAATTTCCCACATGCTCTCCCCACCGTGTCCCCGCTTCACAGCTTTCCCTGAGTCCTTTTTGCAGCCGGCCAGAGCACCGGAGCTGGCACCCTGGGCTCAGCCCTTCGGGATCTGCCGGTGGCTCATACCCCGTCCCCCTGCCCAGTCCAAGCTGACGGGCTGCTGCGGGGTATTCTCCGGGGCAGCAGGTTTTGGGTACGCCCGCGGGGAGGTTTGGTGCCTGAGCTTTTGTGAGCCGTGCCCCCCGGGTGGGTATGGATTGCAGATGCGGACTTGGGCGTGGTGAGGGCTATATAATGGCATCACACATGGCTGCAAAACGGAGAGAGAAAGTGCCGCGCTTCCCTGCCTCTTGGGAAAGGGAGCTCGGGCACAAATTATCCCTCCGAGGTCACAGGGAAAGGCAG
>NW_008824461.1:0-663 GCF_000699105.1 Pygoscelis adeliae
TCCTCTCCTCTCCTCTCCTCTCCTTCCGTGCCCTCCCCTCCCCTCCCTCATCTGTGGGAAAAGTCAGGGGAGGGGTAGAGGCTTATCCTGAGAAAATTCTCACACTTCCCGGACCCTGCAGAGCAAAGGCGATGGGGCACGGAGCCGTGACGTGGGGAGGTCCCAGGGGACCGGGACCCTCCCCTCCCAGCCCCTCATCCTCACCCAGCGTCCGAGGGAAGGAGCCGAAGCGGTGCCGAGGTTTGAACCAGCCTTTATTTCTCTCTCTAAGGAAAGTAACTCAGTGGTACAAATATACTTTGGCATGAGAACCAGAGAAACCTTGCCGGGGGGGAGGGTGGTTCCCTGCGGGTGCCCTAGGATGAGAAAGATGCAGAGAGCAAAAAGAATTTCCCCAGAGTCGTCAACAAGTTTCCCCCAGGACTCCTTTCCGATAGGTATTTATAGATTTCTATAGATATGATGATAGCGTCATTTATAATAAATATCCTCTCTGGTATCTAACAGTATGTACAGGTCGTCAAGTATTAGAAATACATTGGTTTTCTTCTGTTAAAAGGTGAGAAAGGAAACAGGCGGGCTGGGTGCCTCGGCTGTCCCCAAAGTCCCCCTGGCACCCCCGGGGCTCAAAGAGGGGCCAGTGCATGTCACAGCGTCCCCCGG
>NW_008824462.1:0-1666 GCF_000699105.1 Pygoscelis adeliae
GGTGGGTCTGAGCGCCGCCGGCCGTGGTTATGCTTGCACGAAGATCTCGTTTCGGTCGAAAGAGGGAGATTATTGTTCCAGAGGATGATTCCTGGCCCAGAAACGTCCCAAATCTGTGGTCACAGCAAGCGGGCGCGCGGTCTTTGCTGGATGAGGCCTCCTGGCTCTGCCGAGCGCCTGCCTGAGGGGGCCGAGAGCAGGCCCAGGACGCCCAACTTCTGCGCTGTCTGAGAGTAGAAGAGGAGTTAACGGTGCCGCGGTTAACGCGGATCCCTTCCTGGGGTCGACAGTCGTTTCGCCACGTGCTTAGAGGAGTTCCCGGTCAGCCCTTGGGGCGGAGCGGAGAGTCCGGGATGGGCGAGGGGTGCAACGGGGTGAAGAAGGTGGGTGAAGAAGACGGACTTCACCCGTACCCCGCCCCGGGACGGGAGGCTGAAGGCGGTTCCTCGGCCTCGGAGGTCTGCGGGCTGCGCTCCGGCTGCCGGCGCTTGGTACAGACTGCCCCGCCGAAAGGAGAGCTCGAAGCGTTTGGGACTTATTTTTATTTTTTTACTACCCCGACCGCCCGTAAGGATGGGATCTCTCTGCCCGTGGAAAGTCTTGGGGCCTGTTTTGCTCCGCTGCGGTTTCTCTGGGCTCTCGGCTGTGTTGCCGGGGTTGTTTTTAATACAAATCACAGGTGCCCTTAGGTGGTTTCAGCCTTTGTCTTCCTGCGAGGCGCCTCTCTGCGCTGCTCCCCTCGGCTGGCTCCGGCTGTCGCCCAAACAGCCTCCCGTGGCTGAGCGGACAGTTTCTCTGCGCGGCTCCTTTCGTGTCCGGCCGCGCAGAGAAGCCGCCTGTGAAGCACCGCAGCTCTTGTACCCGAAAACAAAGGGGATCCCTTTGCTTTTCAGCGGGGAACGTCTCTGCTGTCTCTTCTCAAGAGAAACGCCTTCAGAAACCCCTTTTCCAGCTCTGGACTGGCTCTGTGGGGTATACAAGGGTGTCTTAAACGCAGGCGGCGGGCCAGCTCGACTCCGGGTTACCAGCGTTTCCGCTTCTCGCTTTTTATTTGTGCTTCTGTGGCCTGATCCCCCCAGAGACTTATTTGCCGGGCCTAAGGGTTCGTTCCAGTTATTTTTCCGGACCTTTGGGTGCTCTGGGGCACGGCTCGATGTCGTTCAGCACGTTCGGCTTGCTTGAACTGCGCTTCACTGAGTTTATTTCAACTTTCAGGCGCAAGCCGGAGGGAGGTGAGCGCTTTCGATAGCATTAACATCATAACAGATAACGCGTTTGACTTGCCCGAGGCCTGGGGGGGGGCCGTCCAGCTCTCGTGGAGAGAAGATAACGACGGCTTCGGAGAGGTGATGTTGCGAGCTCTGCGGCAAGGGTTAACGAGGCAGCCTGGAGCGAGCCCCCGTCGGCGTGCGCGGTCTTACCCCCGTGGTAAGTGGGAACCCACAGCCGCCGTGGGGTACGAGTGCGCCCCGGCCGTGGTGAAACCGCCCGGTAGTTTTTCTGCTGGGTAGGGGGACGATATTACGCCGCTTCTTAGCAACTTCTCCCTGCGGGTACGAGGTTGTCTGATCCCCGCGGTAAAAATATTGAGTGTGAAGCTGCGGGTAGCTGATGGCTGAGGTCTCGTTTAACCCGATTTTTTTCACGGAGGAGGTAGCAGAAGCTT
>NW_008824462.1:1700-2726 GCF_000699105.1 Pygoscelis adeliae
ACGGAGGGGGTAGCAGAAGCTTCGGCTGCTTCTTTACGAGATGGGGCGGGGGAGGCTGTGCTTAACAAGCCGGGCGAGCTCTGTGCCCGTCGCTGGCGTTGCGTGCTCGGCCCGGCGTGGTGCTGCGGGATTGGCGCTGCCTGTGGCGAAGCAGAGTTTAAAAGCGGGGGGCTCTTCCTCCGCGTGTCGTGGAGCACGGTGAGAGGTTTTGGGACGCGCCGGGTGGGAAGGTTGCCGATGGACGGTCGCGGGGCGTTGGCTGGAGCAAGTGCCTGGGAGGTACGCGGGACAGTAAAGGTCTTTCTGCTGCTTTTTTTTTCTTCTTCTTTTGTGCAGAGAGACTCGACTTAGATGTTTAAGCAGCTGCGTTCCGCTGTACTCACGAAGGCGAACGTAAATTGCGGCCTTAGCTGTAGCAGGAGCCGGCCAGCTTGCTCTCGGGTTGGAAGGCTGTTCCTGAAATTAAGGCCTTTCCTCCTAACACAGCTCGTTAGCCGTTGCAGCAGGCACCGTTGAAGACGCAAGCACGCTTACATAAAGGTATAGAATAGAGGTGCGACGTATCTGGAGTTTATAAATGAGTTTACGGAGGTTATCGTGCCGACCCTCCAGGTTATCCTGCCGCCCTCCGGCCCTAGAGCTGCGTGTCCCCCCTCCCCTTGCAGAGGAGGGAGCTGAGGCAGCAGCGGGCCGAGCGTCCCGCCCGTCGCTGCGGCGGGGGCAGAAGCCTGCTCATGGGACGTGCACGTGGGGCTGCGGCTTTTAGGGGAAGATTGCAAATCGAAACCCCTTTGCTGCCTTTCCGCGCCCTTCACCCCTTCTTCTCCCTCTTCAACGACGTGTTCCTGCGGTGTGGCGCGCAGGGCATCGGCGTTATTGAAGGTACCGCCTCGGCCATGAGCTTCAAGTGAGGATTTTGTGTCCGGTGGTTGACGTAAAAATGTAAAAGCAGAGAGCGTGGTGGGCTTCGGTGCCTGACTTCTCTAGGTGGGTCGATAGGCAACGAGGCTGGTGAGGGGTCTGGAG
>NW_008824463.1:0-2958 GCF_000699105.1 Pygoscelis adeliae
CTTGAACAGGGCGTGCGAGTACTGCTTCCCCCAGGAGTCGTTCTGCAGACGAGGGAACAGCGGCGCTGGGGGGTCTGTCGGAAGGAGCTGCTGGGCTGAACCCTCCAGTCCCCCCTCCCCAGAGCCAGGGAGTCCAGAGCCCCAGCGAGGAAAAGGTTTCTGATGTGTTCAAGCCCAAAGGGCAGAGCTCTGCTCTGGAAGGAGGCATTGGGGACTGTGCAAAGCCCTGGGCCTGGGCCTGGGGGAGGAGACAGGAGCCCCACTGCCCTGTTCCCTCCTGGCAGGGCACGAGGGACTCCCCTGGCTGCTCTGACTCCAGCAACAGCCAAGGTGGGCTGAGATGGGAAGGTGATGCAGAGATTCCCTCTACCACATCTCACTGCTGTTGCAGGGCTGTGACCAGAGAGACGCTGCTCCGCAGCACGTGGATCCAGGCAGCTCCAGCCTTAGAGTAGGAGACCAAATCCTCTCCTCCCCCCCACCCAGTAGATGCATGGCCAGTGTCGCCCGGGGCACTCACCACCATATGGTTCATGGAGACCCAGCAGTCCTCGGGGAAGTCTTGCAGCATGGGCACCAGGAACTGGAGGCAGCCGTCCCAGTGACACAGCAGCAGCATCATGCCGATGAGGTTGAAGATCCTCACCACAGCACTGGCCAGGTCGTATGTCATATGGAAGATCTGGGGAAGAGGCAGGAGTGGAGCTACAGAGAAACTCTTTTCCCAGAACAGCCCTCTGAACCCCTGCCCTCCAGCCAGCCCTACCCCACAGCCAGGGATCCCTGACCTGGCCCAAGACACTGACCAGGGGCCTGGGACCCCCAAGGGGTTCTCACCTCCTCCCACTGGTGGATGTAGCGGATGAGGCGCGAGAGGCGCAGCAGGCGCAGCAGGCTGAGGATCTTGGTGAAGCGGACGATGCGCAAGGCCCGGGCTGTCTTGTAGACATCAGAATCCACCTGGGTCTCCAGGTCAACAATGAGGAAGATGTAGTCAACTGGGATGGAAGAGATGAAGTCAACCAGGAACCAGCTCTTCAAGTACTTCATTTTGATGGTGTGAGGGTCAAGGATGATCTCCGTGTTGTCCTCCACCACAATGCCTGTCCGGAAGTTCAGCACCAGGTCAGCCAAGAAGAAAGTGTCCGAAAGCACATTGAAAACGATCCAGGGAGGGGTGTTCTCATCCTTGAAGAAGGTGATGCCCACAGGCAGGATGATCAAATTCCCCACCATCAGTAGCAGCATGATGAGGTCCCAGTAAAACCTGCAGGGAGGGAGCGCGGGGGACAGAGTCGGGCAGGGAGAAGTGGGGAGAGGCAGGACACAGGCAGTTAGAAAACAAACCCAGGATCAAAGTTAGAGTCAAACACAATACGGAGAGACAGGCACTCAGGACACATGCACACATGCCTGCCCACACACATGACTAAGACCCTTCTGCTTGGCTGGGACACATGCAAGTATATGTGTGCGGAGAGGAGCAATTCTGCACCGGCTCTTCAGGCAGAGCAAGGCCAAGGGTCTGGGGGAGCAAACATCACCCTGTGTGTGTAGGATCGGAGGGCTGTAGCTCGAGGAGTTTGACTGTCGCTCCTCCCTCTCCTCGTGGCATGGCAGTGCATGCACACGTATGCCGCCGCCCCAAACTTGACATCTGCCCTGTGGAAAATGGGGAGGACGTGGGCTTTGCTCCCTAGAGCCCCCTGTCACCCTCTGGCTCCCTGCCACCACCCAGGCTGACTTAGCAGGATTTAGAATAAGCTTTGCTGGTTATGCAAAGCGAGCGCCAAGCTCCTGGGGTGGCCAAGGGACTCGGGGACCAGGGAGGCGGTTGGGATTGTAGCACGGGTGAGCCAGGCAGCAGCCAAGCAAGGATAGACAAGTGCCATCACCTTGGGGAAGGTGGGAGGAACACGTTTAGCCCCAAAGGGGCTGCTTGCGAGCACTGGGCAGGAGCTACACAGCCCAGGGCCTGCAGGACACTAATCCACCTCTTTTTTCTGAGAGTGGACGAGCTTAGAGGCTTTGGAAGAAAAGCCAAGAGACACCAGGCAGCAGTTGATGAGTGTTTGGTTATGCCATGAAATTCAGCATCCCCATTCACACGCAAACGTGGCTGGGATGTTTTCAATCTTCACACAAACGCATGTAATGCCTTCCTTCACGAGGCCTGCGATGGTGCCTGCGATGGCTCCTGCAACAGCTTGGTGGACTCCCAGGCTCCGCACTCAAAGTCTTTATGGGTGCCTGGAAAAGCAAGTCCAGCTCCCACCTTCGGGTGCCCCCATTAGTCCCAGCCCTGGTTGTGGGTATAGACCCGAATCTCCAAAGGTGACCTCTGGGCAACTCTTAGTGCCTCGTGGATCCAAACTGGCTTGTGCAGGTGACAAGAACACCGTGCGGGTGTTTCGTACCCTGCGTCCTCGGTGGGGCACAGGCACCAGGCTTTCTGTAGGCAGCAGGGAAGAGGAGGGAAGAGAAGTCATGGCACCACGTGAGGGTCCTTCAGCAAGAGAGCACCAGAGCCTGGCAGGGAGGGGGGCACCACCACCCCAGAGAGCTCCCCCACGTTGAGGAGCCTCACACAAATTAACACCTCCTTGCCCATGGCCAAGGTTTGCTGGGGCAGGCAAGGAGATGCCAGCCAAGGCAGAAGGGGCCTGACTTGGCCAAACAATTGCCTCCTGCACCCCCACACTGCGCCCTGAGAAATGCCACGCACTGAGCGGGGAAACCGCCTGCCCCCCACAGCTGCCTGAACCCACCAGGAGCTCTTGATTCAGATTTAGGCTTAAGCTTTTTAGGGCAGGCCCTGTCCTTTACTCTGTGTCAGGCCAAACATGCGGGGCCCTGATCTCATTGGCATTTACATATCCTCATAATGTGATAAACACCAGAGTAATCCCACCGGCTGTCCACCTTACAGCTTGCTTCATGTCACCTTCAGCACCTGCC
>NW_008824463.1:2977-3657 GCF_000699105.1 Pygoscelis adeliae
CCTGCCGAGCTCAGGCTCACAAACTTTGGGGCAGCTTCCCCGGGAAAAGGGCTCTAAGGGCTTGCAGCCCTTGGTGTCGTGCTGGAGCAATGCAGGGGAGCTGGCACGCGCGGGAGGTTGGGGCCCAGTGGTGAGGGGAGCTGGCTACAGGTGCCAGGGACCTGCAGTGCGTGCTGGTCCCCCTCCAGGGTGACATCGGCCGTGTCACAGCTTGCTGCAGGAGATGACTGCCTGGCAGCTTCATCCCCCGTAAAGAAAGCCCACCCTATATGACTCAACATCCCCGTGACACCCAGTTCCTCCCACATCATCCGTCCCTGAGCTCTCCCTGTGATCCCGGTGACACCGTGAGCCAGGCCCGGCTGCCCGCTGGGTGCCCTGCCCTCCTCCAGCAGCTGCCCGGGCTGTGGAGATGGAGCCCGTGCCGGGCAGGCTCTGTGGGCAGCTGGTGGGGCCCGTGTCCCCATGGGGATGGTGCGGCTCCTCGCCAGACACAGAAATTAAAAACAGGGGGGCAAGCTTTGCGAGGAGGCAAAGACAGGCAGGCCCTGCCTCCTCCTTCGCACGCCCAGAGCCGGGTCAGCGGAGGTCGCCGGATGGGCTGGGCTGCCCCCGGCCCAGCGGGAGCCCCCGGGGGGGGGCTCGGGGAGGGGCTGAGGCAGAAGAAAGTTGTCTGTGCT
>NW_008824463.1:5563-15345 GCF_000699105.1 Pygoscelis adeliae
CGCTGCCTCCAATTAGAGGTTGGAAGCGGCGACCTGGGTGCTGAGCTCGGCGCCCGCCGCGGGTGCAGCGAGACCCGGCTGCGGAGCCGCCGCACTGGGGGGGAACCGTGAGGCGGCCGTGAGCCGCCCCGCAGAGCCCGGCCTTGCTCTGGGGGGGGTGAAGCTTGCTCGGGTGTAACGAGCCCGTGCCCCCAGGTCACGGCATCACCGGGGGTGGTTTTGCCTTTCGGTAGCTCTGCCTGTAAGGTCAGCGTAGGTGTAGGTGGGGGACGGCAGCCGGGTGCGTGAGTGTACCTTTTGGGGGGGAAAGTCGCCAGTGGGAGATCTGTGGACAAAGGGAGCTGCAGCTTCTTGCCTGTGGAGACGAGGCAGACTGAGCTGCTGGATGCTTTGGAACCAAAATACGTGCAGGGACTGCCTTAGAGTTGTGGAGTGAGGTCTGACGATGGGAACGGGATCCTACGAGCGAGCACTTCAGGGCTGGGTCCCAGTGTGCCGTCTTACCGAGGGATTTTCTCCTTTGTTCTTGACTCTTGCATCCCATCAGAGAGGTGAGCACTCCTTCTCTCTGAGGTAGGGTCTACAAGGCTTCGTTAACGCCTCTGCACGTGGAAAGGGTAGTTTTGCTCCCTGGATGCTGTAGGGCCCTCCCCGCTTGCAGTGGGAAGCGCAGATGTTGCTTGCTTGGCAGTAAACCAGAGACATCTCTTCAGGAGCTGCCCGCTTAGGTGTCTCCAGTACTCGTGAGCAAGGACTTTGGGCCAAGCACCGGTGATATCCTGAGCTTGATTTTACCTTCCTCCAGTTTCCCTTGGTGGTGCTTCTCTCCTTCCTGGGGAGCACGTTAGTTTAAGGAGAGAAGGTGGAAGCCCTGAAGGTGCAAATGCTGCTCCTGGAGCTGTGGCCAGTAGAGATGGGCGTGAAGAGGGGAAAGTAACCTGGAAAACAGAACCGCAGCAAGCACAGCCCGTGTGGGTGGTCGCATCCTCTCTCGTACGGGGTTCTGGGATCTCTCAGAAGTTTGTCCCCTCCTTCTCAAATCCTCCCTGCACACTCAGGCATGCTGCTGATTGCCTCCCCCCTCCTTGCTCTAGCAGCTCCTTGGCCACTGACGATCTGTGCCGGTTTCTCTCCCTGGCAATTGCCTCACAAAGTCATCACTGTCTGTTGTCCCTGTAGATGCCTCACTCTAGAAGGTACCGCTCGTCGGAGCGCAGCAGCCGAGGCAGCTATCACGAGCGCTACAGAAGTCGCAAACACAAGAGACGGCGGACGCGGTCGCGATCGAGCAGCAGTGAGCGTGACCGTCGGCATCGTCGGGAAGACAGTTACCACGTTCGATCCAGGAGGTGAGTCTGCAAAGATGAGGTGGGACCTCGAGCCCTGTGGTGTTTCTCCAGCTCGGCCGGAGGCAGCTGTGGTCAGCCCAGCTTCTGGGTGGCCTGGGCCCTGTTCTGTCGTGTGCTCTGAGCTGTAACTTCCCGGGCGGTGTTCGTAATCGAATCCCCTCGGCTCGCTTCCCCTCCCTAGCTACGATGACCACTCAGCAGACAGGAGGGCCTACGACCGGCGTTACTGTGACAGCTACCGGCGGAATGATTACAGCCGTGAGCGGGGGGAAGCCTACTATGAACCCGAGTACCGTCATTCCTACGAATACCGACGCTCCCGGGATCGCGAGGGCAGCTACCGGAGCTGCAAAAGCAGCCGGCGTAAGCACAGGCGGAGGCGGCGCCGCAGCCGGTCCTTTAGTCGCTCCTCATCGGTGAGTATCCTGCTGTGCTGGGCCTCCCCTGTAACCTTTCTCTCCCAGGTGGCGAGCTGGGTAAGTAGAAAACTCACTTTCTAACGCTCTCTCGGACTCAGCTTGAGAAATGCGTAGAAAGCCTTTGTTGCAGACAGCAGTTCCTGTCCACCATCCTGATGCGCCTCGGCTATGGCTGCCCTGTGCCAGCTGGGCACAGGCAGCTCAGACCCTCTCTTAGTCTTGCCTGCTCGGAGGTGGGAGGAGGACAGGCGTGCCTTGTGAGGCTGGCGTGTCCCCCGGGGTGGTGCTGCAATCCTCAGCTCCTTTATCCCTGCAGAGCGCTGCTTTTGTTCGGTGATGCTCATTAAGAGCTGTCTAGAAACCCCAGCCAAGCAGTCTTTTGTGCGAGGTTTGTACAGCAAACGTTCAGCTGATCCTGGTCCCAGAGAGCTCGGGTCTGCCTGCGACAGGCGGCTTGGTCCCTGTGGTCCCTGGTTCGGGCCTGTGTTCTGTGGCAGGAAGCCCTCTGTCTCTGAGGGTTAGGTCCTGCGTCAGAGCAGGATCCTTCTGGGTGGGCCCAGCTGACGCAGGATGTTGTGCGAGGGGCTTTGCAAAGGAGTAGAGCTTGTGGACCGGTCAATTCAGGTGGAGGCAGCAACCATCACAGGCTCTTCCCAGCAGTGTCCCTGGCTTTCTCTTCTTGTCTGTTCTGCTGTTCACCTTCCACTTCTGTGAGACCCCAGACACGTTCTCTGCTCTGTGTGTGGAGCTCTCAGTGTTGTCTGGTCTGTTCTGGCTGTATGTCCAGGGATGGGATTGTGGGCTGGATTTGGGTCCCGAGTCTGCTGGCCAGTTGCTCCCAGGTGTGGGGATACTTAGCTGAAGAACTGGAGGCAGGAATTCTCTCTTCTCTGGCATAAACCTCTTATCTGCCTCATCCCAGGCTGTCCCTATTCCCTGTTGGGCCTCTGCTTCTCTCCTGGAAGTTAGTCCTTCCAGGATCAGCCTCTTTGGGAGAGGGTCTAGGAAGAAGTGTCACATCTTTCCCCAGGCAGTCACTCATAAATTCTTTCTGGTTTTGGATGGATCGTTGTACTGAGAGTTGCTTCTGAAATCTCTGAATTCATCTTTTCCCGAGTGTTGGGGCTGGGGGAAGCTGTGTGGGTGGTTGTTGGAATGGGATGGGGAGTGCCTGTGTGGGGCAGCCTGGCCCTTTGCTTGTGCAGGACTTCCCAGCACCTGCCTTCTGCTGCCTTTCCTCAGTGGCTGCCGTGGGGCTGAAGTGAGCCTCTCCCCGTGGCCACTGAGCGCCCGGCTGCAGAGTTGTGCTTCGGCGTGCTCTCTTGGCATTATCCAGGACCCGAAGGCCAGTGCCGTTCCTCTCTGAGCCCCCCTAGGAGCGAGAGCAGCTGGCCCCTTCCACTGCCCCTCCGCTAGCCCTTGTTCTGACCGTCTCTGCTCTCACACTGGTTCGGGTGGGGCTGTTTGTAGGTTCTTTTTTTTCTTTTTTTTTCTTTTTTTTTTTTTTTGCTACAACGAAAAGCAAACTGTTTTTTTCTTTTCTGAGCTAGTGTGTTGTATCTTGACATGTTCCCTTGCAATATCCCTATCGTTATATATTCCTCTGTGCCGTATGAATTGGCTGGGAATCTCCTCCTGCAACCCCTCCTCAAACAACCATGTGAATTTCCAAACCAACCAATGCGTGACGCTGGCTGCTGCGCTGGTTTGAAAATCTGATTGGTGAATGATGAATTCCCTGTCTGCCTGGGCCAGCAGCGGAGTCGACAGAGCAGCAGAAGGGCCAAGAGTGTGGAGGACGACGACGAGGGGCATCTGATCTATCGCGTCGGCGACTGGCTACAAGAAAGATGTACAGCCAAATCGTAACATAATTTAGCTCTCTAGTTAAGCTCCCATCGCAGTCGCAGATCTGTCTTATCTTTCTGTTTCATTTTATTTTCATTGTTTATTAAAGAGAAACCCTCTCCTTTTCCTTCCCCTTTTGTTAAAGCTACGTTTATATTTTGTATTGTTACTGAAGTGCCAGGGAACTAGGGCAGTTGCCTTGTGCAGCCGGTGTCAGCCTTCCGCTGCTCCGGTCTCTCAAGCTGTGTGCAGGTTAGGTGTTGCAATGCATTCTCCTCTGCCTTGTGTATGCGCTGCATCCAGGTCATGCTCACTCTCTCATCTGCCTTCCTCTCTTTCTCTCCCTCCCAGATG
This sequence comes from Pygoscelis adeliae, assembly GCF_000699105.1. Classification (NCBI taxonomy): domain Eukaryota; kingdom Metazoa; phylum Chordata; class Aves; order Sphenisciformes; family Spheniscidae; genus Pygoscelis; species Pygoscelis adeliae. The sequence continues at coordinate 9,534 of NW_008824463.1, forward strand.
AGATTATTAGCACTTTAGGGGAAGGCACGTTCGGCAGAGTGGTGCAGTGCATCGATCACCGGAGGTACGTCTGCTCCTGGGACAGGGAGGGATGTGGTGGTGAGGGAAAAAGAGATACCACAGCTGGCGACAGAGCCTTTCATGCTTAACGTGGGAGCCTGGGGGTGAAAATGAGTCTCTGGGTTTCCAGTGTTCCTCTGCTGGTCTAGGCACTCGCCCTCTTGGGTCGCCCACGTGTTGGAGAGGAGTCGGGCAGAGCCTCAGGGCTGTTTGTAGGGAGGGAAAAGGCACTGCTTGGGCAGGCACCCCTTAATAACGGCCGCCTTCTGGCTTGAGCAAGGGTGGTGGAAGGCTGTGCTGCACAACTCGCAGGATAAGGCTGGGTCAGAAAGCCCTTTTTGCAGGGCACAGGCTCTCTGACCCAGCTCAGGGGTGATTTTGCGCTTTCTTCCTGTTTCTCCCCAGGGGTGGTGCACGTGTTGCTCTCAAAATCATTAAAAACGTAGAGAAATACAAAGAGGCTGCTCGACTGGAAATTAATGTGCTGGAGAAAATCAATGAGAAGGATCCTGAAAACACGAAGTGAGTGTGCTCTTGGTGTTAAAATGGAAGGGCAAGCATTGCCTTAGCACAGCTGCAGGGATGGGATGAGAGAGGTGCTTGATGTTGCGTGACTGAATTTGTCTGTAGCTGGTTTTTGGAGGCGTGTTGGCTTGCTATGGGATACAGACTGAGCAAGGAAAGGAGGAGCCTGGCGCAGGGCTAACATAGCTGAGTGGTACGTGCAGATCTGTCCCAAATCAGAATTTTTCTCTCAGTCTTTGTGTCAGGATGTTTGACTGGTTTGACTACCATGGCCACATGTGCATCTCCTTCGAACTGCTGGGGCTCAGCACCTTTGATTTCCTGAAGGACAACAACTATCTGCCTTACCCCATCCACCAAGTACGGCACATGGCCTACCAGGTGTGCCAGGCTGTGAAATGTAAGTGTTCACTGCTCTTCTCTCCGCTGGTCCTTGACTGACCTGGAGAGCTGTGAAGCTCCCAACATCTGTGCCAGTTCTGCAACTGGTGGCTGAAAGCAGCAAGTTTTTGCTGCAGCACCACTGTGCCAGTTCTGAGACTGAGCCTTCCTGCCCCTCCAGTGCTGAATGTGTGCTTGGAATGAATCCTTTTTCTTTCCCTGATTGTAATGTTTTCCGATGCATGTGGGTTGGCGGTAGCTCAGGGCACTTCAGCATCCACCTCCACACACACATTCTGGTGATCGATAGGATAAATCTTTGATGCTGAAGCATCTTGGCCTGGACTAGCCCGACTGTTCACACCCCATTCTAAATGAGGGCTAAACTGGTGCCAGTACGAGCAAACTGAATTAATGATGTTCACTCTTCGGGTGGGTGCAGCCTCACTTTGCTTCTGTTCGGTCACCCCGACTGTTTGCTCCCTCAGTTCTGCATGACAACAAACTCACTCACACTGACCTCAAGCCGGAGAACATCCTCTTCGTGAACTCTGACTACGAACTCTCCTATAACCTGGAAAAGGTAACAGTGCTGCCTTGTGTTAGAGGTCTTCTCTTGGGTTCTTGGTATCCCTGACCTTACCAGCAGGTGGGAGGAGTTGGAACGTGGCCCCAGGAGACACAGGGTTGACCAACAACGTTCATGCACTTGTTCAGGGCCTATATCCTGCATGAATGGCCTGTGTAATCTATAAGTAAGCCATAGGGACCATGGGCTTACCTGCATGATGGCGAGAGTTTGTTTGGGGGCTGTACTGCGGGGCTGTGCCAGCACTAAACGTACCCTCCGAAGCCTTCCCCTCCCGTGGCGCCCTGTGGCGAAGCATCGGCTGTGTAAGGAAGGGGTTAAGTCTGCACCTCGAAACTCCTGAGTAACGGATACCATTCTCCCTCATGAAGAAGCGGGATGAGCGGAGTGTGAAGAGCACAGCCATCAGAGTGGTGGACTTCGGCAGTGCCACGTTTGATCACGAGCATCACAGCACGATTGTCTCTACGAGGCATTACCGGGCCCCGGAAGTCATACTGGGTAGGTACCTTTCTGCAGAGGCAGGCGTTCACCTCGAGGGCACTGGGTGCTGTCTGCTGGATTAAGGAGCATTTTGCCTCCACATCATTCAGTAGCTGTACTGGGTTTACCCCATGCTCTGCTCTCTACTTTCTGGGAGGGTCAACAACTTACAAGTTGGTGTTTTGGCATTGCTATCAGCTGGGCAGTATATTGCCACCAGCGTATCAGGAGCCTGGCTGGAATGGGAATTGTCTTTCCAGTTGTTTGTCTTTAAAAGGATGAGGGAGAGGGATTTGGAATCTTAGGCCATAACTGGATCTTTTATTTAAAAAACATTGTTTTTTAGAGCTTGGCTGGAGCCAGCCCTGTGATGTGTGGAGCATTGGCTGCATCATCTTTGAGTATTATGTGGGTTTCACCCTGTTTCAGGTGAGAACTGTATGCTGTCTGGCTACCTCACAACTGATGAAAGAGGATGCTGGCTGTTTCCTAGTACAGCCAGGAGCCTCTGGGACTGATGGGGTTCCCTCCATCACTGCAGTCTTGTAGATTCAACCGAGGTGTTGCCCAGCAAGGGGTTCTGAAACACCCAGGGCTGGAGGTAGAACGACTGGAATCTGTTCCATGCCTTCCCTTTACGTTTCTCTCTCTCTCAGACACATGACAACCGGGAGCACCTGGCCATGATGGAGAGGATCTTGGGGCCAATTCCTTCTCGGATGATCCGGAAGACGAGGTGAGCAAGGCCGGCTGGGCAACGCAGGCTTGCCAGCGCTCTCCTGCTTCACGTATAGCAATTCTCTCTGAGGGATTGAGCTTTGAAGCTGCCTGCTGAGCCAGTTGTCCGTGCTGCTGCAGTGTCCTGAGTAGCGCGTGCTGCCAGGGCTGGCGTGTTGCTGTTGCTGCAAGACGTTTTGTGCTTGGGTGTAACCTGTTCCCACCTCTTACTCTGACAGGAAACAGAAATATTTCTACCATGGACGCCTGGACTGGGACGAGAACACCTCTGCTGGCCGCTATGTTAGGGAAAACTGCAAGCCGCTGCGGGTAAGGCGGGGTGGGCAGGAGCATCTGGTTGCTTTATCCTTTTCTCATTGCAGGGTCTTATAGTGCCTGTGCCCCAGTTGTGAAGATTCTTCCTGTGGGCAAGGTTGGGCTACCGAAAGGGTCAGACCAGTGTCTTCCCGAAGGAGCCTTGGCCGTCCCAGACATAAACTAGGAAGACTGCATCAACCTGGCCTTAATCTGAAGTGGATGAGGAGGAGGAGGGCACGGAGACCTCAGGAAGTGCCTGGGAAAGATGGCGGGGGGGTGTGAAAACTTGGCAGTTCTGTGCTTAGTAAAGTGGCCCAGAGTTCAGGTCTAGGATTAGTGACGGTCTGAACAAACCAGTCTTCCCCCAGCTTAGCCATTCAGCCCAGGGAATGTACTGTGATGGGACAGGGTGCAGTGTCCTTGGCCCTAACCTCTCCCCTCCATCTCCCCAGCGATACCTGACCTCTGAGGCTGAGGACCATCACCGCCTGTTCGACCTCATTGAGAGCATGCTGGAGTATGAGCCGTCCAAGCGCATCACCCTGGCCGAAGCCCTCAAGCACCCCTTCTTTGACATGTTGGAGATGGAGCCGAGCACAAAAATGTGGGACTCTAGCAGAGACATCAGTCGGTGACGCCATAGGTGCCAGCCTGCCCTCAGATTCTAGCCCCCGTGGAGGCCTGTGTGATTTCTATTCAGACACTTGGTGCTTTTTTTTTATACATGAGAAGAACTCCATGGAGACGTTTGTAAAGCTGTTAATATGTGCGATACTGTAAATAGCCCATATTCTATATTGGCCTCTGAGCACCACAGGCCCGACCTCCTGCTGTTGCTGCTGCCGTTATCGTGAGGCGAGGGGGCCTGTATGTCCATATTGTACATATCTCTGTTCACGTGTTGCTTTGTCTCCTGTTCTCTCCTGCCCTTCTCAGTGTAAATACTCCAGGACTCGCAGCTCTCTGTAGCTTATCTGTTTCCTTGTAAGTTATGAAACTGGTGGGACTGCATGGGAATTATTTTTTGGATCAATGTCATAGCCCATCCCCACACCAGAGTTTTATAAGAATTTTGTACAGTCTTTGTGAGAAATAAATATGAAGTGAATAAACCACCTGGTCTGGGTTTGGACCAGCAGTAGCCCCTCTTGGGGCTGTTCTGCTGGTCGGTTGTGCTCCTGATGTGCAGTGGCTGTATGCTGCGCCCTGCAGAGGGAAGGAAGGCACATCCTCTCGTTGTGGGATGAAAGGTATTTCGTGGCCCAAACTTGGATGCTGGCCTAGTGTCTGAGCTTGCACTGGGCATGAGCTGCTTTTGGCCCTCTGAGGGCTGCAGCTGGACCTGAGCAGATTTCGGGGGGGGAGGGGGGTGGCACCAAAACACAGGCTGGCCCCCTTCATCATGCCCTGTGATCAGTATTGAGGTGGGATATAGAAAAAGGAGGACAGTGGTACTTCAAGATATGTATTCTCCTTTACTAGAGAAACCTCTCGCTCCCTGGACGGGGTGGAGCACTGGCTACTGGTGATGGCTGTTGGAAAATGGGTGTCCAGGTGCCCACGTTCAGCTGTCAAACACATACCCCGGTGTCTATCTGTGCCTCTTTGGCTCTTACCGGCTCTGCAGCGAGGCTGGGGCCTTGGCTTGGACTTCACCATTCCATGGGAATTGCTGGGGATGTGTCAGACCTGATGGCAGCTCTGTGTAGATGCTTTGCCAGCGTGTCTGGGAGTCTCGCTGGGGTGGTGTCAGTAACGGAGCAGAGACACTCAAACTCTTGCAGAAGAGACCATATCACTTTGCTGTGGCACCATCTGTCCGTGGCAGGTTGTGTCCTGGCTCTGGTAAACTGTCATTAGGCAGCGGGATAAAGGAAAAGTCCGGCTTCACCTGGAGTTGGTGTGGGGGAGTCTCAAGAGGGGTGACATCGAGTCATCTTCATGTGCTTGTGATCCTAACTTAAAGAGCTTGGGCTGGAAGCTTTCACCCGCCTCCTGCGGTATCGCTCAGCTAGGCAGCAGCCAGCCGGGTGGTGTGTGCCAGGGAACAAGAGCAGGGGAAGACCATGTCCTGCTGCGTGTGTAGCCAGCCCTTGGGTGAGTCTGGAGGAGAATTAGATTGACCAAATAATACCTGCAGTCTGTCTGAGACTTAAAATAACCCACACAGGTGTCCAAAACCTGAATTCATAGCTTTTACCTTCCCAGCGGAGAGCACGGCTCAAGGTGCCAGCTGTCTGGGTTGAAGTGGGAGCTCACGGATTTGTGTGAACTTTGTAAGTCTGCATTCAGAGGCTAAGGAATATTTTTAGTAGCAGTTGCCGCTAAGCACTGAGAGCTGGGATGGGAACTAGAGGCGGGGATGGATAGATGCCCTGTGCCGTTCTCAGGATGCCGAGGAATCCCTGTTCGGGAGGGCGTGTCGGTATGCTGTCCACATGCAGCTGGTAGTTGATGGAATCAGGGATCCCTATAAATAACTGGTCCAGGAGACACAAAAGCTGCTCGTCGTGCCACGAATTCCTTCCTGACTCTCTCACTTCCATTGAGCCTGCTGTGTGGCTGGTTCGGGTGGGCTCAGTGAAACAGCTGCTCCGCTGCACCCCTGCTGACCTTCCCGAGGGTAAAGCCTGGGTGGGTTCCACGCAGGCCGGAGGCGAACAGCACCGCGGCCGTCCCGGTAAGGAGTGGGAGCCCAGCCGAGGGATTTGGACGTGAGGCCTCGGCGGGGGGACGGGG
>NW_008824463.1:16571-19416 GCF_000699105.1 Pygoscelis adeliae
ACCGCTGCTCTCTCCTTCTCGCCTCCTTCCCTCTGCAGCGAGGCTGAACAACTGGCCCCCGTTGCCGTCCTTCTGCCCGGTGAAGCCTTGCTTTTACCAAGACATCCCCGTGGAGATCCCTGCTGACTTCCAGAAGACCGTTTCTACCATGTATTACCTCTGGATGGGTGAGTCCCCGGGGGAAATCTAAGGGCAGGTCCTGGGGGGAGGTAGAGGAACAAGTGTCCTGCGTGCGAGTGAACGCTGCTGGGCTGGAGACCTTGCGATTATCACGCAGTGCCCGGGTCTGGGGGGCCGAGCCCTTGGTGCGGGGAGGGGGGAGCCTTGCTCGGGTTGCTTGACCGATGTTCTCTCTCTCAGCCAGCACCATTGCTCTCTTCCTGAACTTCTTGTCCTCGCTGGCCTGGTTCTGTGTGGAGCCCTCGTCCGGTTCTGGGTTCGGCCTCTCCATTCTCTGGGCTCTCCTCTACACGCCCTGCTCCTTTGTCTGCTGGTATAGGCCGATGTACAAAGCTTTCAGGTGTGTATCTGCTTGAGCTCCCAGGGCAGCGAAGCAGCGGGTGGGATGGCTGCAAGGCGGGTGCTTGAAGCTGGGGAGACTGGGCTGCTTGGGAGAACGGGCCCTTGCGCTGAGTGCGGCACCGATGGTGCCCCAGCTGCTTTTGTGGCCTTTGGGTCTGGGGGATGTGGTGATTCTGCACTGAGCTCCTGGCTGAGGAACAGACCTTGCTTTGGCTGGGGCTCTTTTAAGGAGGTCACAGGAACGTGTTTTCCTGTGGACCTTGCCGTTGGAGATCCCTGCACTGCCTTATGCCTCTTCCTCAGATTTGTCCTTGTTTTAAGACCCTTAACCAGTGGCTGCGCCTCTGGGGCCTGCGTGCTCGCTCTCGCTTTGAGGAATGTTTGAGAGTTGTTTTCTGTGGCCTAACCTCGTCTGTCTCTTTCTCCCAGGAGTGACAGTTCATTCAACTTCTTTGTCTTCTTCTTCGTCTTCTTTGCCCAGAACGTGATGTATGTGCTGCAGGCGATCGGCATACCAAACTGGGGATTCAGGTGTGCGTTGTGCTGGCCCTGGGGAGTACCCGGTCAGCCGGGTACCCCAGCAAGGGAGGAGGCGGGTGGGGAAGAGGGAACCTGTGGGCGACCACCTCTTGTTTTGCAGTGGCTGGATATTGAGCCTGATAGCGCTGCGGAAGAACACAGCCGTGGCTGTGATGATGATCCTGGTGTCCTTGTTCTTCACAGCAGTGGCTGTGTTGGGCATCATTATGCTGAAAAAGGTGAGTTTGGATCGAGCCTCTGGACCAGAGTGCCCCTTCAGGAGGATGAGGGTGGGTTTTGGCAGGTGCGGGGGCACAGCTCTGTTCACTGGGGGCCCGGAACGGGGCCGGTGCGCTGACCCCGAGCCTGCCGCTCTCTTCCAGATCCACTCTCTGTACCGCCGGACGGGCGCCAGCTTCCAGAAAGCCCAGGAGGAGTTTGCCGCGGGGGTCTTCTCCAACCAGGCGGTGCGCACTGCAGCGGCCAACGCTGCCACAGGGGCCGCCACCAATGCCTTCCGGGTGGCCAATGCTGCCACAGGTGCCGCCACCAATGCCTTCCGGGTGCCCTAGCCGGGCGGTGGCCCCGGCTTCTCATCGCACGTGGGCTCTTTCTAAGGAAGAGGAAATCCAAGTTGCACTTTCATTGGATCCCCGTGTGTCTGCATCAGCTGTCAGAGGCCGCCTCATCCCAGCTTGGAAGTGCTGGTGCCTGAATCGTCTGCTGCTCTAACCCCTTCCCTCACGGATGGAGGCTGTTCTGGTTTGTGCTGGTCCCCTTCCCTCAGTGGACTGGGGAAGGAGCGGGACGGGAGGTGCCGTGACCAAGCCCTGTGCCTGTCATTGCCCTCCCTTCCAGCACCAGGAGCCTCCTCCAGACGTGTGACAGGGACTGAAGCGGCTGCTCACCTTCCCTGTGTTGGCCAGGGCTCCCCTGTTTCCCCACCTGGCGATGCCACTTGTGTGCCCTGGGGCACAAAGGGGTTCCCCGCGTGTCCAGTCCCAGGGCGTGCAGGGGCTGGCTCTTCCCTGGAGGCTTTTGCCTGCCTTCCCTTTGATGCGGGACCTGATTCTCTGCCAAGAAAATCGTCACCCTCTTCCCCCAGGGGCTTGCTCCGGTGGGGTGGGGCGGGGCTGGGTCTGTCCCCAGGGTGCTGAGCTCGGAGGCAGCCCTCCTCCAGTCCCTTTCCCCTTCTTCTCCCTCTCTCCTTTGCCGGGCTGAGCCCGCTCCAGGCGCAGGGATAAGGAGAGTGGGGCCGGGACAGGCAGCGGTGGTGCACGTGCTGCTGTTGGGGCTTCTTGCCTTTAGCCTGCGTGCCCAGCCACAGCTGTCCGGGACTGGCACGCGGTGGACCCTAAAGCCAGGCTGGGCACCGGGGAGGGCTCCTGGTACCTCCTTAGCTCCCTCCTCGCCTCCAGCTGAACAGCTTCTCCCTTCCTCTGCCTGCCCTGGGGCCAGTGATCCCTCGCTTCCACCCCAGCACTCTTCACCCAGAGCCTGCCCCTTCCCCAGGGGCCTTCGCCCTCCTCCCTTTTCGGGTGCTGAGCCGGTGCAGCACTGCCTAGTATGTGCCCTGTGTCCCTGCTAGCCCCTGGTGTCCCCCCTCCCGTGTGCCAGTGTCCTCGGGGCTCCCTGGGCCTCGTGTCGCTGGGACGGGTCTCACGAGTTCTGCTTCGCCCCATCTCTCCTCTCCGATGCTCCTGGGTTTGTCCCCGCTGCTCCTGGGCTGGCGGGAGGGTTCGTGCCTTCACCTGGGGGGGGGCCAGCACACGCGGCGGGTCCCCCGCGGCCGTGCCCTGTCCTG
>NW_008824463.1:20796-23493 GCF_000699105.1 Pygoscelis adeliae
GCTCTGCCGGGTCCGTACGGCCCCCTGGATGCTGAATTTGCTGCCAGTCCCAGGGGAGTGTAGCCCCGCTGCTCCCTCACCCTCTGCCCGTGGCTGCCGCGGTGCATTGTGGGAGAATCCCGGGGGTTCCCCCAGGGTGACTGTGTGAGGGATGGGGACCCCTGGAGCAGTGCAGGGGTCTATCCAGGGTATGCGTTGAGGTGACACACTTCTTGACAAACCCTGAGCAGGTTTGTGCAGCCCCAGGCAGGGAGGGGTGCGTGGGGCGCTGCAGTGGCAACAGGGCGGGGGACCGGGCAGCCCTGCCCTGCTCCCGAGCCAAGCGGCAGGACGGTGTGCCTGCTGCGTACATGGGGTGAGGGCAGGACCCTGGCAGGCCTGGGGTCCCCCACAGTGACCCTGTGGCACAGATCCTGGCCCGGGTTTGTTGCCCGACATGGAGCTGCCCGCAGTCCCCAGGCTCTCCAGTGCCCTGAATCAGCAGTTTCTCCAGGCTTGCAGCACCGAGGCTGCCCCTATGGCCCTGCTGCTCCTGGGCCGGCTCTGGGCCTGCAGGGCTCTGGGGGCTCTTGCCCAAGGGTGGGGGCTGCTCTGGGCCCCACTGCCTGGCAGAGACCCCTCCCCATCCTCACCCCTGGGCTTGTGCGTCTGCAGCTGGCGCTGTCTGGGCTCGTCGGCATCGTCTCCTGGAAGCGGCCGCTCACCCTGGTGGTAGGTGTTGAGGGGAGACCCCTCCGCAGACGGGACTCCAGGCTGGGAAGGGCAGCACGGGGGGACTGAGTGGCCCCACATGCCCCTGGACGTGCAGCCGCGTGCGTTGGCTCCCTGCTCCGCAGCCCTGCCCGGCTGGCAGCCCCTCTCCTCCCCATTGCAGATCACCTTCTTCACGTTGCTGTCGGTGCTGGGCGTCATGCTGAGTCTTGCCGGGTCCATCCTGTCCTGCCAGAATGCGCAGCTGGTGAAGTCCCTGGAGGCCTGCGAGAGGGTGAGGCTGGCTGGGGGCTGCTGCAATGCCCCGGCGTGCCCGGGCAGCTGAGCGCAGCTCATCCCTGGCTGCAGGGCTCTGGGGACACGGGGAGCTGTGGAGCAGGGGTCTGGTAGCAGGACATGCCGGTGGCTCTTGGAGAGAACACGGTGTCCAGAGGTCCCTCATGTGTTCCTTGTCCCCAGGAGAGGGACTCGTGTGTCTGCTGCCAGGCCCGCTCAGAGCCGCTGCCCGCCTCCTGCAGCCAGCAAAGCGAGATGCTGACCATGTTCCCCAACCCCGACTGCCGGAGCATCCGCGTAGCGCTCAAGGTGGGGGACCCAGGGAGGGCCAAGGGCTCCCTGGGGAGCAGCCATGCACCCCGCCATGCTCTGCAGGCGTCCACAGCTCACCCTGCTCCTCCTCAGGATCTCCTCTTCAGTGTCTGCGGCTTGACCGTCTTCTCCACCATCATCTGCACGCTCTCTGCTGTTGTGTGCTGCATCCAGATCTTCTCCCTCGACATCGTCCATGTGGTGAGTCCCAGCCCTGGCCCAGGAGCAGACAGGGATGGGGAGCAGCGCTCCCAGGCTGGGGGGGGGGGGGGGGGGGGGGGGGGCCACCCAAAAAACTCAAAACAGCCCCACCAAAACCCCCCCACCGAACACCACAAATCTGTCTCCCCCCCCAAATAATTTAACATAGGCTTTGGATGAGGAAGCTCCCTGCAGCTGGTCCCCCAGCGCTCAAGCTCCGTGACGCTGGAATGCACGTCCCCCCCCGACACCTTTCTGCAGAGCATGATGGACTTCGAGGAGTTCGTGCCCCCAGTACCGCCACCCCCCTACTACCCACCCGAGTACACCTGCAGCTCCGAGACTGATGCGCAGAGGTACCCGGCTGGCAGCGGGGCCACCGTGATGCAGGAGCGGGGGGCCCGTTTGCCCCCAAGCTGGGGTCGTCTCACCTGATGTGGCTTTTCTGCTCTTGCCTCTGTAGTATCACCTACAACGGGTCCATGGACAGCCCTGTGCCCCTCTACCCAACCGACTTCCCCCCCTCCTACGAGACCGTGATGGGGCTGCGGGGGGACAGCCAGGTGAGGGATGGGGGGGCCGTGGGCAGGGGCTGGCCAGGCAGGACTGGGCTCCTGCTCTGCCTGTGCCCTGACCGCACTGTCCCACAGGCCACCCTGTTTGACTCGCAGCTGACGGATGGCTCGCACGCCTGCACCTGCGACCGCGTCCCCTCCATCGTGCTCAGCGGAGAAGGTGAGTGTGCCCCATCAGCGCACCTCGTGCTGGGAGCATCGGTGGGATGGGAGAGGGGCCGCGGGGTGACCAGCCCTTCCCGGCAGCTCTTCACCCACCCCTCTTCTGGTCCTTGTAGTGTCCATGGACAGCGGGTCCCTGATCATGTCCGAGATCATGGACATCCCCGGGGACAGCAGTCCCTCGGAGGACTCGTGCCTGCTGGAGCTGCAGGGCTCCATGCGCTCTGTGGACTACGTCCTCTTTCGCTCCATCCAGCGCAGCCGCGCGGACTACTGCCTGAGCGTGGACTGCGTGCAGTGCAGCCACCACGCGCGCAGCCCCATGCTGGGCTTGCAGGGGCCCTTTGAGGAGATGCCTCAGCCCCGGGTGCGGGGGGAGCGTTCCTACTCCTGCTCCACGGCAGAGCCCGGCCACGACGGCATCCTGGTGGGGGGAGCCGTCACCCACAGATGCCATCGC
>NW_008824463.1:23898-25220 GCF_000699105.1 Pygoscelis adeliae
ACAGCCGGTGGTGCGGGTAGGTGGCAATGGCTGCCGGGACAGGGATTTGCGCGTGGCGGTGTCTGACCAGTGCAGCTGGGATGTGCCGTGGGTTTTGGCTGGGTTTCTCCGTGGCCCGGTGGGATTAGAGCCAGTTTGAGGCGGGCAGTTGTCCCAGGGGAATGGGGGGAGCAGGCGGGGGCTGCTGGGCTGGGAGGGGTGTGCTGGGTGGGTCCTGCTGCCAGTGCCGGTGCTGGGGGGCCGCACAGCGGTGCAGGGCGCTGCCAAAGGCTGAGCACGCTCTTTCTGCCCCCAGCAGATTTCAGGGAAGTACTTTATACCAAAGCACTGGAGGACACCGTGTCCAACTCCTCTGCGGATACAGGTCAGGGCACTGGGACGTACGGGGATATACAGAGGAGTAGGGAGGGCGGGGGGAGCGCTTCTGCAGCCCTTTGGGGATCGGACTCACCCCTTTGGGGCTGGGACAATGGAGACCTGCGGTGGTACCGTTCCCACCAGCTGGGGAGTGGAGACGGGACCCCTGGGTGCTGCAGGGACAGGTCCCATCGGGAGCAGCGTCCCGGCATCCAACGGTGGCATCTCCGCAGGGCTGTGCTCGGAGGCCTGCCTGCTCCGCCGTTCGCACTGTGACTCCCCCCCGCTGCTCCGGGCTGGCTCAGCGGGGAAGAGCAAGCTGCTGCCCTCCAAGAAGGTGACGCAGCAGCTGTCGAAGACAACAACCCGTTCCCTGGGGGACCTCAAGGTCTGCCGGGGCACCCGCGGGCTGGTGGCCAGGTTCCTGCAGAGACCCAAGCGCAGCCCAGCAGCTGGCATGGAGGTGCCTGGGCACAGCTCCCAGGGGCACAAGCAGGTGAGCTCCGGCAGCCACGGTGCCCCAGGGGACAGGGGCAGCTCCCATTTTCCAGGGAACCCCATTCATGCCCTCTCTCACCCTCCTGCCCCCACCAGCACCTTCACACTGGCCCTTCTGGGGTCTCTGTTCCCTGCCATGCACCCTGTGGTGTCGGGACCCCAGCTGCAGGCAGGGGCTGCAGGCAGAGCCTCCTTCCTGCGGCACTGTCCTCGCCCAGCCCTTCTTGGCGTGGCAGCCCCTTCCCCTTGGCCCCCTCCATAGCTGCAAGTGGGAAAATCACGTGTGTCGTAATGGCTTTGGCTTTGCCCCTGAGTCATCGCAGCCCGGAGGCAGTCGCTGGGATGTCCCAGCCTCGGCTTACGGGATGCTGGAGACCTTGTGCAGCCCAGGAGGCCCTGACAGGAACGAGCCCGTCCTTAATGACAGCGTACCCACGTGACGCACGCCTCCGCCATCCCTCGCCACC
>NW_008824463.1:27800-28352 GCF_000699105.1 Pygoscelis adeliae
CCGGAGCTGGGGGGACGCAGAGGGGCCATGGGGGCTGTCGGCGTCCTGGGCTGGCTGCTGCTGCTGCAGGCGGTGCCTGGGGCTGCAGGTGAGCGCAGGGATGTTGCAGGGGTGGCAACGGGACAGGGTGGTTTGGGTGCCAGGGTGCCCTGGGACAGGGTCAGGAGCCCGGGGGCAGCACCGGAGCTGGGGTGCCTGGGGAGGTGACAGGGTGTGGAGCATGGGGGCAGAGGCAGCACCCCGGAGCAGCCAGGAGAGCCCTGGCAGGGACGCGTCCCCGAGCTGGCAGCTGCCCCCACCCTGCCCGTGCCCCCCAGGCGCCCGGCCCTGCAGCCCCAAGTACTTTGGCCGTGACGCCATGGTGTGTGTCTGCAACGCCACGTACTGCGACACGCTGGACCCCGTGGTCCTGCCGGCCCTGGGCACCTATGTCAAGTACGAGAGCAGCAAGGCTGGCAAGCGGCTGGAGCGCAGCGAGGGGAGCTTCCAGCGCAGCCTGCGTGCCCCAGGTACCCGCTGCGGCCGGCAGAGACTGGCTGGGGCCCGCCCCCG
>NW_008824464.1:0-719 GCF_000699105.1 Pygoscelis adeliae
TTAAGTATTGCTCTAACCAGTCATGCTTATAACCCTCTAATTTATAGGTAATGAATTTAATTCCAAAATGGATAGATAGCTTCTTAAGTAGATTTTAAGGTATGGCTTAAGTTAGCACAACTTCATCTATGGTCAAATGAGTTTCTCTAACTTAAAGTGTCTTACTGTTGGCTAATGCTCTAGCTGCACATTGATGTTCTGATGGTAGCAGGCTATGTACTTGTGTCTCTCCATCCTTTTCTGCTTGGGTTTATCATAGAATCATAGAATAGTTTGGGTTGGAAGAGACCTCTAAAGGTCATCTAGTCCATCCCCCTTGCCGTGGGCAGGGACATCTTCAAGTAAATCAGGTTTCTCAGAGCCCCATCCAACCTGACCTTGAATGTTTCATCATATTGGTTGGGCCATCTCATCTCTTTCTACATCTGCTTTCAAACTTGGATCTGTGACATGGTGTTCATGGAAAATTGAATGTTTTCAAGCCAATCTCAGTTTGCCAAACAGTTGTCACACATTCCCCCAGCTGCAAGCTGCCTGCCTGCACTACTGCAGTGATCACTGAGCCTGCTTGGTTTACCAAGTGGGATTATGATCACCTGGGGCAGGAATGGTTGTTGTTGCTGGTAAGGAGGACTTGTCTGTGGTGGCAAAGGATAGGGTTAGGGAATACTGAGACAAACTGGAAATACCCAAGTCCATGGGCCCTGATGGGATGCACC
>NW_008824465.1:0-521 GCF_000699105.1 Pygoscelis adeliae
CCCGGCAGGTTGTCGCGTGTCCGTGGGGGCTCGGGGTCGGAGCCCAGAGCAGCCAGCACCATAACGTCCAACAGCTGGAACGCCAGCGGCAGCCCCGGGGAGGGGCGGGAAGATGGCCAGGACGGCATGGACAAGAGTCTGGACAATGATGCCGAGGGTGTGTGGAGTCCGGACATCGAGCAGAGCTTCCAGGAGGCGCTGGCGATCTACCCTCCCTGCGGCCGGCGGAAAATCATCCTCTCGGATGAGGGCAAGATGTACGGTGAGTGATGGGGGCTGGATGGCGGTGGAGGGGAGAGCACCACACTGCTGGCCAGGATGGTGCAGCTAGGGGTGAAGCAAAGCCTCCTGCCCCAAATCCACGCTGGGGCATCGCCCTCGAGCACCACCCAAACCCCCCAACCCCAAGTAGCTTCCCCGGGTGCATCCCGGAGCTGGACCAGGGAGGTGGCAGTGACCCACGTCCCCTCCCTCTGCGCTGGCTCTCTCTCCCGCTCCCTCCCTCTCTCAGCCCTGCCGGA
>NW_008824465.1:3759-5830 GCF_000699105.1 Pygoscelis adeliae
GCGGGCGGGGCAGGCAGCGTGCAGTGGGTCGTCTTTTGCCTGCACAGTGTGTGGGCAGGGTTGCATCCGTCCCAGCTGCGAGCCCTCGCTGCACCCTCGTGCCAGAGACCAAACCTGTCCGAGTTTGACTGCTGCAGCTCTCGATGGGACAGGTCCGTTTGTCACGCGTCCGGGGGCTCGTCCCTCCCCTCCGTGGCGGCCCCCAGCCGGAAGCCATGCCGCCTGTCCTGGCAGAGCCAGCGGCCCAGGATGCTGAGGAGCGGGTGCATCGCCCACCACAGGGGGACGGATGGCTTTGGGGCATGGGGACACTTATGTTGGGACTGTCCTGTGCCATGAGTCCCCCCGCAAGGGAGGGACGCTGGTCCCCAGGCACTGAGGGGGGACATCCCTCCAGGACTGATGCTGCAGGGAGAGGGACCAGGGTCCGGCCATCGTCCTTGTGTTCAGACCAGCGCTGAGCAGCGCTTTATTTCTGGCTTAAAGCCTTAACTGGACCCCCTGGGCCCCCCCCCCATGGGGGGAAGGATGTGGCGCTGGGCGAAAGTGATGCTCTGGGGGGACTCGGAAAAGGCACGGGGGCGAGTGCATGTGGCATCGTCCCGTCTGTGCAGTCATGGCCTGGACAGCCTGGTGTCCCGTCTTGGACAGTCTGGCGCTGGTGGGAGAAGGATCTTGCTGAAATCAGCCCCGGTGCTCAGTGGGTGCTGGGACCCCCACCCTTGCCTGGGGCTTGGGGCAGGCACCCCAGCCACGCTGCACCTTTCCTGCCTGTACATCAGGCCCTTTTCTTTGGATCCTGCTCTTACAGGGGTCTGGACACAAAAAAAAAAACCCCAACCCTCGTCTCACCTTTCCCACCTGCGAAATCAGCAGGAGCCCTGGGGGAATGAGCCGGTCCCTCCTGGATCTCCCTTGGGACTGGCAGTCCTGCTGCAGCCCCACCTGGGATAACCCAGGGGCACCCCAAACCAGCCGGGCTGTATGCTCAGCGCTGTGTGCAAGCAGCAGATCGTTGCGCTTGCAGGGGTTGGGGGGGGCGTCTGTCTGTCCGGGAAGCCCCAAGAGGTGGTAAACACAGACCCCCTCAACTGCAGCAGCTGCACCCCGAGGAGCTTCACCCCAACCGGGGTGGCGGGCACAAACCAGCATCAATCAGCGCAGCGCCGGGCTCCCCCCGTTTTCCTCCCTCCAGCTCACGGCGGTTGCAGGACCCTCAGCATCTCCAGGAGCATCACCCCGGCAGCCCCGCGCGCTCCCCCCCTTCTCCGCGCTCCCTTCCCCGGGGGCAACATCCTTGCGGGGGGAACATATCTTCACGCTCTCTGTATTTTCCTTTCCGAATGGCGTGGCGGGCGCTAGGTGTCCAGCCACATACAGGTTCTAGCTCGGAAGAAGGTGCGGGAGTACCAGGTTGGCATCAAGGTACGTTGGCGCCCTTGCCCAGGTGTCCGCGGCGGTGTCTCTGTGAGCATGGGCAGCCCCTCTCCTTCCTCCTCCTTTCCTCTGGTTGACGGCTCTGCTGTTCCCCCTCTCCTTCTGCTCTCTCTCTGCAGGTCTCTAGCCACTTGCAGGTTCTTGCCCGACGGAAATCTCGTGAGATTCAGTCCAAGCTGAAGGTACGCGTCCCCCCCTGTCCCGCCTGGCCCCCCTGCCTGCTGACGACTAACGCACTCGGCTCTGTGGTGTGCCGCTTGCTTTCTTTTATACCTCTCTTTTTTGGTGGTTTTTTTTTTTCCTTCCCCCTCCCTTGGCTCCTGGGACCGGATGGTTTTTAGTGGCATCGTTGTGGGATGCCCAGAGAGAAGTGCAAGGGGGTGTCCAGCTCAAAGGCTGGGTGGGGACACCAGAGCCCTTCCCTCTCCCCCAGGAGAGTGAATTTGGGTGCCAGATCCCCGCCTTTCGCCCAGGGAAGGACTCTGCCATGGGGAAATGGGGGTTTAAACCCTCCTCCGGTGATGCACGAGGGCTGCCCCCTCTTTTGGGACATCAGGGGTTCTCCCAGGAGGGGAAGGACCCCCCCAGAGCAGCCAGTGAGGCAAAGTGAGGTTCAAGCAAGAGGTGCAAAGGC
>NW_008824465.1:7079-8458 GCF_000699105.1 Pygoscelis adeliae
TCCCAACCCCCAGAGGGCAGCCGGGGGGGGGGCAGGGGCAGCAAGGCAGCAACCGCAGAAGCCTTTGCACAATAAAATAAAATAACATAAAATAGCATAAAATAAAATAACATAAAATAAAATAGGCTTTCCTTGCAGCACAGCACAGGGCAAGGGGGAGTCAGAGGCAGGAGTGACCCCAGGGGTCCGGGGATGGAGGCCGGGATCGGTGGGGGCGCGTCCCCGGCCACGCTGCCTGCAGGAATCCGGCAGGGAACAGCCGGGGCAGCGATTCCCTAAGCAATACACTGTGGATGCAGAACGTCCTTTCCCAGCCATACTCGGAGGCAAAGCCCAGCGCAGGCAGCCTTCTGCCCTCACGCAGCGCTTGTCCCGTTGAATGGAAACTCCCTTCCGTGAGCAATATATATATATATTTTTAAGCTGCAGTCATGTGTGTGTTAGTGCTGCCCGGCATGTGGCTGCATGCCCACACTCCTGCCCTGCCCCAGGTGAAAATAAATGAAGCGACTGATCCCCGAGGAAGGTACAGAGGGAAAACAGAGAAGTGTGCGGTGGGACCAGCACGCGCGTGTCCTAGCGGTGCGGCTGGAGGAGCAGCCCTGCCCCGGGCAAGACCTCGGAGCCCTCCGCTCCTGCCCGGTGGTTCTACAACCTCCGGAGCAAAAGGGAAAAGGAAAAATAATTGGTCTCCTGTATAAATGCACACACGGTGTGGAGGGGTTGTGCCCAGGGTCTTCCTTACAGTGCCTGTAGGGGAGTTGGTGCCGACATCCTGGGGGGCCGGGTGCAGGTGCCCTTTGCCGGGCAGGGCAGGAGCCGTGCGGCTCTTCCTCTCCGTGCCCTGGCTGCAAGTGTTGGAGGCTGCTGAGGACGTTGTAAAGGACGTTAAAGGCTGTAAAGGCTATTAAAAAGCCAACAAAGGCACAGGCCTGGCTTGCCACAGTGACCTCCTAAAATAGTGGGGGGCTTTAGCATTCCGTTCCTGGTGGGATTAAGCCTGGACATCGGTGCCCACCATCTGCATCCCCCGGTGACCAGCTGGGTCGAGGGGTTTGCTCCCCAAATCAGGCTGCGGTGATGAGCTGGAGTGGGGGATACACAACTTGGGGGGGGTGCTGGGTGCCCACAGGGTCCCACGATGCTCTAACCTTTTTTTTTTCCTTTCTTTTGCGGACAGGCCATGAACTTGGTAAGTTGAGCTTGAGTCTGTGATGCCTTTTGTTCCCCATTGCCTTTCGCCCCCTCCCACAGAAGGGCTAAACCCTTCTCGTCCCCGGGGGAGCAGGGACACCTTCCAGACCTGGCAGCTCCTGCCCAGGGGAGATTTGCAAGCTTAAAGCATTAATTAACATGGGTGCATTTGGGGAGGGGGGGGG
>NW_008824465.1:9558-11069 GCF_000699105.1 Pygoscelis adeliae
CTTGGCTCCGCTCCCGCCAGCCGCCTCGGCCGTGCCTGTCTGGCAGGACCGCACCATCGCCTCCGCCAAGCTCCGTCTCCTCGAATACTCCGCCTTCATGGAGGTGCCACGGGACGCCGAAACGGTAACGGTCCCCTCCGCGTCCCCACCACCCGGGCGGGATGGTGCCCATCCCTGTGCTTGGTGGCGTCTTGCTTTCATCTGACCTTTCGTTTTAATTTCCCTGCCCCGGTCCTTACAGTACAGCAAACACCTCTTCGTGCACATCGGCCAGACGAACCCCTCGTACAGCGACCCGCTGCTAGAGGCCGTGGACATCCGCCAGATCTATGACAAGTTCCCCGAGAAGAAAGGTGGCCTCAAGGAGCTCTATGAGCGTGGGCCCCAGAACTCCTTCTTCCTCGTCAAATTTTGGGTACGATGCTGGGAGCGGGAGGATGGGGAGGGTTGTCCTCGATCCACGGGCTCGTTGCAGCTTGGGCACCCCACCGGCGGGAGCGGGAGCATCCTGAACAGCTCCATAAGCTGCTGGTGTCCCTCCCCATCGAGAGCTGGGTGTGATGGCACCTAATGGGACCTTCTCCCCGCTCTCATCTCTCCAGGCGGATCTGAACAGCACGATCCAGGACGGGCCGGGGACTTTCTACGGTGTCAGCAGCCAGTACAGCAGTGCAGAGAACATGACCATCACAGTCTCCACCAAGGTGTGCTCCTTTGGGAAGCAGGTCGTGGAGAAGGTGGAGGTGAGTCCCGTGCCCTGCTGCATCAGGAAGGGGTGGGAATCGGGTCCACCGCTGGTCCCAGGATGGAGAAAGCCCCAGACCTGGGTGTAGGACACGCGGGTGCATGCCTGTCCATCTCCACCGTGTCCCAGTTGGCCACCACCTGCCCATGCCCACATCCCCCGCGGTGTTTCGGTTCCCATGGGGGGGCTGCTCACTCTGCTGTCCCCCGCAGACGGAGTACGCGCGGCTGGAGAACGGCCGGTTCGTCTACCGCATCCATCGGTCTCCCATGTGCGAGTACATGATCAACTTCATCCACAAACTCAAGCACCTCCCGGAGAAGTACATGATGAACAGCGTCCTGGAGAATTTCACCATCCTGCAGGTACTTCCCCTCCTTTTCCAGGGAGCGTTTCCCACCAGGGGTGTGGAGCCCGCACTTGCATTGACCCTACCGTCCCTGCTGTGTGCTGCCCGGCCCCGGGGCACCTGGCCTTGGCACTGCAAATACACTGGCTGTGCCTGCGCCCACGCAACCCCCAAAAAATAGGTAGCAGATTTTTGGTGGTGCAATTAACGTCCCTGTGCCTGAGCCTGTGCCACCCCCCCAAATAATGCATAGCAAATTTTTCATGGTGCAATTAAAGTGGCTGTGCCTGAGCCCATGCAACCCCCCCCCCAAATAACAGATAGCAAATTTTTGTTGGTGCAGTTAAATTGGCTGTGCCTGAGCCTGTGCAACCCCCCCCCCCCCCCAAAAAACGCGCAGCAAATTTTTTCTCGTGC
>NW_008824465.1:11938-12577 GCF_000699105.1 Pygoscelis adeliae
TCGCGCCAGGCCTGGTCCAAAACCGATGGGCAGGGCAGCGGCCGCGGCTTCGGTACTGCCCAGCGGAGCCCGGGTGGCAGCAGGGACGTGGGGCCAGACATGCCGAGGTGGGAGCAGGTAGGAGCGGGGCAGGGCAGGGCGGCGGAGGGGGGATGCTGCCGCGTCCCCGGGGACCGGCACCCGGGATGCTCCTTCTCCGTGCCCGGCCAGGGCACCGGGAGCCGGCAGCGCTGAAGGTGGGAGGGCATCGACGATGCAAACCATTTTTTTTATGGCTCATTTTTTTTTCCTTTTTTAAAATTAAAGTGCTTTTTAATACTTTTTAAAAAGACACCATACTTGTAACCGGGATTATGCCCCTCTGCGGTGTCTGGGACCTGCTCCCCTGCCACCCCCACCATGCCAGTGACCAGCGAAGGTGACGCAGCTGAGTTTGCCAGGTCAGAGCCGTGCAGCAGAACTGCCGGGCAGAGGGAGGCAGCTTGTGTAGGGAGAGCTTGGGGGTGTCTCCATCTCTCTGGGGTCACTGCAGACTGGAGGCTGGTTTTTACGTGGCAGCGGGATCCCCTGAGCTCTGCGGGTGCTTTCAGGGATTGCACTTGGGGGCTAAACGTACCCCCCCCCCTGTGGTCGGTTGCC
>NW_008824465.1:13643-15453 GCF_000699105.1 Pygoscelis adeliae
AGCTCTTCGTTAACTGGACCGGTTTGCTCTTCCATCCCTCCCTTCCTCCCTCCCTCCCTCCATCCCGCCTGCACCGAGCCCCAGGGCGCCCACCCGCACCCCACGCACACGGTGCCCCCGACGGCTCTGGCCGGGGTTTAGCCACGATCCCAGAGACACTTTCTCAACCCCCCCCCCCCCAGCCCATTCTCCTCCAGTGTATTTATGAATTTCACATGAAGTACTGTTTTATTTTTTTAAAGACTTTGTAAAGCTTACCAGGGTTACGATCACCATTTTTAGAGCTGTGTCAGTCCACAATGTTAAAAATCCATTTTTTTATGTATTATATTTTTTGTGTATTTTTTTTTTAATCCAGCTGTGATGGGTTGTATCATATATTTGTTGTGTTTACTGTATCTGTCCAACTTCAGAGAGGAGACTGTGGAGCTCCGAGAAAACTACGGTCTGCTGAAAAAAAAACATTAAAATTATTTGTTCATGGGTTGGCTCAAGCGGTTCTGAAGTTCCTGTTCTTTTTATTTCTTGAGGTTTGCTGTGACAGCTGGGGCTATAAGCCCTTGGCCAGGTAACACTTCTCCCGGGACCCCGGCTCCGGGCTTCCGGATGCCGCATCCAGCAGTATTTTGCTGTGGTTTGCATCACTGGTGATGGGTTTGCCTGGGAAAGGTGACTGCTGGGTTAGCCTCCCCCATGGCAAAGGCTGCCCTGCAGCATCGCTGGGTTCAGGAACACATATTTTAGGGGGTCGCATCCTTGCCCACGCTGGCATCAGGTGATGGAGGGCTGAGTCTGTCCTACCAGTAAGAAATACCCATCAAAGCTTTGCTCGCAGCGCCTTGGCTATTCAATACAACCCACCCCGGCGCAGAAGAAAGGGACCCAGATGACATGTTTTAACACCAACCGCATTTCCAGCACTTTTCCCCTTTCTGCAAGCCGAACCATTGTATTTGCATGCCCATTCCCATCGCTCCGAGGGCAGAGCCTGGTGACCTGGCCGAACCCCGAAGCCATTAGGGCCGATGGCTTTGCACATCCTGAACACCTCTAGCCTCAGCTGCTTTAGCACTGATACACAAATCCTCTTGCCGCTGCTAAACACGCTCCGGCCCAGCGAACAGCTGTCCTGCTGCTGTCCCTCCAGACCCGGGACGGCATCCCCAAAGGAGGTGGGGGGACCCGCAGCCCTGCTCCTCCTGCTGCCACCCCCTCCCTGGCTCTGCACCATGGGCACAGGGTGCTGCATGGCATTAAGGCATCCGAGAGACTTGTTGCTAACCAGGCCCCCCGTGGGGCTAATCCAGCCTGGCTCACAGGCTGGGAAAGACAATAGAACAGACGTGCAGCATCCAAAAAGAGTCCCCGACAGCACAGCCGGGCGCTCGCTGCCCCCGTGGGTGCCAGCCCTTGCTGAGGACACCGCTGCTCCGGGAACAGGCTGTGGGATGTGTGTGCAATGCTGGCCTGTGAAGGAGGAGGCCTTGGAGGAGGAAAGATGGCCCCAATATCGGGCAGCTGCCGCCTTTCCCAGCCTGGGCCCCTGGACAGGACCTGCTCCCTCTGGAACAGGCGAAGCAGCGGGAGCAGGGAGGGGGCAATGCCCAGGGGGCCTCGGGGATGCTCCTAAGGTGACCTGGGACTCGGGAGCTAATGGGAGATGATGTCCTGGGACGAGTGGGATGTCAGGGAGGATCCCGCAGGCCTCCAAGGAGATGAAGGGAGGGGGCCTGAAAAGGCAGAGCTGCCGGGACTGCTTTGGAAAGGTGCAGAGCAGGGCAGCCCCCTGCACACCCCCCTGCCAGGGCTG
>NW_008824465.1:16443-16820 GCF_000699105.1 Pygoscelis adeliae
CCGTCCCCGGCTGCCCGCGCCCGGCTGCCCCGTCCCCGGCACCCTGGAGCCCCGGGTTTGCTCTTTCGCACTTCTAAAGTGGGCAATCTCCCCAGGAGAGAAGCGGGGGAGAAGCGGGGCTGGCAGAGCCGCCCGGCAAACAGCGCTGGGGCTGCTCCTGGAGCCGCTGCGTCCTCCGGGGTTTGGGAGTCTTCAAAAGTATCCGTGGGCTTCCCAAGAGGGGAGGTGGGTGGTGGTGTCCCACGCCTGTGCCTCGCAGCCAGGGTTAAAGTCCTTCCAGGGACACAACTCGCTGACAGGCAAAGGGTTTGAGCCCTGTACCCCATCCCCGGCCCACCGGTGTCCCCATCCGCAGGATGAAGCGGTCACCCGTGTGG
>NW_008824466.1:0-1039 GCF_000699105.1 Pygoscelis adeliae
CCCCCAGGACAGAGACAACCCCAAATCCAAGCCTTCTGGGGACACTGCCCCCATGCCACAGCAGCTCTGCCCGCCCAGGGGCAGCCCAGTCCAGCAGCGTGGCCAACTGGGCAGCACTGGGCCCCCGGGGTCTCCCCAGCACCTCACCTCCTGCACCAGGAAGGTCTCCTGCATGATCTTGGGGCTGAGGGCCCTCAGCCTCTCCATGGTCTCATACTGGCCCTGGCAGGACTTGAGCTTGTCCGAGGAGCCCAGGGTGTGTTTGAGCAGCACAAGGCCCACCCGGAAGATGATCTTCACCCCTGCAAAGGGACAGGTGAGGCAGCGAGTGCCAGGCAGGACAGGGTGACGCTGCCACTATGTCCCTCAGATGCTGTGGGGCATCAGGTCCTGGTCCTGCTAGCGGTCAGGACACCCAAGAGGGTGGATTTGGGATGCACGTGCCCCCTAGCCCCCAGGAAAACAGCTCAGTCTCCACCCCAGGCACGTGGCTGCCCCAAACCTGCCCTACAATGGGTCCCATGTGCCAGGCACAGGCAAGCAGCCACGGCAGCGCTCCTGCTGCAGCCCCCGAGTGCTGTCCATGTGCCGCTGGGGCTGCAGCCGGTCACCCCAGGAGGAAGAGGAGGGTGGTGGGGAGCTTCTACCTTCACAGAAGAACATGTCCCAGACACGCAGGACGGAGCTCCAGGGCAGTGTGCGGGAGAAGGCGCACATGAACCACTCCGTCATGTAGAGGATGGGGTCGATCTTCTGCTTGCTCAGGTGCTTGTAGGCCACGGGCGAGACCTTGTGCAGCAGCGAGAAGAGGATCTGCCCATCCAGCTGAATGGCCTCCTGCAGGGACAGCGTCGAGAGCCCCAGTGAACGCCTTAACCCCGGCCCAGCCCTGGGATCAGCTTCCCAGCGCCGGGCCCCAGCTCACCGGCCCCAGAGGAGGAGCAGTCCACCCTCCAGACCTGGCTACGGGAGCAGAGCCGTGCCCCACGGATGCCGGCAGCAAAGCTACGCTGGGCCCCCCACCCCTGACTGCGGGAAG
>NW_008824466.1:1053-5344 GCF_000699105.1 Pygoscelis adeliae
ATGCCGGCAGCAAAGCTACGCTGAGCCCCCCACCCCTGACTGCGGGATGCTCTTGGGGGCCATGGCACAGCACAGAGACCGCGGGAGCACCCAGGATCCCCCCAAGCTCCCTTCTTTCTCCAGGGTGAGGAGCTGGGGGAGCTTTCGGCCTGGAGCCATCACAGGTCCCTGCCACCGCTGAAGGCACCGCGGGCCCTTCACTCACCAGTTTCTCGCTGTAGTAGCCGGGGAGGTACTTCTCGCAGATCTGCACCAGGCACCAGAACGCTTGCTGCAAGCCAAGGGACAGCGGGAGGTGTCCCCGGGCGACGTCCCTGCAGCCCCCACCCTCCTCCCAGGGAGCAGGCAGGAGGAGGCAAGCACACCTGGGGCGAAGGGCACCTCTCTGCACCGGCCGAGCTTTGGGGTAAACGGGTGCCATGAGCCGAGCACCCTGCCCGCCGCCAGCACCACCCCGAAGTGACCCACCCCCTCCCGCTGGTCCCAGCTCTCCGGCCACTGGGTCTCCCCACCCTCCCAGCCGCGTGCTCGTACCTCGGCCGGCATGTGCATGAGCAGGACGGCGGCAATGGGGGCCTGGGCCTGGCAGTAGCCCTCCTCCGGGCGGTACAGAGTGTATGCCTTCAGCACCCGAAACAGGTCCTGCTGCCTGCGGAAGACACCCCGGGGAGGGAGAGGTGGAGAGAGGGCACGGACACAGCCCAGCAGCTTCCCCCGCGGACCAAACTGTTACTTGGCACTGCACGGTGATCCAGCACCGCAGGCCGGCCGCTGGCCACCACTCTTCCCCCACGAGCCTGAGTCAGTCCCTGGCTGGGATCCTTCTTCCACACAAACCCAGGGTTACGGGACACAATAACCACGGCTCTGCTCCGGGAAGCTCTGCCCACGGAGGTCCCATCCTGCCTGGATCCGAGAGGCGAGACAGGGAATCGACCATCTCCCAGGGATGCTGGCTCAGGGTGAGCCGTGGCCGGGCAGGGACCCAGCTGCAAGCATAGCGGTGCAGACGCTCCCTGACACACGGGGAACGACATTTCCCTGGTGAAATGGAGGCCGCAGCCAGCTGCCTCCTCCCTCCACCCTCCTGCCGCGCCAATTCCCACCCTGCCAGGTGTCAGAGCTGGTGCTGAGGGCTGCGACCTGCGCACCGAGCTCCTGGGAAGCCATCGTGTTTTCAGCCGGTGCCTGGATGCCCTGCGAGCTGGGACACCGCGGGGGTCTGTGAGCTGGGGCAAACAGTGCCCACCCCGTGGTGCTGGTCCAGCCCGGTGGCTGCCGAGGACCGAACATGCAGTAGCTCCACTTACCCGTGGCCTCCACGCGAGACGAACATCTCGTGGAAGGGGAACTGCCGATGGAGATCCCGCTCGATCACGTCCAGCCACTTCGGGTCCCCCGGGAGGAGATCCAGTTCCTGGGGAGGAGAGGGTCGGGGTGAGCAACACCCCACACCGGCATGGTGCCAGCCCCACTCCGACACGTGGGGCCCGTAGTGAGCCCAAGGGAACCGACAGAGCAGCCACGGGGCTGGACCTGGCTCTGCCCCAAACACGAGCCCCATCAGGTCATGGGTGAGCCCACACTGGCCGGGACGCTAGCCCCCTTGAACCCCACACAGCGGGAACGAGCCTAACAGACACCCCAGGCCTTGGAGGGAGCAGGAGCCATCCCAGCACCGCCCCCCTCCACCAGCACCCCCTCCCCGGCGGTGCAGGAAGGTCCCCAGCTGCACTCACAGCAAACTTGCCGATGTTCTGCTCAAGCTTGACCTTGCTCCCGGAGAGGTACTGCCAGGCTCGGCCCCGCAGCGAGGGTGGGATCCCCTTCTGGCACCGCAGCCGGATCTGTGGGGGGAACACCACAGCCGTCACGGGGGGGGGATGGCAGAGCAGCGGGGAGCAAAGAGGCCCCTGGGGCAAGATTGGAGCCTGGCCCAGCACCGCGGTCGCAGGCTGGTCCCCTGCTGCCTCCCTGTACAAGGGGATGTGTCCCTGCACCCCTGGGGACAGGGTGCCCAGCCACACATCCCGTGACGGTGGCTGGCGTCGCACAGACCTACGGGATAGCTCGGGGAGCTGCAGCCAGAGACCCTGAGGATCTCAGGAGGGGTCTGCTCAGCCCCTTCTCCCCAGCATCGCTCTTAACATGCCAGCCAGAGCTACACCAGCACGAGGGAGCTGCGGACGGGTGCCAGGAGCCTGTCCGAGGCTTTGCGGCTTACAAACAGCTCCAAACAAGCCCGGCTATGCCTCAAAGCAGGATCCTGCTGGGAGCTGGAAAAGCAAACACTGGAGCCAAGGTGGGGAGCGGGTGGCTCCCTCCCCACCCTGGCACGGCCCATGGGAAGCACCAGGGACACAGGGGAAGGCTCCCCGGCCCCCAGCCCAGCCCTCCTGCTCACCCACGGGGCCATGGAGAGCAGGGAGGTGCACCCTGCTTGCGCGTCTCAGCCTTCCCACCCGCATACCCCAGGGTGGAAGGGCAGGCCCGGCCCCAGCTCCATGCACGGCCGGCTCCGTGCCCACAGTCAGCCCCCAGTTTCCTTGGCACAGGGCACTGGCCAGGACCAAAGTCCAGGCGAGGCAGCGCCTGTACCTACCCCACGGCAGGGAGCTGAGCCACCTTAACCCTGCCGCTGCCAGCGCCCCAGCAGGGACCAAATCAGAGACCCCCCACACGTCCCGCTCCAACTCCTGGGGAAGCGGCAGCACCATCTCCCCACGGTCCTTGGCCAGGGCATGCGGCAAGGCGAGGACCCAGGAGACCAGTGCTTTCAGCCAGTTAAACCCCGCAAAAACCCAGCACGGCCTCCACGCCTCACGTCCCTGCTCAGGTGGCATGTGCCAAGTGCCAGAGACGTGCCAGGGCTCTGCGAGCTGCGGCCGACTGCTCCCAAAGCCTCCCTGGGCCTCTCCTGCCTGCCCAGAGCTCCTTTTCCCTGTTCGCCGGCGTAACTCGGGAGCAGGCGGTTGTGTTTCCAAGCAGCCCGGCCCAGCATGGTGGTAACACCGCGTCCCGGGGAGGGTTTGCTGCTCCCTCGCCGCAGCACCGCTTGTTTACCAGGGCAGGTCCCAGACCCCACGGGGCCTTTGTGCTCACAGGAAACACGGCGGGCGATGCCCAGGGCGGCTGCGGGCAGCTCTGCCGCTGCTGACGGCTCCTTTTTGAGCCGGCTCCCCTTCCTGCTGGCTACGCTGCCAGGAAGGAAGCTGCCTTGCTGGGTTTCGGTTCGGCAGCCCCTCCAGCTGGCCCGGCTCAGGGCGAGCTGGCCAGGCTCAGTGCGGCCGGGGCCAAGCTGCTGAGCATCTCCTCCCCTTGGCTCCGTACCGGGTCCCGCCATCGCCTCCGTGCTGGGGTTACCCAGCTCCCGGGATCCCACCGTGCCCTGCCGGGGACCAGGAGCGCATCTGGGCTGAGGGACGCTGAAAGCAAAGAGCAGCCGGAGTGCTGCCCGTCCCTGGAGAGCGGTGGGAGCTGCCCACGCGTCTGCCCTCCTTCGGTCTGGCTGGAAAGGGCAAGGACCGGCACGCGGTGCTGGCACGGCTCAGCGCCACGAAGGACGCAGGGCCACAGCTCCGCTGGGATCCGGGCCAGGCGGGCGAGGGAGGAAGGGAGCGTTTTGTGATCCTGGAGCGGTGCAGGTGCGAGCGAGCCCGGCAGGACCTGGTCCAAGAGATCCCCGGGCCATCAGCCAACCCTGGGCAAGGCAGCCAGAAAAGCACCGGGGTTTTTCAGAGGCACAGGGAGCTCCTCCGAAGCAGCAGGGCCCGAGCCACGCTGCGTGGCCCTGTACCAAAGCAGCCAGGCTCCTGCCAGAGCAGGGACGATCGACAGCACCCGCGGCCAGGCCTGGCACCCTTCCCTGAGCAGCCCCAGGGCTCCGGGCACGGAACAGCTCTCCAGAGCAGACCTCAGAGGTTCTGGGTATGGATCTTTGCTGCAGGACAGACTATACAGCACATCAGCCCCACGGAGCCCCCCAGGAGCTCAGCACAAGCATGAGGGAGCTCCTCTGCCAGACGTATGGCTGCCGGAGCATTCACCCAAGGCCGGAGGCCATGCTGTGGCACGGCCGGAGAGCAGCGGAAACCGTCTGCAGAACGAAGCGCCCGCCTGCCGCGTCCCGAAAAGCTCTCCCAAATCCTTTGTGAGCGGCCAAGAAACAGATGAGGGATTCCTGCGTCGTCCACCAGGCACCGAGCGGGGACGGCGCTCCGGGAGCACAGCACACAGAGTGGTGCCAGGAGGCTCTGCCAGCGGAGGGAGGGGGGGAGGAGGAGGAGGAGGC
>NW_008824466.1:5478-5854 GCF_000699105.1 Pygoscelis adeliae
GGGGAGCCATGGAGCCACCCAGCCCACACCACCACGAGTCTCCTGGGGACCCCAGCTTGCAGACGAGCATCATGCACTCAGGCTCAAACATTTCCTACCCGGAGCTTTTTTTGGTCTACAAGATGCTCAGACCAGAAGTTTCCATGACCGAACAATTCCCATGGCTGCCTGCAGGCAGCCAAAGAAGCCCTAGGAAGGCTCCAGCCCGGCGGGGAGCGGACGGGGGCAGGAGCGGGCTGGCTCCCGGACCGCAGGCTCAGCCCCCGCCCTGCTCCAGCTTCCCTCCCGCAATGAGAAGCGTCACGGGGAGGGAACAGCCCATTTGAGCCAACAGCATCACGGAAAGGCAACGCATCTGCCTGTGGGGAACTGGTGA
>NW_008824466.1:6301-6651 GCF_000699105.1 Pygoscelis adeliae
AAGCGCTCACCACCCGTGAAATCACTGCGCCAGCGCAGCCCCAACTCCCCAGCAGTTCAAAACCTCTCGGGAGCAGCCTGCACTGCACCCACCACGTGCCTGAGCATCCCTGGGGAGCTGTGCCCAGAGAGAAGGGCACGCCAGGAAGGCGAGGAACCAGGGAGCACAGCCAGAGCCGTTAACTGAGCTGAGCAAGGTCCGATCCCCCCCCCTCAGGGGCTGGCTGCAAACGGAGAAAGCCAGGGCCATAAGCATCATGTCATCTGCACGGCCCCAGTCATGCTCGCACCCCAAAAGCCTGGCGCTGCTCCAGGCCCGGCACCGAGCCCGGCCGAGGGGCCCCCCGGAGG
>NW_008824466.1:8152-8426 GCF_000699105.1 Pygoscelis adeliae
CCCCTCCACAGATGCTGGGACCCCCCGCTTGCCCTCCCTGTGCTTCCCCAAAACCCTTCCAGCTAGAGGGACCCCAATTCTGCAAGCCCCAGAGGGAGACCATACACTTCTGTTTATCCCCTCCTGGGAGAGACAGGCAGGGGATAAAAGCCCCGAAGGAGGGCAGGATCGGGCCCCAGCGCATCTGCAGGGCACGGGAGGAAGGCTCAGTCCCCAGCGACGGCAGTCATCACGCTGTCGGCAACCCCCCCCCCCCCCCCGACCCGGCGCCTCT
>NW_008824466.1:8518-8976 GCF_000699105.1 Pygoscelis adeliae
TCCGCAAGGACGACAGCTGGGACATCCGAAGTGTCCCCAGAACGTGGTGGGTGGCCGGGACGGGGTGCAGCACCTCAGGCAGGAGAGATCACCCTGCTTTTACAGCGCCAAGCCCCGAGCCCAGCAGGCAGGGACCTCTGGGTGATAAACCCCAGCGCCAGCAATCAAACCTCCGGTGCCTCCTCTCCCCGCAGACCAGCTGAGTAACGCCCACAGGCTTACGAGGAGTGAACGCTTTGCTCCTCGTAGATGGGGAAACTGAGGCACGGGGCCCAACTGACACCAGAGCACGCAAGGCCGGCAAACCGCAGGGGAGCCCGCTCCAGGTGACGTCCCAGCCGGAGAGGAGCGGGCTGCCAGGCGTCGTCCCCGCTGCGATCCCCCGCTTCTCCGGGCGTCGCTGCGAAACCACGGCCAGGAAGGCAAACGCCAAACACGCCGCCGAACCAGCTCGCCGG
>NW_008824466.1:10714-12836 GCF_000699105.1 Pygoscelis adeliae
GTACTGGGGCAGGGTCCACAGTGGGATGGGGTCCGTACTGGGGCAGGGTCCGTACTGCGACTGGGGTCCCTACTGGGACAGGGTCTGTACTGGGATGGGGTCCACAGTGGGACGGGGTCCATACAGGGGCAGGGTCCGTACTGGGACCGGGGTGAGCCCACAGCAGGGCTGCACCAGGACCGCGCTGGGACTCCGGGGAGGCTGCACACGTGTACTGGGCCTCCGGGAGGGCTGTGCCGGGACAGCGTTGGGCACATACTGGGATGGGGCACTGGGAGGACCCGTTTCCCCTTCGGGATGACCGTGCTCCAGTCAGGGGACACTTTGAGGCCAAAGGCACACACCTTATTCCCTTTGTAAGCACACTGCACCCCAAACCTGCCCCAGCCCCACGGATCCCTGCTCCCGGGGACCACCGCCGCTTCACCCGGAGGTTCCCTATCCACCAACGTTCTCCTCACCTTCAGCCCAGCCAGGTAAACCTGGCACAAAATAAAGCACGAAAGGATCTATAAGTGACAGGGTGACAGCGCTGGGCCTGGGATCCGCTGCGACCTGCCCCGGGTGAAGCCTTCCAGGGAGGGAGGCACCGAGCTCCATCCCCCCTCCGGCCCTTTCCACCAGCCTTGACCCCACCGTCAAATTTTCCCCCTTAACCAGCAAAAAATGGGGGGGGGGGAGGTTGTCACGCCCAAGATCCCCCTCAAAGCCAGTAAGGTGCTGGGTAAATCACCAGCAAGAAGCTCATTAAAGTCGGCAACAACTCAACCTACTTCCAGATTTTTCTGGCAGCCCGAGCCCTGCCGGTCCTCCCCACTGAAGTGGAAGGCCGCGATAACGGTTGTTTTGTACCAGATATACACACGCACAGTCTGTTACAACATTTATCGGTAACACCGAGATAGAAAGGGGCTGGCCAGGCTCCACCACAAGCTATTTCTAGTGGGAAATCTTCCTGCCGGAGCGCGGGGCCGGGAGCTCAGCCCTGCCAGGCTGGTAAAAGGGCCTCGGCTGAAAATGTCCCCTAAGCGCCAGCGCAGCGTTCAGCCAGAGACGTCGAGGAAACACGCGTCCGACGGGGTGGCTCCTCGGGCACCAAGGGCCCCGCTGGCTCGCACCACCGAGCGCAGCTGGAGAAGAAAAGCTGGACGACCTTCAGCACAGTGCCATCACGTTTGGGCCCGGCCCCGGATGCAAAAACACGACTTCTCCATTTCAGAGCTTTCTTTGCAGTTTTTTTTTTTTTTTTTTTTTTTTTTTTTTTTTTTTTTTTTTTTTTTTTTTTTTTTTTTTTTTTTTTTTTTTTTTTTTTTTTTTTTTTTTTTTTTTTTTTTTTTTTTTTTTTTTTTTTTTTTTTTTTTTTTTTTTTTTTTTTTTTTTTTTTTTTTTTTTTTTTTTTTTTTTTTTTTTTTTTTTTTTTTTTTTTTTTTTTTTTTTTTTTTTTTTTTTTTTTTTTTTTTTTTTTTTTTTTTTTTTTTTTTTTTTTTTTTTTTTTTTTTTTTTTTTTTTTTTTTTTTTTTTTTTTTTTTTTTTTTTTTTTTTTTTTTTTTTTTTTTTTTTTTTTTTTTTTTTTTTTTTTTTTTTTTTTTTTTTTTTTTTTTTTTTTTTTTTTTTTTTTTTTTTTTTTTTTTTTTTTTTTTTTTTTTTTTTTTTTTTTTTTTTTTTTTTTTTTTTTTTTTTTTTTTTTTTTTTTTTTTTTTTTTTTTTTTTTTTTTTTTTTTTTTTTTTTTTTTTTTTTTTTTTTTTTTTTTTTTTTTTTAATCAGCTGTGGAAAACACCACTGGCCTCCCAGTTTTGTTTTCTCCGAGACTGTACCTATTGTCTGCTTTTTTAAAAGCAAAAGGGAAGTCATCGTCCCACCTTCCTGCAGGGCAGGAGCGCCCCTACGTCCACCGCACACCCAAGCGCCCTGGCGAAGACGCTCCGGATTCGGCGTCCTGCAGCAGGGAGGGCAGCAGGCTGCCTCCGCGTGACGAAGCGCGGCGGTGCTCGCCGACACGTGGGCATCTGTCAAAGAGAGCAGCTGGTCACGGCGGGCCGGGGGACCGCCGGCCACCTGCGCCGGGCCAGCGCCAGGCACCTTCCCTACAGCCACCAGGGCTTCCTTCCCCCCCCCCCCCCC
>NW_008824466.1:12899-16364 GCF_000699105.1 Pygoscelis adeliae
CCTGCTGAATCTCTCTCCCCCCTAAGCGCAGAATAAGGTAAACAGGATGTTCCTGTAACGCCTGACAATCACCAAAAAAACAAAAAAAAAGTAATAAATCCACGGCTGTGGATTATCCCAAAGGCAGAGCAAAGAGGCACCCAAATCACACGGCCTGCCGGGGCAGCGACAGACAACCGCCTCTTCCTCGGCACCCGATTATCTCGCTGTAGATTAACTCTGCGGTACGTTGGTATCACACTGCAACACAGCTCTGACTGAAGGTACAGGAATAACCTATTTTCCAGACCTGTATGCTTCTCCAGAACCAAGAGGTGCCAGATAGGAAGTGTAAAACACATTTTCCAATAAAATTCTCGCCAAGTTGGAAGCAGTCTGTCTGCCCCCATACACAGACATAAGCGCTCGCGTACACACGCTTTACGTTCAGGAATAACTGTGTAGCACTAGGGAAATTTTAACGAAACCCTTTTCTTGCAGCCTCTCCTAGAAAATATAAGGATTTCCTGTAGTAAACTGCTTAATTACAAAAGCCCAACGTATTTCCTCGCAACCCATCCCCGTGCTCTGAAGCCAGGCACACCTCCACCTAAAAAACCTAAAACCCAAGGAACGAGAGCTGCGACAGACAGAACCCTGCACCAAGACGCGTGTTTATTAAAACAAATCACAGGCTGTACAGAAGCAGCACGAAGCTGTTTAGCGTGCACAGACCCAGACCTCCTTTATCGCAGGGAACAGCCGCGTACACTCATGCTGAGGGAGGACAGATTTCCAAGTCGGGGTCAGTGCGAGAGGCTCTTGCAGATAGATCGGAGGCAGAGGAAGAACAAGGGGCTCAATAAGTATGTTGAGGAGGAAGAAGTTTTCAATTAAAAAAGGTTAAATGAAGCAGCAAGCACTGTAGCCAGACAGATGATGTTCTTGGCCAGTGTAAATCCCTCAAAGATGGATCTAGGCTAAGCTGGGCATGACCTCAGCGTTGCTTCAACGAGGGAATTCAACGGAGAGCAAAGCATCGATCACTACAGGCTGCTGCGGTTACATACTAGGTCACTACATTTACACATTTCAGGGCTCTGACAGCTTCCCCTCTCCCGTCAGCCACCCAAACACGGGGTTCACAGTCTCTCTTTTCCAACTAGAGCTGGCAGCAGTCGCAGTAGCCCCTAAAAGGCTGAAGGATTCAAAGGGTTGGGGTTACACAAGTGGCAATGCAGCCATGTTACGTCTCTGGGCTCCACGGCTCCTATTTCTTTCTGCCTCCTCTTTCTTTGAGTGCCAGGTGAATCAGAGAGCCACTTGTCATGTTGTAATAAGCCAGGGAGTTCGAATCCTTGATGAAGATGCCCTGAGGGGAGGAGAAAAGAAAAAAAACCAAACAAATAAAAAAAAAGTCACAGCAGAAACTTTAATGCTCCCTTCCCACAAAGCCCCCCACAGATGAAACCCTCCTGGCCCTGCTCAGAACAGGGCGACGACAGAATGCTGCAGGCTTTGAAAAACCCTGGAGAGAACCCAGTGTCTCAGAAGACGGGCACTGGAGGAGGTGGGTATGCTGGGAATGAGAGCACAGAGACAATATACACTATATGCCTCTACAAACATACAGATAAAGACAGTCACCACAACAAGTGAAGTTATTTAGGCTCCACCCCCCCTTTTTTTTTCCTTAAAAAAAATATCAGTTTAGCTTCCTTTCTCGCTAAGGGTTAACACAGTATCTGCCCGTAGGTGAACTCCTGAGGAGGTAAGGGCACAAAGTTCACTGCTTAGGCAGCAGGTTGTGCCTGCGCACAGGCGTGACTGGAAACAAGTTATTAAAAAGGAACGGTGCCTTTCTAACAGCTCCAGTCTCGAGAGGAAGAGAAAGAGAGATCTCTTCCCTTCAGTGTCTTGGAGAAAGTCTTTTCAGAGCTGCCAGGGTTTCAAGGTACTCTCGCCCACCTTCCAGAGCACACACGACACAACAGCGGGAGCAGCCTGCTGCATTTACATGTTAAAACAACTCAACATAATAATAGGCTGACTTCAGAGAAAGCCATCAAGCTTAGAGGACTCATCTGCCACAGCAGTGATGTGAAGATCCACTGATGCCACCTATTAAAGGCCTGTCCTGCTGTAACAGCCTGCAGTTCTGTAACCAAGCGCGCTGTACAGACAGGAAAAACATTCCCTCTGCTCTTCCCAGTCTCTCAGTAGGTACATTACAACTTCCTCTTGTAAAAAGCCAGCTTGTGTGTGAGAAAGCACTGAAATAGTGTCTGGAGGGCTTATACCCACCTCGTACTGCAGCTTCTGTTTCCCAGCTGGCATCCCCGTGGCCTCGTGGATCTTAACCTTTATAACAGACACCTAGGAAGAATCAAAGAGCTTGCTCAGGATTTTTCCCCCCCCGCCGTACAGATGGCCAGCACTGCTCCCCCAGCCACGCAACCCCGCTGGGCAAGAGGCCGCAGCGTGGGGAACATCCAGAGTTTTACAGCTCCTGCCATGCGGGTCAACTGCTCTTCTCAAAGCGAAGAAAACTCAGTAACAAAACAAGAAGGGGTAGAGGCCAGGTTAATAAGCTACATGCCTGGTCTGAGAGCGGCAGGGTGAACACCAACACTTGGCCGTTCAGCTTCCATTCCGTCTTGTCCTGCATGTTGGGAACCTGGACTTTGACTGTGACCGGACCCTAGAGGAAACAAAGATAATGTCTCTTACGGGCAAGGAGGCTCAGGATTACGATAAAAGACCGGCAGACAAATTATTTATAGACACACAGCGGCAGACAAATTATTTATTTCCAAAACTAGCCACATTATCTCGACTTCTCAGTGAACACACAGAAACATATTTGCCTCAACACTGAGAAAGTTACCTGACTGTTACCAAAATAAAACACTCGGTCGGATTTCTCTCATTAGTCCCTCCTTTTGTGTGCCATTCACCAAGCACCACGCGCATTCGCAGTATTACAGAGCGAACGTACGGAGCATTAAACAGGAGACAGCTTCTCTGTGCAGATGTCCAGGAAAACAGGATAGCCTTCCTAAAGGACTAAAAATTCAACCCACGATGATGGCACTCCTCAGGAAGGAATTCAGTCTAACCTTTAGTTCATGTTGTTATGGAATCTATCACATTACCATACTATCGCGCTGACACCGATACATTAAATCCCCTTGCATCTCCAGCTTAGCAGCCCTCTGCTTAAAAGCTTATCAGCAGCATTAGCTCTTCTTTACGCTACTATTAACCTACCTCTCACCACCCTTAATTACAGAAGAGCACTACACTACCACGCGTCTGTGTGTAGCGCTGCACTGCTCTTTCCAGTAAAATACGAAGCAGTTCAGTTTGCTCAGGAGCGACAGTAGGAAGGAGTCATCTCAGAAAGTCACTCCCTTGCAAGGTATTTTGCACATCAGCTCCCCTCTGCCTAGTGCACTGGCTTTACATCCCCTTTGGGCAGAGGAG
>NW_008824466.1:16405-27299 GCF_000699105.1 Pygoscelis adeliae
GCCCGGCGGGGTCAGGGCTCCGGCGCTTCTCAACAAGCAGCCAGCCCACACACGTACCTTGTTCCTGCGCAGAAACTCCTCCTCCGGAATCAGGCTGTCTTCGCTCTTCAGTTTCTTTGAGACCGGCTCATCCTCCACCGGTGGCGGCGGGTGAACAGGAGGCATCGGTGCTGGGGAAGGAACCGGAGCCACGGGAGGCGCAGGAACAAATGCTGAAACGGGATGGGGGGGACACAACACACCCTGCAGTCATCCACTGAGTATACAGCAGACACCCCCTTACACAAAAACTCTTTTAGCAGACCAGTAAAGGCTGAAAACAAATGCCACCATACATGGAGGAAGTTGACACAACCAACAGTAACATGCAAACTTCAAACGTTAGGAGATCTTTCATATTGGGAAACAGTCCAGGAAAAGACAGCATAAGAGCTTCCTGCAGATCTTCCAAAAAAGAAAACGCTCTCAGCTTGGCATGCAGCGGTGCCAGCACCTCGATTTAAAAAAAAAAAGGAAGAATTGTTTTTTACATTGCTTTTCAACTTAAAAGCACCTAATGCTACGAAGCTGCCGTGAGGAAAGGGGCCAGACATCAGCTTTTCCTCCTGCAGCAGCAACTTCTGTAACAAGCTGTACCACCCAGTGAGGCGCTGGCAGTTCCTCATTACTCTGGTTCCTTTTGGAAAGCAGCGTGGATTCTTAATCTTCACCCGGGCAGGCTCCCGGGGACGGAGACGTACAACGGGTGAGACGGAATTCTCTGTGTTTCATGCTGCAAGAGAAGTCTTAAGCCCAAAAGCAGTACTGCTAGGTAAGTCATACCAAACACCCCAGAATTCTTAATGATGGGACTTAGGGTCTGCAATCCCAATTACACACCATTATCAGAGGCACAAAAGGAAAAAAGAATCGAAGCTCAAGCCCACATTATACAGGAATTGGCTGACAATTAACCAGAAAAAGCTGAAGTTACCGACCTGTTGGTACTATCATGGGAGGCGGGCGGGGGCTCATGATGGGAGGAGCAGAGGGCGGCATGGGGACAACGTTGATGCGCGGGGTATGGATTATTGGTGGCATGGGGGTGGCTATGACGGATCCTGGAGGCAAACGGACCACGGAAGTCATCGGGGGACGAGGCATGACTGGAACTGCAGAAACAACAGCGGCGCGAACCGGAGGGGGCATCTGGAGAGAGAGGGTAATTTTTCTTAGCAGGTACATGCAGGAGCACTCAGTGCTGTTCACAATCCTGATCAAAATAACCAGGGCAATTAATAACACGGAGGATTTCTGCTGGCCAAAGACTTGCTGGGAACCTCAGCGAGCCCACCGTACGGCCAGCCCAAGCTGCCTGTGAACGGGCACAGAAGCCTCATTAACAGATTAAACGGTTCTTCCTTCCCTCACCACTCAGGTATCAGACCGCGAGCCATGTAGGAATCTAAAGAAGGAGCTATTTCAGAGTCAGCAGAACCCTTGGGGCAGGAACACCGGGCCAGCGAGTCACCTGTGAACGTTTCTTACCTGTGGCTACTTTTGTTCTGCATCATGCCTTTTTACACCTAAAAAAAGGCACCCACCCACTCCTTTGTTAGCCACGGTCCCTTCCTCCAAGAACCCACCACCCAGGTTCCTCCTCTGCCCAGCTGATCAAGTCCTTTTGGTACCTCTAAGGATGAAAAGCTCCACCTAAGACTTATCTTCCTTTTTTAACAGCAAGTTCAATAGGGTTTCAATAGGGTTCCTCTGATAGTTTAAGAGTCATTTGGAAACATGAACTTCACTCAAAATCTGCTTCTACGCCAGCGTCCCTGCTGTTGTAACTCTTGACCTTCGTCAGGACTCCCTTCTAATTAACTACGGCCACAGCCATTTGCTTTTGGAAGCCCAAACACTTACTGTGGGTGGACGAGGCACGGATGTGATAGGCTGAGCACTAGCTGGGGGATTTGATGCCGATGAAGGAGGGGGTGGCTGGGGCATTTCATTGGGTTTGCTGGGACCGATCTTCTCCTTGCTGTCATCTTCTGGCACCAGTCCCTTGGCCTTATGGATAGCTTCAATTTGCTCTTGGAGAGTAATATTGGCCTGAGCAGCCTGTTGTGTGCGGGCCATGCTGCCCGAGTGGCCATCCCAGGTCACCTGAGAGGATAAAATAAATCAGAATAACTCCAGCCTGTCCAGACTGCAATGCGAGCTGCAAATAAATCAAGAGAGCAGCTTTACAGCAAGAACGAAAGTTCAAAAGACTCCCGTCTCTCTGAGCATTCATAATACTACAGGAACCTGTTAAAAAAAAAAAAAAGGACAACAGTTTCCACTCTACCTTTTCCTCTGGTTTCTGGATTTCTTCTTCACCAATCTTTTTACCAATGGCAGTCTCTTCTACACCGAAGATATCGGTACGGCGCTCTGCCAGCTGCTTCAAGCTGCTTTCAATATCCAAACCTGCAGGCAAAGAGAGAAACTCTTATCCCAAGTGATATAATCAAAGTCAAACATGATCAAGCCTCTTTTAATGATCTTTAAACTGTTTGGTACCTAACGGCCGAGCGCTGCTCTTTTTAGAAAGGGACTGCAACTGATGGCTGGTCAGCAGCAGCTAACGCTCTTTGTCTTTAAGTTTACAGAAAGGCTTCACCGTACTAATGACAAATGTACCCACATAATCAGTACACTAAGGACGTCATACAGAAAGCTACATTTAAGATGGTCCTTATCGGTGGGACCCGGGGGGAAGGAGGGGTTTGCTTAGAGTTCACTAGGAACTCGGTTTTGCAAGCTGTGTCAGATGCTCAAGCTGACCTGGGGCATAGACCTCATCATCACTCTGCTTTTCACGGATGGATCGATCACGCTGCTCTAACCATCGAGGATCCAGGAGACCAATTCGCATGTGTTCTTGCATTTTACTGGCAGGAATTTTCTCTCCAGTGATGGGGGAAACAAGATACTCATCTGGAGCTGGGGCGGGTGGTAATGGTTTTGAGGCTAGAAAAACAAAACCACACTGTTAAAAAACCACATCAGAGAATCCAGCCAGAAACAAACGCTTTTGTGATTATTCAGGAAGAAATAAAAGTTTTTCTTCACCAGCCTGATTTACCTTTGGGATCGTAATCTTTCCGCACAATGACCTGATCTGGCGTGGGAGGAAGAGGTGGCGGCATTGGGGTTTCTGGAGGAGGAGGAACCTTCTGACCTTCATCTTCATCATCTGAGCCCTTATTTAGTGGGGGGGAAAAAAAAAGTCATAACCAAGTTCCTATAGTCAAATATCAACAAACAAGATTTGAGAACGGCATGAAAATCCTATGCAGCGCTAGGCAAACCGATTATGCAGCTTCAAAGCAACAGAGCTATTTTGCCTCTGGACACCTATGCTACAGCGGTTCCTCTGGATAATCATGATTCAGAAATTCGGCGGACCCAGAAGAGGAAGCAAGTACTCCCAGCTTCCACATTACCACAGCACGGCAAGCAGGGGCTTACGGTTAACCATGCTCTTGTGCCTTGTTACCAGAAAAACAGCTTACATACTGTAAGGTAGAGTCTAAAAGGAGTCATCTTTCAGTGTTCCAGACTCTGTGCAGAAGAAAGCCCAAAAGGCTTCATCACAGAAATATAAAACCCACACCATTAGGTGACAGAATTACTGGATTTCTCTGATAATTTCTCTCCAAGGAAAACATTAAAAATACCATATTCCAGCATTGAGCAGAAACAGGTTGTTTTGAAATTCCATCAGAAGGAAATCTCATTTCCTCAAGAAACTGACAAACTTCTTACAGTGAAAACGAAGGGCATCATAAACCACACAAACTTTACAGGACAAAAGTAATGCTGATTCTATCGGCTAGTTACCTCATCCATGTCCTGCACTTGCGTGTCTTGATCCAGCTGGGCTGGGGGCTCATCTGTTTTCTCTTGCTTTTCATCTTCCTCGTCTGACTCCACCTCCATCTCTACCTCCTCACTTTCCCCAAACTTCTCGTAACGCTCCTGGATCAGGATTCGAGCTCCCAACTCTTCTGGAGTGGTGGGAGGAGGGAAATTCCCTACAACGCAGAAAACAGAGCTCCTGTTTCTCTATCCCATTTCGTTGCTCAATGCACAGCCAGAAATATCAGTTTCTTAAATGAAAAGCAGTTTCTCTACAAAGCAGTGGCATCAAAATCTCCTGGGAGCCAAGGTATATAGAAGGGAACGGACGGAGTCTATACAGACCAACACCAGCACGACACAGGAAGATGAAGGCACTTATAGGTGAAAGCACCATTAGAAAGCGGGACAAGTTCTGCTGTCCTGGTGGAAGTGGAAAAGCAGACACTAGTGCAGTCCTGGAGTTCGTGCAAGGAGAACATTACTGACTCCAGAAAAAAGCCAGCACTGCACGCCGTCACTAGAAGGCTTTCCCCTTCATCTTTGAAGGATATGCAGCTGTAAAACCCAATGTCTGAAAATGGCATTTCAGGACACAGCCCCTACTCAAAGGGAGCAGAGTTTCATAGAGGTTGCAACGTGTAACTTCAGTACCTTGCTCATTGGGCTGAAAGTCAACTGTTTCCACGACCACAAAGTCATGCCAATCAATCTGGGCATAAGCAACACGCTCCTTTTCCTTCTCCTCCTCTTCCTTCTTTCTCTCTCGCTCCTGGAACTTTGCCCACTCCACTCTGTAATACACCTGCACAAGCAGACATAAAACAAACACCAAATGTCAGTCAAGAAACACATCACAGTCATCTCTACGGCATCTGGAAGTTTACGCTACCAACCCTTTCAGGGCAGTTACGCAAGCACTACTTCAGAGGCCTGGCACCACAAAGAATTATTTGTATTTCATTTAGAAACTACAGGTTTGCCTGCCGAGTAAAGTACTGCAGCAGCTTTGTAAAGTGGTTTTCTAAAGCTGGAACTGCAGACTTCTTGAGCCAAGACCCAGCCGTCCAGGTATGACATGACTCGGGTACCACTGAAGATTCACAGCCAGCAAACAATTCACAGACACTTTATTACAACCCTGTAATGCCACCTTTCCAGAGCAAAAGCAGTCTTCGTGACAAAGACAGAAGTCAAAATAATAAAGAACAGCTTGGAAGGACTGTAAGTGACTGAGGTGCCACAGTGAAGTTGTCTGAGAGGGAAACATTCTACTTTGTGAAGCGCCTGGAAATGGCGTCGTGCAGTATCTACGCCTCTATGCTGCCACAAGTAAACCACCCCCAACACAAACACTAGCTAGCAGTTTAAAGGCAAGCTTGAGTACCCTGTATTCAACTGACTACAGGGGACACATCCGTTTTATTCTCTGTGTGTTTGTGTTTGCTGCCACTAAGTCAGAAACGTGCAAAAAGAAAAAATGCAAAACATATCGGACATGCTTCAGCAATTTTGCAAATTTTTCATGCAATACCTGATCTAGGACTTCCTTGGGATTTTCAGCCTCTTTCTTGAGTTTAAGGAGTAAGCCTTTCGGTGGGATCAAGATCTGAAACATATTTTGCATGACAGTTAGTAACAATTCTTTTTCCAAAGCCTCCTTAAAAGCAATTACGCTCTTTCCACACTGATAAAAACAGCAGCAGACCCCTGGGGCTACGTTCCACTTATTCTATTGCAACCCTGTTATTACTTATTCCTCATACTTGCACTTAAAAATATTCACTCTTCGCCTTCCAACTACCCTCCATATTTAAAACAACACAACTTTTACTTATATTACAATAGTGTCTGACACACTCAAGTGTCAGCCCACTGTGTTCAGCGCTGCACGCTGCCGACAATGCACAAGACATCCACTCTGTTTAAAGAGCAAGATTTAAAGGATGGACTCCTAGACCTGCACTTATTTCTAGTCTGGCTGTGTTGTAGGGCTTCAGCAGCCTTCAGAAATCAATACTGCTGTTGAAGGAATCAACTTGACAAGTAAACTGCCAAGGCTACCTTTGTGTACTGTTCAACCAGCTTAGTGAAGTAGTTAAAGAGACTGTGCTGGGGGCGAAGGAAGTCAAACTGATAGTTCCTCTGCTCTTTCTGCATCAGCTGAGTCAAGAACTGCCGCCCGTTCCGAGCCACGAACTGC
Source organism: Pygoscelis adeliae (assembly GCF_000699105.1). Classification (NCBI taxonomy): domain Eukaryota; kingdom Metazoa; phylum Chordata; class Aves; order Sphenisciformes; family Spheniscidae; genus Pygoscelis; species Pygoscelis adeliae. Next base: position 22,494 of record NW_008824466.1, read on the forward strand.
GCCGTTAGCTTCACCACATCCAAGTCAAAGGCCGAGATTGAGGGAGGATCTGCAATGAACTCGAACTCCGGAGGTGGCTCTTTTGGAACGACTGTCTCCTGGATCACCTGGGCCTGCACCTGTAGAGCAGAACAGAGAAGGCTCAGTGACGGCCCTCACCAAACAGTTACCAACCACCTGGGGGAACCCATTTTTCCTTCAGCTGCTGCAGGAAAGCAACATCAGTCTAGATATCCTGGCAGCTGCAAGGACGAGAAAAATTAGTACCACAGGGTTTATCTGGACATCCGTATTTAGGCCTACTATAAAAAAAACTTTGCTCCAACAGCTAACAAAACTGGAAACTATCAGGACTTCGCTATAACCCTCCAGGACGGTCAACACCACACAGCGGTGACTGCTGGCCGTGCAAAGCATATAAAAGACTCGATTCAGTCAGTGCCCTTTTTCCATCCAGTATGTGTAAAGGCACAACTAATCAAGATTAGCAACATTTTGTACTCCACATTTTAAGGGGAAGTTGATCCTCCCAACAGAAAAAAAAAAAGGAAATGTTTCTACAAAACAGCGCATGCAACAAGCCCAAACTGAACTCCAAGGGATTCTAAAGACTTGCCTATGGCAGGAGTCCTAAACTCAATACAGCCCGAGCGATCACTAGTGTAAGTACCGTATCGGCCAATACACAACTAAACGTAATTAAAACGGACCAAGTAGAGCAATATATTGGCTCTTTCACAGACAACTTTGAGTTACCAGCAACTGGGGGATGCACATCTGCATCAAAACAAAGTCCCAGACACTAAACTCCAAGCCTCTCAGTGCTGTCTTTTTTGCAAATGTATAACTAACTCCTTCATTTGCCTGGTCTTTCAGACCTCCTGCTTAACATCAGGCTGTGACACAACCAGCTGGAAGCCAAGTTCTCGACCGAAGTGAAAAGGACTACTTACCTTCTGTGGAAGCTGCTGCTGAGCACTTTGCTGCTGTTGCATGACCTTGGGAATAGCAGCCGAGGGCTCCTGTGCTTTACCCTCTTTGAACTCGCTGACTTTGTGCCGGTAGTATGCATGGTAAGGATCATTGGGATTCAAGAAATTGAACTTAGGGTTATTTATTTCGTTCTGACGAATTCGAGCTTCAAATTCTGGACCATTTCTGGGGAGGAAAAAGATAAATTGTTTGTTTAGATGAATGGGCATCAACTCAAGTGTAAATGCCCGTTCCTTTCACAGTAAGACATGTTGATGCATCAGCCCCTCAGAAGACAATTTTCTCTCCTACGTGGAAGGAGTTTACCTCTCTCTAATTAACTCATACCCAACACAGCAGCCAGCTGTAAGCAGACAAGTTAAAGGCATTTGTCCCAATTTAGTCTATAAGGCTTCACAGTGAGTATTTCTTAAAACAGTTAAAAACTCACACTCACAAGTGTTCCACAATCTCATTTGGCTACATACAAACAGAAGGCCATTTACTGGATTGACAGTTTATTGGGTGAAGTTTACAAGTCACTAGACCAATTTTATTTGCTCTATTAACAAGCTCTTAAGACTAGTTTCATTTCCAGAAAGTTCATATAAAGAAAAAAGTAGGTAACCACCAGCCTGCACAGAGATCGACCACACCGGAGTGTTGCTTTTAGGAGAGCCCTAAGTTTTAGTTCAGGTAACGTCCATTCCTCCCATGCAAAGCGCAAGCCACTTATTTCAGGGTAGTTTGAGAAAGTTAGCAGCTACATGGCACGTTTCTCTTCATGCTCTCTGGATACCTCCAAGTCTTGTTTAGACACTCCGCCTCTTGCAAAAGAGGAGGTCTCTACAATACCAAAGGATAAGCACAGCCCCTTCCTTATCCTCAAAGGAAGCCCAACGCTCCTTGGCAGCACTTTAGAAATCAGCTAGGAAAAAAGGGTCTTTGACTAGACCAGCATCTAGTAATTGTCTTAAACTCACAGCACCAACCATTCTGGCTTAGTGAGGTGAAAGCACACAGCGTTCAGCCTGTCTGGATGCCATGAAGGTCAAGAATTCGCACAGCCAGCTGAGGGATACTTACCTCCCGTGCTACTTGTACACTGCCAGGAAGACCAAGATCTGGTCCCCTGAGACCTCACATAGAGGTAAGACAGCCAGAAATACTTAACGATTAAAAAGCAATAGAGGAAGATGGCCTAGCCAGCACTAACAGCTTGCACTTGCAGAATGATGACACTAGGCAAATGGAAGAAGCCCAAATGAGTAAAATTTATTCAACTTTTAGACTCCTCCCCTAAATTTGACATCTATACTCACGCTAATCGATCTGCTACGGTCAACAGGGGAAAAAATCCCAAACACATCACGGGCAGCTCATCTATCCTAAGAGAGGGTCAGACTACTCTCTGGAGGCACGCGCTTCCCTCCCTCTGGCTATCAAGGGAGAGAGATGACCGAGGCTCGGACAAACATGCATCCCAGCCTCTGGCGCAGTTTACCAAGCTGTACACAAGCAGGGATGGGACTTAACCTCAGGGCTCAACAAGCAAGCGAGCACCCCTGTACCGGAAAGTTCATCACCTACCATTTGCCTACACACTGTAAAGTGCAGTCATGGCTCCTCTTGGCTTCATCGCTCAGTGGAGCACCCGTCATGAGGCTCCCTTTCTACCGGGAATTTTGTTTCCCCTTCAGATCATTCGGAACAGGAACTGTCACCTGGTTATTGCAGCATGCACTATAGATTTTTCCAAGAACTTCATTTTATTTACTACCATAACTTTTCTAGCAAAGCGTGCCTTACACCTATTAAGTAGAATATTGTCGTTTCTTTTCCACAGTCTCACTGGTATAGACTCAATCCTTAAAATCCTTTGTGTAAATTCATAGGACTGTGACCTGCTTCAGTTTCTGGAGCTGCGCAGACATTAGCACTTGAAGAGGAGAAGCATGAAAATCCCAGGAAGCACAAGACACCACCAGTGTCGTTTACCTGGCTACGAAGCTGGCAGTCTTGTCCACAATATTCCTGACCTCTGGCGGAGGGTAAATAATTCCTACCACAGGCTTGGCTGGTGCTGCTTCCTCTTTTGGCTCCTCTTCTGGCTGTAATAAAAATGTACGTATACATACATATACAGTCCTCTGTACCACTGCCTCACAACTATAGCAACTATTCAAGAGGTGAAGAGGTGGTGGCACAGGAAGACATCTTTCATTGCGGTGTTTGCAATCAGTCAAGATACTAAATTCAAGTAGCCTAAATCAAAGCTGAAAACAAGAGAAGGAACTTCAAATAATATTGAGTAACGTGCTATATACCAGCATCAGGGGGTGAAAAACAGCCCAGCAGGCTGCAAACCCAGACTAGGTTTATTTTCAGGTGGTTGAGTTGGAAAATTCATCTCCCTTCTCTCTCAACTTCCTCATCTACATTGGGAGTAACAATCCTAACACACCTTAACAAATTGTTCTGCAATCCTGTGCTTAACGAAGGCCATGTAAGAATTAAGTACTCCAAACAGCGACCCAAACGGCAGACAGCACTGTCTATCCTCCTCCCCAGCCCCCAAAACATTTAATATTTCCCGACACAGAGATCTGGTTTAACAATCTGAATCACCAGTCCCACAAACTGATTGCTCGGCTTCTCAGGGTGGGAGACAATGTTTGTCTGCTCGGCAAGGGCACCGGCTGCAGGGGCAGGCACAGCAAGGCGACGAGGAAGGCCACTCCATGGGAACCAAAACAAGTCCTCCCGGCATTTTTACTATCTCAGCCTTGACCCCAAGTAGGTTTATAAATACCGAGACAAGAGGCAGGGTAGGGGAATGCCTACAAAAACACATCTAGGAATAACTCAGCAGTGCTAAACAGGTTTGGAAGTTGTGAACGTTCCTAGAGGCCTGTGGGACTGCAAGAAACTAGAATGATTCTGAATTATTATCTCCACATTAAATAAAATATAGTTTTTAATCCTATTGTGGTTGCATCAAAAGCTGTTTCATAGAGAAAAGCTCTGCAGGGCATTTTTCTCACTGATATCATAGGAAGAGCTGAACTACAATCCCAGAACCCTCCCTGAGGGCGGCTTTATCTTCCAGTAAGACCAGAAGCCGCTCTTTGCAGGATACTAAAGATGTCTCTCCTCCTTCCTCACCGAGCAACTTTCACAAGAAACGCCGTTATAAAAGAGAACAGGTGTCTGGGAAACGTTTATAATCTGAACAGGGACAGTCAGGGAAATTTTAAAATACCAGTAAAGCTACCAGCTCTGCTCAATCCACGGGGACTCCAAGGCAGAAAACTCTCTCGAGTCAAATACAACCTTGATAAAGCGTGTTAAGAAAAAGCCACCATAAACACGTTTATTTTTCATTCCCGCTCCCTCTGAACAACATCATCTTGAGGAGCTGAAGGACAAGGCGACACCCCGCTTGAGAGATGTTTTTATTTAACCGCGATGCTGAGTTGCCTGGCTAACATACACGCGCGAAAGACCCTGGGTGTTTGTCGGGAGCCACGACTTTCCTCCCGATTGTGCTAGCGACACCAAACCACCCGGGATCTTCACTCAGACCCGCTCCCTGCGCGGCCTTGCTGTACAGCTGGGCAAGTGCTGACGCTGGGGTGTGAAACCGCTGGAAGGGCTGGGGAAGGAACGGCTGCCTCCCCTTTAGGGAAGGCCGGGAAGAGGCTCCGGCAGAGAATATGGCCGAGACAGACGGGGACGGGGGAAGGTACCGCGAAACACGGGGCTGCTGCGCGCTCTCAAGCGCACCGGGGCGGCTGCGTTTAATCCCTTCACACGTTCCTGCCGGCGGCAGGG
>NW_008824466.1:28221-32161 GCF_000699105.1 Pygoscelis adeliae
GCTGTCCCCCCGTCCCAGGCCCGGTGGCCCTGTCGCAGGCCATCGCCCACAGGCCTGCTCCAGGCACCTCAGCGGCATGGCGCACCTCCTGGGCCACCCCGGCTGCATGGAGAGCCTGCGGGCCGACCTGCGGGACCTGCAGGCAGCCATCGCCGACGTCTCCTCCCGGGCTGGGGTCGTGCGTTTCCCCTCCTGGAAGTTCCCCGATAAAGTGTCCTGCGACCTGGACCTGGCGGCGCTGCTGGAGCGGTACGGCTACGCCGAGAACGACCCCGAATTCACCCAGCACTCCCACGTGGTGCTGCTGGAGCTGATGATCGACAGGTGAGAGGGCAAAGCCAGCCCCAACCACCCCTCTTAAAAGAAGCTTGGCTGGCAGAGCGGCTCCTTCCCCCCGGAGGGAAGGGGACGGTTGCGTGTCCAGCCTGTCGAATGCGGCCAAGTGTTTTGGATTCTTTTTTCCCCACCCGTTTCCACGATGAGCAGTGTGCTGGCACCTCAGCAGCTCGGCCTCACGCTCTGCAGCTCTACGCTGAGTTTTGAAACCCAACTCCTTTCCCTGCACAGAGCCACCGGCACCAATGTTGGCCGTGAAAGAGCAGAGAAAGCCACGGCTCCACCTGGGGGCTGAGGGCAGCTGGGCAGATGGGGGCAGGCTCATCAAATTGCCCCCCGAAACCTTGGAAACACTCAGACACAGCTGCATCTACAGGCCTGGGAGCAATTTTGCCATCTGGGTGAAATATGACTCCATTTTAAAAGATGAGCCATTCCCACAGAGCTGTAGGACCGAACAACTAAGGTTTAATATTGGCAGTGTGGGTGCCCCAAATCTTTTGGGAGAGCTTAACTGCAGCCTCTTGGAAGTGGCTGGCTGCAAGCAGCGTGCGCAGCCTGCGTCCCGGCGGCTGCAGGAGGATTTTCGTGCCACCAAATACTGCTCGGTGGAGTGATTCAGGCCTGGGGGGTGATTCACAGGAGCACTGATAACCACCCTCCTTTGCCAAACTCGTTTTGTCTGGGGGATGGGGAGGGGGCACAGCCTCCCTTGCCTCAGCACTGGCCCTTCAGGCACGCTGTGCTTTCCCTGTTACAAATGCTCTGTTGCTCTAAGCTGTATTTTGTTTCTGATGAAGAAGACTGCTGCTGCTGCTTCAGAGCTTCACGGGCTATGCAGAAAACCTGCTCAGCGAGCGAGCCATCCCCCCGGCGCGGGCAGTGGGACCCTGCATGTCCGCGGGGCTGACGGCGAGGAGGTACTGGGGCAGCATGCTGAAACTGGGGGCCTTCTACCAGCAGCTCCTGGCCGAGGTGGGACATTTGGGTGCCCTGACGCCCCACAAGCTGAGTGCAGGGGTCACAGAAATGGCCCTTGCGTCACCGCCCCCATGATTTGGACCGTGCTGAGGTCACGGTCCTTCTTGGGGACGCCCCGTGACACCTGCAGTGGCCATGCCTGTTGTACTCCTGGCTCATGACCCTCCGAGCGCTGGCCCGTGTGTTGGACAGGACACATCTGTCCCACGCTGTCCCCTCCCGGCCTGAGTCCCTTCCCTCCTCTAACCACCGCTCCCAGCTGTGCCGCTGGATCCATCCTCCTGCAGGCATCCACCAGGATCTCAGGATGGGGGAGCTTGGCTGCCTTTATTGCTCGGAGAAATATTCTCCTCCTGCCAACACGCTGCCCCTGCAGCTCTGCTGACCCTGCTGTTTGTGGGGCTGAGCTGGCTCAAATCAGTGAAATAATTTGTGGTAAAAACACTACACCCCTCCCCTGCCTTTTTTTTTTTTTTCCTCCCCAAAAATGATCCCTTTCGTGACAAAGTCTCACAATAATTCATCTGGCATAACCAGGAGGCAGTGCGGGAGGTGGGAAGGAAGGGATGGTCACAAGAAGGGGAACTGGGGAGCAGGTTTCACTGCCAAGGCTTTCTGTCATGAAACCACAGCTCCGGTAGTGGTGGCTGGAAAGCTGCCTGGCAGCTTATAAAAATTCAATTCCCCCGTACCCCGCATCAGGGGGTGGGAAGCAGATTCGTTCTGCTTGTTAGCTGTGTGCTTTGGTTGTAATGCAGCACAGTAAACAGGGAACCCGAGCGCTTGGTAGCTGTCCTCCTCCAACCTCTGGGAACTTCTCTCCTCCCAAGAGAAGGGCTCGCTGCCCTCGTAGCCCCTTGGCTGCACTAATGCCCTGTCCCCACGCTTCACACCCCTGTATTTGGGCTCTTATGGATCATTCGCAGCCCACTGTTTGATCTGGGCCCTGTTCTTGTTCTGTGCTCTCTCTACCAGAAGAAGGCTTGCAGGAAGGAGATCCCCACACTGCAACCCACTTCCCGGGCTAGAAAACCTGAGAAGGAGCGCCCAAAACACTGCTTGCCTGACATTTTGGAGTTAAGAACTTCCACAGAAGTTGCCCAGTCCACTTCTCTGTGCCCGTCACTGCGTGTCCGTGTACCAGACGGCGGCGCCTCGGGCAGCTCCCTGCCCAGGGCTGCCTGCAGCACGGCTGAGAGCAGCCGCAGCATCCCCCCGCAGACAACTGGGTCACCTCTGGGGCCCTGCGACACCTGCGCCAGTGCCCAGACCAGCCTCCACGAGGTCGGCAAAGCCATCACCAGCATCTGCCAGAGCCAGAACATCCCCTCAGCTCTGAGCAGGTTCCAGGAGATGGTGGAGGAGAGCACAGGGAGAAGGACCCTCTCTGCAACAGACATGAGCTACTGGGCCTCGGAGCAGAGCAAGGACCTCTCCCGGATCAGCAAACACCTCCAGATGCTGCTGCAGCAGGTCAACCCTCTGAAGTCTCAGCTGGAAGAGTCGGAGAAACAGAAGGACAAGCTGCGGAAACAGGTTGGGGACTTTTCCCGGTTGCTTCAGGCGGAGAAGGAGGCCCAAGCGCAGCAGAAGAAGGAGGCTGAGCAGAACCTGGAAGTAAAGAACAAAGAGTATTTAGAGGCTGTAGCCAGGCTGGAGCGGGACAAGGACGACCTACGGAGAGGTACAGTGCTGTTCCCAGCATCCCCTCCCAGGCCCGTGGGTATTTGCAGGAGAATCATGCAGTCCGTGGTCAAATCTTGGTCCCACCACCATGAGTAGGGCTTTTGCCGCTCATTTTGGTAGGCGCCGGGGCTGTTCCCCGCTGTGAGACTAACCCCAGACAGCGGGAGCTGGTTGTCCACATCCTCTCACTGCCTCCTCCCTGCTGAAGCACAGCACGATACAATCACTGGATGAAAAATGCTTTGGCGTGGCTGTTTGCTGCCTCCTTGTTTTAGTTTCTTTGAGGAGCTGTTTAATTAGTAGAGTTTTTGTGCTGATTTAGGAGCTGCTCTGCTGGAAGAGCGACTCTCTGCCTTAAAGGAGGAGCTGGCTGCGAAGCAGGCTGCTGTGCAGGAGCTGGGTAAGGACCCCTGGGGCTCACCCAGCTGGCACATCTCTCCCCCAGCCTCGCTCCGATCTCACGAGTGTTTTACACCCATGTAACTCCCGGCTCCCCCAGAATCGGTCGGGTGTAGCGCTGGTGGGAATGGGGGGAAGGATGAGCCTCCATCGCTGCAGTGCCGAAACATCGCCCAGCACCAGAGTGGGCTCGTGCTGGTGGAGATTCAGGGGGTCGCAGCCCTCCCGTCAGAGCTGCTTCCCCCTCGCCAGGGCCTGTGGAGGGTGTGGGGCCCCTTCAAGCCACCTTATCTGGGAGCTTCTCCCCCTCCTGCTGAGCCTGGGCCAAAGGTGCTGTGTCTCCCCAGAGGTGACCAAGACAACCTTGCTGGAGGAGATGAGGACCACGATGGTGGCCAGGAGCCGAGTGCTGGAGCTGGAGGAGAAGGTGCAGCTGCTCACCGGCCAGCAGGAGAGCCTGGGCCAGGAGCTGAGCGCCACCACCACCCAGCTGGAGAAGGAGAAGGTAAAAGTGGAGAGCATGCTGAGGCACCAGGAG
>NW_008824466.1:32365-35013 GCF_000699105.1 Pygoscelis adeliae
CAAGGCCGGGCTGGCGGGGCAGCGGGAGGAGAGCCGGGAGCGGAGCGGGCAACAGCTACAGGCGCAGCAGGTCAGGGCTGGCAGCCACCATGCATCGGGGGGCTGCCAGGAGCGGGGCTCCCAGGAGCGGGGCTCCCTGGGGAGCAGCTGATGTGGGACACAGCTGTGCCACGGGGGTGTCAGGAGCCACCCGCTGTCCCGTCTCCTGCCCGTAGCCAAAATTTTCCCAGGAGGGGGACTCTGGGACTTGGTGTGACATTGTCACGTGGCCATCTCCTCCCAGGACCCCCTGGGGAAGACCCCTCTCCTGCCCGGACGAGTCTCTGCTGCTTTGCCCCGCGGCCAAGGCAGGGGGGAGCAGCAGGAAGCAGCAACATGGGCTTCTCCCGTGTCTCCCAACGTTCCTGTTCCTGGACGCGCACCGTATTGTGCGTGTCCAGGAACATCCTTGGTGCTGTTGCTTCCAACTCACACAGGGACCTTACACCCGAGACCCTGCAATTCGTCACACTGCTGTGGGACATCCTTATCACTTAAGGGAAGGGCGGGAGCTTTCCTTGGGGATCCGAGTACTCCCGTGGGAATCCCCAGACTGTACCATCCCGAGGTTTGGGAGAGCGCTCTGCAAACCTCAACACCTCTCTGCTGTGCCACGCAGGAGCTGCTGGACACGCTGCGGCAGGAGAAGCTGAGCCTGGAGCAGTCTGTCTCGGCACTGCAGGCGAATGTCTCCAAGCTGGAGGAGCAGGCGCGGGAGCTGAAGGAGCGGGAGAGGCTCCTGGTGTTCTTCCCCGAGCTCCACGTCCCCACTGAGATGCAGTTTGAGAGTAAGGGAGAGGGCAGCGGGCAGCAGCACCTGCTTTTGCCGCAGGGGGCTTGTGCCTTTGGGGTCTCCTAGAGCGCGCAGGGGATCCTGCCGGCCCCGGACGCGCCAGCGTTATTTGCACAACACAGTTTGTCCCACTAACAGCCAGGAAGGGCTCAGTCCATGGGCTGTGCTAAGCCGCTACCATCTTTCCACACCTCCCTGCCTGGGTGCTGTTCGTCCCCCTTCCAGGCCAGGAAGTAAAGCAGGGCCAGGGCAGGGGCAGAGCTTTTGTCTGCCCTCGCGGCTTCAGCTGGCAGAGTTTTGGGTCCCAGCTGCCACCTCCCAGGCTGTGCTGGTGCTCCCTGGTTGGGGCAGTTGGGGCAGGCTCCTTTCCAGGGGGCAGACACCCTGCTTGGGAGGGAGGAGGGCCGCTGCCAACACCTCCGAGCAGGCAGGCGGCAGCGGGCTGAGCTCTGGCTCCTGCCGCGAGGACGCCGTATTTTGTTTGCAGGCAGCGGGAGCTTGACCGAGGACATGGAGAAGCAGCTGCAGGCCAACAGCATCCGGATCAGCGTGCTGGAGCAGGAGAACGCGCGGCTCAGGTCTGCGCTAGCCAAAGTGAAAGCGGCTGCTGAGCAGGGGTGAGGCTGCACCCAAGCCAGGGCGAGCTGGGTGCCGCCGGGGAGAGGGGTGCACGTGCCAGCGGGGTGCTGCGTACCCCAAGACCACCCCATGGCCCCTGGCACTGTCCCACATCCTCCGTGGACTGGTTCCCTGGTTGCGTACCCTTGCAGAAGAGGCTCCAGGGAGCAAAAGGCTGTGGGGCTCCTCGCACAACACCCCCTGTGGCTGGGCAGCTGCTTCCCCAGCCTGCACGGGGCCGTGCTGGACAAAGCTGCTTCCAGAAGGGCATGAAGCTGGGCGGGGGCTGTGATCCTTCACAGGATCAGGTCCCAGGGCCTGATCCTGCCTTCAGGAGCCCATCTTGGCCTCAAGGCAGCTGAACTGGGTGCTCCTACCTGATGCTTTCCGAGCCAGAGCGGCCAAGCTGATGCTGGGGCACTGCAGCATGCTCGCAGCTGCCGGTGGCCAGACCCAGACCCGCTCCGGCACGTCCCCTGTGCCGGGCTGCAGCCAGGGGCAGCACGCCAGGGTCACTCGCTCCCTGGGAGCGAATGGCATGGGCAGGGCAGCGCTGGGGCTTGTGCTAACCCTTTGTCAGCCGCTGCTGGCGCAAGCCTTTCCTGCCCGGTGTGGGCGGCACGCAGCCGCAGCCCCAGCCGGGGACGGGGGCTGCTGCGACGCCCTTCCCCGGTGTCAGTCGCTGCGGCTCAGCCCTGTTAGGTTTAGACCAGCTCCGTGGTTTTGGGGTGTGCCCACCCCAGGAGGGCCAGGGCCCGGCCTCCTGTGTCACGAGGAGGTCAGTCTGGTTTAACTGGTGTTGGCAGGGAAAGCTGCTTGGCCGAGGGGCCCCGGGCCGGTTCCCAGCTCCTTTACATCGGCCCCGCCACGGCCGTTGTACCACCGTGCCACTGTCACCAGCTCAGCGGTGACGGCCGCCCAGGGCAGAGGCCGAAGGGTGTGACTGGAGCTGAGCGTAGGGGGAAGTCTCACCCCCTCTTCTGTTCCCCAGCTCGTCCCGCAGACCCAGCTGTGGTCTCAGCTCAGCAGCCAGCGCGGTGAGGAGGCTGACGGGCAGCACGCAGGGTGAGTAGGAACCCAGAGGAAGGGGCTGGGGAGCTTCCCTCTTCTTCCTCCCCTCTAACCGCTCCCACCACCCGCAGGCGGCCGAGCAGCCGAGGCAGCAGGGCAAGCACCGGGACGCACGGGGTGCCAGGCC
>NW_008824466.1:38063-38897 GCF_000699105.1 Pygoscelis adeliae
AACCGAGGCACCGACAGCTTCAACAGCCTTCAGGCATCTGGCTCCTGCTCCCTGCAGCTCAGCTTTCCCATCGGTTGGGGAAGTTTGGCTGGGCACGGCCATGCCCCTGCCCTCCCACCAGGAGAGGGAGGAGGAGGAGGAGGAAGAGGAGGAGGAGGAGGACCTCCATACCAGGTTCTCCAGCAGCACCGCCTGATACGTGATCTTCGCTGTAGCCCGGAGCCCCCTGCGAGCAAAAGGCGAGAAGAGCATCAATCCCGTGGGCACAGCAGGATCTGGCCCGCAGCACCCCAGCGCCAGGGAGCACCCCCTTCCCCGTGGGGACAGGCAGCCCAGGCTGAGCCAGGCGCAGGCGAGCGGGGCCACCAGGGACAGAGGAACACGCAGGGGAGGCAGCAGCGAGACTCCCCCTTCCCAGCTGTGCCCAGCCCTCTGAGCGACCCTCCCGGTGCCGTGCCTCAGTTTCCCCATCTGCGACACCACAGCAGCAACACTGATTTACCACACGGAAGGAGGACCGAGGGGATCCTAACGCTGTAGGCAGTGGGGATAAACACCGGCAAAGGCGGTGGAGATGCCGGTGTCGTGCTGATAACCGGCCGGTCTGGCTAATTTGTACTGAGAGTCCTAAAGGGCTTGGCCAAGGCCACTGTCAGTCCCTGCCGCCGCGTGGGGACCCGTGGAAGGGCTCAGGCTCTGAGGAAGGTGGTGGACCCGACTCACACCCTCCACGGAAACACATGCCTCAGCCGCAGCTGGCCTCCGCACAGTGCGAGCTCGAAACCAGCCCAGCAAACGCGACGTGCTGTGGCAGAAGCCCCCCCCACGGCATGC
>NW_008824466.1:44639-45088 GCF_000699105.1 Pygoscelis adeliae
CCTTTTTGTTCTCAGGGTGAAGAAGCTAATCCCGGGTTTAATTACACCTAAATTCAGTAGGAGATAATCTAATCAGCCTCATTAAGGGGAGGTCCTGGACTGGTACGGAGATTTGGGCTGTAGCCTGGCCGGTGTGAGCGGGGCCGCGTGCCGAGGGTGCCCTGGCTCCCCCAAACCCCCCAAGTTCTGCACCCTGCCACCCTCCTGCCCGCTCCGGGCTGGCCAGGGGGGCTGTGACTCGCTGGGGTGTCACTGGAGCAGGGGGACCACGCGGTGACTGTCCGGTGACAGGCTCCATCCCAAAGGATGCCGCCGGTGATGGCAGAGGAGGGGACTGGTCCACCTGGTCCCTGCGGGGCGAGGGTGGCCGGCGGGACCCTCCCCCGGGGGAGCCGGGCGGGTGGCAGCCCCCACTCACACCCTTGCGCAAGGGGACTGGCTTGGGGACA
>NW_008824466.1:51603-56496 GCF_000699105.1 Pygoscelis adeliae
GTCCCAGGCTCGCCCGGCTCCTGGCAGCCGCCGGCCAGCCCAGTGCTGCCCAGCTCTAAACAGCGACGGCTCTCACTTTTTTCTCAGGCCCTTCTGCATCCGATTTCCCTCTCGACTCCCTCTCGACAAGTGTATGATTAACAGATTACTGCAGGAAGACAGAGGGACCAGACACACGCAAACTTCCAAATCGGACCGCAGCCCACCACTGCCGAGGAGGGAAATCTGGCTCAAGCACAGGTCTTCTATATAAATATATTTAATTTGGCTAAAATGCCCTGTGCTGATAACCATATGATCAGCCATGTGTCATGGAAAGGCATCTACAGATCACAAATAATTAACTGAGGAAAACCCACGGGAAAAAAAAGACACAAACCAAAAAAACAACAAAATGGGGGGGTTCAGAGGTTGCTTCGGCACCTGGGGCGGTGGGTTTGGGGCCACGGGGTGATGTCTGGGGTTGACAAACCAAAAAAACAACAAAATGGGGGGGTTCAGAGGTTGCTTCGGCACCTGGGGCGGTGGGTTTGGGGCCACGGGGTGATGTCTGGGGTTGTCCTCTCACCTTCATACCATGGCACCTTCTCCTTCTGCACTAGCAATGGTCCAACCGTCTCCCGGTGGAGTGTCCCCTCTCCCGGGAACCCTGCAGGAGGACACGGCCCGTACCAGCCCCAGGACCACCACCACCACCGCTGCCCCTGCCCCCCAAGATCCCAAAGGCACATGGGGCCACCACAGCCCAGCCCTGGTACCTGGCAGCTCTCTGGGGAGGGTGTCGCCAGGGGGACAGCCGGTGTCACAGCAGTGGCACAGGGCGCTCCGGGAAGGGTCCTCTGCGTTGTGCCAGCTGGGAGGAGAGGACAGAGCTGGGGTGGAGGGGTCTGGGGGTCCACAGCCTCCACCCCCAAGTCCCGCATGGTGCCATGCCATCAGGTCTCTCCAGCCCTGCAGGTCTCTGCCACCCCAGAGGAGATGTCCCCCAGGTGACACCAAGCACCTCCCCAATTCATCTGCACCCAGAGGGAGCCGAGGCCTGTGGTGATGCCACCTGGCTACCACTGGAGAAGGGGTGGCATCCAGACCGCGGTGGGGTGGCTTGGCGCCCCAGACAGGTCCCCTTGCCAAGTGGCTTCTGCTCCCAAAGCACCCATGGGTGCTCGGGTCCTGGGGCACCATCAGGGTGCCCATGCCAGGGCCGAGCTTACCTGGCCGTGGCTTGGCTGTAGAAGCAGGACCTGGCACCATGGCCCCGGGCGGCAGCGGGGCTCCACGCCGTCAGCAGGCAGTGCACGTAGACCTGCTGAGACACCAGCCCTGGGCAGGGCATGCCACCAGCACATCCTTCCTTGGGGACCGCGCTCTCCTCCCACCCACCCCCACGGGGCTGAGGCTACCCCAGAGGGGAGCAGGACACCCCAGGAAGGATGGTGCTTTGGGAGCCCCAGGTCATCCCCAGTAGGACCTCTGTCCCACCACCAAGGACATCACCCCAACCTCACCTCCTCTTCCTCAGGCTCATCCTCCAACACGGGGGCCGGGATGGTGAGCTGGAGGGCAGACACCCCTCTCCGGTGCTGGACGGACATGCTCCCCAGCTTCTGCCCATGCAGGCACCTGAGGCAGGAGAGGAGCACAGGGACATTCCCATGCTGTCTCCAGGCCCTGGACATCTCTTCCCATCGGGATGTCTTGAAGGACCCCAGGGTGCTTGGAGCAGCGGTCTCCACCTCCCGCCCCGTGGGCACTGACCCATGACTGTTCACCACCATGAAGACCCTCCTGGAGCGTCCCCCCAGCTGCTCCGAGCTGGTCCCGTAGCACTGATCCACGTAGATCTTCAGGGAGATGCCAGGACTGAAGTCAACCCTGGCCTCCAGGCGGACGGCAGAGCCGGGGCTGAGCACCAGCGGCTTCTTCATGGCACTGGGGTCCCCTGAAGGAAAAGGGAGGGTGGGCTCAGTGTGACATCCCCAAGCCTGTCCCACCACAGATAAGAACATCAGACGCATCCCAGGCCACCACCCCTAGGTGTCTTTGCCTGCACCCCTGTGAGGCAGGTGCCTGCCTGCAGCTCCCCAGTTTCGGAGCCCATCCCCTGTCCCTGGAAGCCAAGAACTGTCCTGGCTTTGTCGCCCTGGTTTGGCTTCCCTGCCTGCTCTCCAGAGCTACAGCATCTTCCTGGTCCCCTCCATGGAGCCGAGAGGGACCATGTCACCCATCAGACTGACAAGGGGCAGCTGACCCCCAAAAAAGCTGATCATGGAGTCAAGCACAGGATGGGGAACATCTCAAAGCATTCAAAGCCCTACACCCTCCACAAGACTGGGAGGGACAGTCCTGCAGGGGTGGCCACCTTCTCCTGGTGGGCCCTAGTGCGGAGGCCACTCAGGAGAAAGTGCTGGGTGCTGACGGTCAAGCCCCGGGGGCTTGGCTGGGCCCATCCTGTGCTCTCATCCCCTGTGCCCTCATCCCCCGAAGTTGGGACCCAACACAAGACCCAGAGCACTCACCATCCAGGAGCCTCAAGGTGAAGTTCACGATGGGCTCCTCGGAGCGGGGGTGAGCATGAGCCCCACCAGGCAGGGTGGCAGCAGCAAGCACTGGGGCTGCAGCCCTTGTCCCCATGCCTGAGGACACCACTGAAGCCACCACTGTGTGACCGGAGGACGCTGGAGCCATGGTGGTCCCTGCAGCAAGGGGAGGGTTTAACCAGTGGGACTGAGCGTGCAGCAGCTGGAGCAGCATTTCCCAGGCACAGTGAGGACATCCAGGTCCCCACATCCAGGTCCCCAGGACTCATAGCGGGCAGGTAGTGCTGCACAGGGAGGGGAGAGCACCCAGGAGCTCAGCTGGGTTTGAGCACATCAGGGTGCTGCCCCAACCCCAGCCAGGACCTTGCCCGGTCTTGGTGGCCAGGCTCTGGCATGGGAGGAGAGGGTGCTCCACAACCCTCCCAAAATGCAAGGTTAAGCATCCCCAGCCGCGCCAGCACCAGGCACACCTGGGAGCATCCCCCAGCACCAGGACCCCTGCCAGGGCTGGGGAGGGACCAGGAGCTGCTCATGAGACAGAAGACCATCACCAGCAGCCGTGTACCCTGCCAGTGGCTCTAGTTCCCCCTCCCAAACCAGGTCCTTATTCACCTGCTGGGACCCGGGGGCACAGGGGGCTCCTGGCAAGCCCCCTTGCTCCAACCTCACATCCCCAGAGCACAGGGTCATTTTAGGAAGGCTCCTCTCCACCAAGAGGACCTGCACCAACAAGTCCAGGAGGGTACCAGGAAGGAGCACCGGGCAAAACCAAGGGGCACCCATCACCCTCCTGCACCCAGACACGGATGCCACCGCCCACCTCCCCCAGCACAACCAGTGGGGAGACAAAGGGGAGCAGCCAGGGGGTCCCAGCCCCACTCACCTGCCACCCCCAGCACCGCCCCGCACACCAGCACCCACCAGCACAGCCCCATCCCCGGTGAGCAGCAGCCCCCGCCCCAGCACCTGGGGGCCTTTAAAGACCGGGGCTGGGTGCCGACGGGCCCCAGCTGGTGCTGCTGGGTTTTGGGGATTTGCTTGATTTTCTCTGCAGTCGATCAGCAGCCCCGCGTGTGGGGCTTGTCCTACAGGCTGTCCCGGTCCCACCGCTCAGTTCCCTGTCCCATCGCATAGCCCCAGGCCCACCGCTCAGTCTGGTCCTGCGCACAGTCCTGGTCCTGAACGAGGTCCAGGTCCCGCTGCATGGTCCCAGACCCAGCACTTAGTCCCGGTCCCATGCATGGTGCTGGTCCCACCATCTAGTTTTGGTCCTGCACGCAGTCCTGGTCCAACCACTTTGCCCTAGTCCCAGCTGCACCACACGGTCTGGTCTCACCGCTCGGTCTCGGTCCCATGGATGCTCCTGGTCCCACCACATGGTCCTGGTCCCGTCATGGTCCCTGTCTCAGTCCTACACGTGGTCCTAGTCCCACCACACAGTTCTGATCCCACCACAGTCACGGTCCCATGCATGATCCTGGTCCCGCCATGCAGTCCTGGTCCTCAGTGCACCATCCTTGTCCCATTACGGTCCTGCTTGCAGCCCCAGCCCCAGCCCCACCACACGATCCTGGACCCGTGGTCCCAGCCTGGTCCCATTTATTGAGAACAAAAGCCCGTAGCAGGAGGCTGCTGGGTGCTGGGATGGGGGGACTTCAGCGGGAGGACTTTCCTTCCACCCCTTGGCCCCAGGCAAGCGCAGAGCTGCTGCTCCCCACCCCGGGGCTCCCTGCCAGCCGCTCTCCGGGACAGGCAGCCCGGTCGGGGGCAGCAGTGCGGCCACGGCCCGGACAGAGGTATGGTGAAGTGCGTGTGTCCGTGGCTCCTTCCCGTCTCTCTTTTTGCAGCCCCAAAACCCCATCGCAGCTCCCTCTGCGTGGGTTGACCTGGTGGCCCGGGCGCAGAGGGACATGGAGCACGTCCCCACGGGGACGTCATCCTGGGTGGGCTGTGCAGCTGACCTCCTGCCTCGGAAGGGGCTCTTCCATCCCCCCATCTGCAGAGGGAACTGGTGGCCGGGGTGGGATTTGGCCCCTGCAGGGGACCTTAGCATGTCATGGGAGACACCTGTGGACCTCAGGGAGGTGCCCCAGGCCCCGTGTCCCCAGCGCCCGTCCCAGTGTCCGTGGGCAGCATCACGCACTGTTGAGTTGGTGGCCCCAGCGGTAGCTCCAGACTGGCCATCAGGGCTCGTGCCCACCCCGGTGCTGCTGGTGCTGGTGCTTCGGCTGGAGAAGCCCCGGTGCAAGTACCGGGGCCACCCTTGAAAATGGGGTGCACCCACCAGCTGTGGAGCTGGGACCTGGTGGCATGAGTGGCTTGTGTCACCCGTGATGGCTGTCCCATGGGTCCAGTG
>NW_008824466.1:57365-57833 GCF_000699105.1 Pygoscelis adeliae
CAGGCGCGGCGCCCGGTGCGCCTTTGGGGGGGCGCCGGGTCATGGCCTGCCGTGGATTGATGGAAGGCTGAGAACGTGCTGCGCTCATCGCACCCATGGGCTGGGACCTACTGAAGCAGCGCAGCAGGCTCCAACCCACCGGCCCAAAACCAGGGCTTGAGGGAAACAGGGTGATTTGAGGAGCCCCTCGGGGTTCGGGTTCCCTGCCAGCAGCTCTGCCCACCCCGGGCAAGGAGAACCCCCTGCCACCACTGGCCGGGCACGTCCCCGCCCGCACCGCCCGACCCACGGCGTGCCTCCAGCAATGTGGTGATGGATGTCCCGCTCTCGTTGTGCTGAAGCCACATCCTTCACAAATACCTCCTCCGGCCTTTCCGTGGGGAAGGAAGAAGTGGATCCTGCTGGATGCACCCCCCCCAAACCCCCAATCCCTGACCCCTCGGAGGCAGGGGTGGAGGCTCCGCTCTC
>NW_008824466.1:57969-60841 GCF_000699105.1 Pygoscelis adeliae
TTCTGCTCACGTCCAACCAAAAGACACCACGAGTAAGAAAAAGGAAAGCACCTGGTTCTTCCCCAGGGGGAGCGGGGTGCCCGCCGTCCCCTACCACTTCAAGAAGTCCCGCACATGGCTCCACAGCTTGGTGATCCAGAGGTTGACCCCCAGGTCGGTCAGGTACTGGATTTCGGGCGTCAGCATCTTGCGGCACAGCTTCTGGTGCTTCTTGTTGATCTTTTTCTTCAAGTTGTAGCCCAGGATGGACTTCTCCCCCAGTGGCTGCCAGGGTTGCATGGAGGACTCTTGGATGGCGCTGGCGTCCACAGGGTGTCCCCCGTCGATGCAGATGCTTTTCATCTTCTCATTCTCCCGCTGCAGCTCGGCCACGTCCTTGGCCATCCGCTCCCTCCCGTAGGCCTCCACTTTACGCCAGAAGGTGGCATTAAAATAGCGGTAGAGCTTGGCGTCGATGAGGTTCCAGGAGGTGGCCTTCTCATAGAGCTCAGGTGTCAGCCGGGAGACGGTGGAGCCCTTCCGGGCGTTGAGCTTGAAGTAGAGGACATCCTCCAGCTGCCAGCACAGCAGGTCCTTCAGCAGCACCAGGGACTCGTCGAAGTACTCGAGCAACATGACGAGGTGGAAACGGCGATCTATCTCCTGGATGCGCTCCTCCACCAGCGGGCTGTTGGCATTCATGTTGTTGTCGTAGCCCAAGTCAAAGAAGAGGAGGTTTTGGAGGTAGTGAGCGTTGAACCCGTTGGGGTCGTAGTAGTGCCAGGGGTCCCGGAGGAACTCTGCCAGCTTGTCCTCCCCCATCAGCTTCCAGGTGAGGGGGATGACGCGCCCAAAGTAGTGGAAAGAGGACTCGAAGAGCCAGGCAGGGTCCCGCAGCACCGTCACGAAGGTGGCGTCCGCCGGCAGGAGCTTGCGCACCTCCTCGTAGTGGAAGCGCATGTGGTTGCAGATGATGTTGAAGCACGCGCCCGGCCGGTAGTGCTGCACCTGGCTGCGCTCGAAGTAGGAGGGGTAGTAGAAGTCGTTGCGGCCGTTGGGGAAGGCGAATTTCAAGCGATGCTTCTCCCCGAAGCGGAAGAGGATGTTGAGGATGGTGCTGCTGGCTGTCTTGTGCGTCTTCATGAACATGATGTTCAGCTTGGGCAGGCAGCTCTGTCCCGAGGGGCTGCCCGTGTCGTTGGCCACTGCTGGCGCCTTGCCGAGGGCCGGGTAGGAGGAGCAGGAGGAGGGGATGGGGATCCTGGTGAGGAGAAGAGACAGGACACCATGGTGAGGGCAGCTTGGCCAACGCGGCCCAGCCATCATGAAGGCTCGGCCATTTTCCTTCCTGGAGGAGCTGGACCTGGCAATGGGTGCTGGACCTGGGGGTGGGTGCTCACCCCGGGGATGAGTGCTGGACCTGCTCACCCCCAGCACCCCCCAGGCTCCCCAGTGGAGATAAGCCTGACTTCGGGCAGAGCCCCTTTCACCCCCAGCCACGTGCCCAGCGGGACCGGGGCACCCACCTGGCAGGAGCCCCTCGGTGAGCAGGGTAGAGCCCACCGCCCTCACGAGCCCCCTGATATCAGGTGCACCTCCGAGCCACCAAACCAAACTCATTCACCCCCTGGACAACCCCAGCCACCAAGGATGCACCGCTACGGGGGTCTTCACAGTGGTCAGCCCCCACCAGTGCAGCCTGAGCAGGGGGTCCCCATCCCTCCCCACGGGGACAGCCGTGGTGGACCTGGTGCAGGTGATGTTGAGACGTGCATCGAGACAAGCTCTCCATGGCTGTAACTCCATGGACAGGACCTGATAACGTTCTTGTGAGGTCTGGAAGCTCTCAACTCCTTGTAGGAGTCACGGAGGATCCCAGCACCCGAGCAAAGAGGGAAATAATTCTAGTGCATGACCCCACAGACGAGCTCGCGGGCCCTCGGGGAGCACCGAGAACAACTTGTGTGTTATCTGAGCTGCCCGGAGCAGGGAACAGAGACCACAGTATAGAGTGACTTTGGACACCATTAATGAAGTTGCGAAGCTGATCCTTCATAATGCTCCCATCAGGCAGCGCGGGGGAGCACGGGTTGGCACATAGCTTATGAAACACCCGCAGGCGGCTCTCTTTTATAAGCCTAGAGATAAATTTGATGCCAGGAGGGATGGCCTTACTGAGCACTGGCTTTTGCCGTGACAGGCAGCAGAGAGCTTTGAACCTACCTGTGCCCATCTCTGTGGGTGAGAGTTTACACATGGCAGTGCTCAGGTTGCTCTTGAAGGACAAGTCCTTGATAAAGAGCGCCCGAATAACCGTCTCGGCTCTGCCTGCTGCTCCTGGCTGCCGGGGAATGTCTCCCGTGGTGCTTTTCTTTCTCCCAGGGGACATGAAGCCACAGTGGGCAGGGGGTCTCCTGCACCTCCTTGTCCCCTCCATTGCCCAGGAGCTGAGCGCTGGCTGCCATTTTGCAGTGTCCCCCCCTGACCCCGGGGTGGGAGTCCCCAGTTGGGGGGGACGCCCCCAACTGGGAGTTGGGGTTTGCCTTCTCCCCCACCCAAGGGACAAGGCGCAGTCTCCAACAGGAGGTTGTAGGAAGGGGACATCTCGGTGTGAAGCCACCAGAGCCTGGAAAGCCCTGGGACTGTCTCCAGTTGGGGGTGCCCCGTGTGAAACAGGGTGGCTGAGCTGCTGGGGGACACACACGGGGACCCCACACTCACTGTGTCACGCTGACTTGCAGGGGGGGGACGGCGTAGGAGTAGAGCAGGAGCATGAAGCTGGTCAGAAGGGTTCCCAGGATGAGCCCCTTGCACATGGACCTCCAGTGCTTCCCATGGTGCAGCATTGTGGTCACCTACGGCCGGCGGAGAGGAGAGCTGTTAGCGCTGGGGG
>NW_008824466.1:61510-64894 GCF_000699105.1 Pygoscelis adeliae
GTCCGGGGGGACGCAGACCTGCCAGGCAAGGTGGTCCGGGGCGGGATGACACTCCCCCCCCGCCCCACGTACAAATGCACATGCATACACGTACACACATGCACAATTGCACACGCGCATGCACACACACGCATGCACACAACCAGAGGGCACGTGCACACAAACATCCACGCACATGCGTACACACGTGTACACATAGGGACACACGCACCCATGCACACTCGTGCACACACGCGCACACGCAGGGACACAGACACACACAGACACACATCTGCGCGTGTTCGTGCGTGTGCATGCACGCGCAGGGGCACACGCGCATGCGCACATCTGCGCATGTTCATGCATGCACATGCATGCACGGGGACACACACGCGCACAACGCGTATGCGCTCGTGAATCCCCCCCAAGGACACAGGCACACTCATGCACGCACACACAAGCGTGCGCACACGTCTATGCACACCCACGCACACACAGGGACACAGACACATATACGTACACCCCCCCGCACACACATCCTCGTGCACGCCCATGTATGCACAAGGACACATACACGCACGTCTATGCATGCTCACGCATGCACGCACACGCTCACACCCATGCACACACACACGCACACGCATGCACACACACACACGCACGCTGGGGAGTGCAGAGCCGTGCTCTCGGTTGGAAACAAAACAGAAAGTTCATGCAACATCAGCTCTCCACGGCTTCTTGTCAAGAGCGACCCGATTGCTCAACTAACACAGACATCAGTGCCTGTTCAGTCCGACAGATTTATTACATTTCCCTCTTTGGGGCATTACTTTGTGGTTACAATGCAGGGAAGACCCCAAATATTTTTTCAGCTTCAATTTTATAAGACCATTCTGTGCAAGTTTTATTCAAAAGGTTATTTCAAACTCATGCTAAAAATCACTGAATACACTAGTCCTATGCTTTCAGGTATGGAAAATTATTCTGGATGCTTCAGTAGAGGGGAGAAAACTTAAGGAGCTTGGAAGGAATTTTGGAGGATAGACAAACAGCACTGTCCAAAAATCAGGTTTCTCCCAGTAAGAAAATAAAGAAAACAGTAACCACAATGGCAAGAGCATCAACCACGGGGATTTACATGTAACAAGTCTGACACAAGGAGCTCTGAAGACTTTCCAGAAAACCTTGCGCTTGCGGTTGCTCTCTTTGCGTGTGACCAGTTGCTGCCAGAATATATGCAAACAAGGCAAGGCTAGCTGTAGTCTAAAGCATGCCATATATAATGTCTTTTTTCCCCACTGAGTGATGTCAAATGCACTGGGAGCCTTTATTAATGGGGAACTCCTTTATTTCTTAAGAGTCTCGTTCTAGCCTTGATCTTTATGCAAGCCTCCCAGGGTCCTCGGCAGGAGACCGCTGTGGATCAAGGGTAGTGCATGACCTTAATGCTGTAGTGCAAGTCCCTGGATCATAATTAAAAACATAATTTGGCCCTCTCCACAGAACGGGCTTTGACACCTCTGGAGTAGATGTGTGACCTTACCAGCCTCCTCATCTCTCATTTGTCCCACTAGAAATGGCACATATGTAAGCATGTAATCAGTCTGTAATTACATGGCCAACATGTTGAAATACACTGTTCCTCATCCTTTCTAGGAGCAGATTTACATATTAACACCTACTATTAACACCTACTAGCCTTAATGAGACAGACCCATGGAAGTCTTCTACATGAGAAAACAGGAGAGCAGACATCTCAATTTTCTTTTTAGCCCTCATGCTTAGACAGCGATCCAGAAGAAAAATTAACAGATAATTATTTCTACTGCACACACCATTAATTTACCTGTGGGTATATGACAAAGGGAAAGTTTTTTGACCTGGATTTCTTTTAAAAACAGGGCTAGAGGCATTGCTGGTGAAGAAGCACAGGGGAGGCTGGGCTGTGCAGCTGTCATTTCTTACCACGAGTGGCTGGGGAATGCAGTGGCTATGGAGTGATTTAGCTCAGGACAGAAGCCAAAAGCCAAATCTGCCACCGAATCTCTCTCTGAGTCCTGGGCCCGCCCTGGGTATCCATTCAATGCTCAGGGCATTGAGTAAACACAATAACTAATCAGATGCAGCAAGTTGTCAAATCTGTATGGATGCTATAAAACTTATAAGGATCCCCTTAGGCAATAATAATAGCTATGTGTGTAAATTCTGTACATAGCAAAGCAGAATAGATCCTAATGGGCTTCAGTAAAAGCAAAGAAAACATATGTGACATTTATAGCAAAAAAGAGTGTACAAATAAACTGAAGTTTCATCTCAGTCCTCTAATATTTCTGCCCACCTCCGTATGAGCTGGAAGCTCATTAAACTGCTCAAGAAGGTGCTGGCTGTTTCCACCAAAGGGCTGAAAGCCCCGAACCCCCCGGCCATGGGTGCTCAGCACCAGTCACTTGGTGTTTGCTGAGCACAGCTGGTATGTGGTGCACACAGAAGAGATCCTTCTCTTCTGCATCTACTGGGTGCCAAGGTGGCAGGTCCAAAAAGAACCTCCCAAAAAAGTAGCTCATCAAAAGCGTAACCTTCTAAAGTGCTATTGATGTTAGAAAACGGTGGATTGAAGGAACAAGAAACAGCAAGCAGAACTTAACTAAACAGATTTAACAATTTCTGCTGCTTTGACTGATTTTGTGAAGATAATATAATTAAACACTTAAAATGTGTATAGTAAGAAAAATAATAATTCTGCATGATTTTTAAAATTTGGTCTTGCAAAAAATGGTAACACTAAGTTCCTTACGCCTACCTTTAAAGCAGAAAAAAAAAGTTAAATAACATTAGAAATAGTTTTTTTCATGACCTTGGAAAATGAGACTAGCTAACCTCAGGGACAGTATCCTTCCCACTACACAACCATGTGAAGCAAACATGTGACACCAAAGTTTGATTCCTATGGCTTGTACAAGAGACGAACGAGCTTCAGAAATCTTCAGCAGGCTTTACAATGGCAGTTCATCCTGCTGATGAGAAAGCACCAGTGATGACAAACCTGGGTGAAGAGATCAGGAATGAAACCCACAGGAGGAAAGGGCTAAAGCCCAGTGAGCACAGAGAAAGGATCCTGCTGGGTGCTGCATCCCAGCCGCCCCTGCTGAGCCCAGCACAATCTGAAGGCGCTCTAGGTCTCATACTGTGTCTTCCTTTGAAAGCCAAATATTCTTTCTAGTCATTTCTTCCAATGAGATCTATGTTAGGCCATCAAACACCTCTTTTGAGTTGACTGCTATGAGGTATATTCACCCCACACCAGTCCCTAACCATGGTCAGAAGAGAGAGCTGAGAAAAGTTTGGCTGTCACGTCGGAGAGGCTGGATGCCTTTCAGGGTGACCCTTGCTAAAGAATATATCCAT
>NW_008824466.1:65565-66238 GCF_000699105.1 Pygoscelis adeliae
GGTTCTCACCCCGGTGTCAACCTGCGCAACCCCTGGGCAGCCCCAGCTGGTGCTGGGGGACGAGAAAAGCCAGAATATCCTTTGTCATCGCAAGAAGAGGGGTGAGGAGCCGCCGCCTCCCCGCAGGTGCTGACCCCGCTGGCCTGTCCCTGCTCTCCCAGGACAGACACCCCCCGGCGTCGCCAGCCCCGGATGAGGGATCCCATCCAGCTCCTCAAAATTAAAGCCTGAGCCCATGCCGGCCATGAGCAGCGGAGAGGAACGGGCACCTCTGGGCAATGGAGAGGAGCACGGGCACCTCGGCAATGGAGAGGAGCAAGAAAGCGCACAAGCGAGCACAAGCGAGCGCAAACACGCGCTCCCCAAAAATCAATGCTGGGACGTGCCCGCCTGCCCCTGGGGAGGCAGGGGCTGCTGCCGGGATGGGGACAGGAGACTTGTCCCTACTCAGAGGCAGCGTTAACACCCGAGTGCGTGGCAAGCGCGCAGCCTCCCCCACGCCCTTATCAGATGCGTTTCCAATTGCACCCAGCCCTGGCTGGAGTCACGCCCGGGATTTATCGCCCATCTCTTCCCGCTACCCCCCAGGCCCATTCGTCACGGGTAATGGCCGCGGCGTGAAGTAACCGCGACACCGAGTTAAGTAACCCCCCCAGCTCCGCCGCCTGCTCCG
>NW_008824466.1:67465-69729 GCF_000699105.1 Pygoscelis adeliae
AGAAAAAAAAGGCAAAATCCCCCCAAACCCCCCAAAGAAAAAAAAAAAAAAAAAAAAAAAAAAAGGAGGGGGAAGAGGGAAAAAGAAAAAAAGAAAGAAAAAAGGAAAAAAGAAAAAGTAGAAAGAAAAAAGAAGAAAAAAGAAAAAAGAAAAAAGAAGAAAGAAAAGAAAGGAAAAAGGGAAAAGAAAAAAGAAAAAGAAAGAAAATGAAGGAAAAAGAAAGGAAAAAAAGGAAAGAAAAAGAAAAAAGAAAGAAAGAAAAAGACAGGCGGGCTGTTATCAACAGTTCCCTATCTGTGCTGGTGCTGTTGCTTGCTCACTGCTGGGGGTTATCGACCCCCAGGGCTGGCGGCGCTCGCGGTGAGTTCATGGCCCACGCGCGGTCCCCGCAGGAGCGCCATGAGGCGGCACAGCCTTCACCGTGGCTGGGCTGGGAAAGAGGGGGTCCTCCAAAAAACCCCACGAGATGACGCAGCCTTCACCACAGCTGAGCACGAGGGTGTCCCCGTAAAAACCCCGTGAGACAACCGGTCTTCACCGTGGCTGGGGCCGTGATGTCCCCATAAAAGGCCCCATGAGATGGCACAGCCTTCACCACAGCCAGGGACAGGGGGGCCCCCCCAAAGCCCCATGAGATGGCACAGCCTTCACCACAGCCACAGACAAGGCATCCCCCCCAAAATCCCATGAGATGATGCAGCCTTCACCACAGCTGGGGACAAGGGTGTCCCCATAAAAGCCCCATGAGATAACCACTCTTCACCCTGGCTGGGGCCGTGGTGTCCCCATAAAAGGCCCCATGAGATGGCACAGCCTTCACCACAGCTGAGGACAAGGGTGTCCCCACAAAAATCCCATTTGATGGCACAACCTTTACCACAGCTGCGGACAAGGGCGTCCCTATAAAGCCCCGTGAGATACCACAACCTTCACCGTGGCTGGAGACAAAGGTGTCCGTGTAAGCCCCACGAGACCACACGACCTTCACACCCCAACGAGGCCACACTCACCAAAACCCTACAAAAACCCCACAGCAAGCCACCCCACCTTGGGACGCCCCTTCCCAACCTCCAAAATGAGCCAGAAAAGGGGAAAAAAACCCCTATAAATCTTGAACAAAACCAAGCGTTACCCTCCTCTTCTCCCCGGGAGGAGGACAGCCATGAACAGGCCTCAGGGCCCTGCGTAGGCCCCGGCGAGGAAATGTGGGGGGGGGGGGTGGCTGTTTGGGGGAAAAAAATGGATTTTAGGGGAAGGGGGAGGGATAATGCCATTGATGCTGGGGTCGGTGGCCCCGGCATCGGCCATGGCAGCCCTAGTTTCTCTATGTATTGCTTTATCTCAGCCAAGAGCCCCAAAATAACCTCTCCTTCACCCAAAAAATCGCCCCCTCAGCCTCTTGCTGGAGGAAGGTGGGAGAGGGACAGTGAGCCCCAAAAATCTTTGCCTCATCCCTTTGCAAGCAACCCAACAGCATCCCAGTGGGGTTAGAGGCACCTCTGAAAGTCAGCTAGTCCAGCCTCCCTGGTCACGGTATCTCCATGGATGGAGACTCCACTGCCTCTCTGAGCAACCTTGTGCCAGTTCTTGGTCGCCTTCACAGTGAAGAAGTGTTTCTTGATGTTCAGAAGAACCTCCTGGGTTTCAGTTTGTGCCCATTGCCTCATCTCCTGGCATTGGACACCACTGAAAAGAACCTGGCTCCATCTTCACACCCTCCCCCTTGGGTATTTATACCCATTGATAAGATCCTCCTGAACCTTGTCTTCTCCAGTCCCAGGTCTCGCAGCCTTTCTTCTTAGGAGAGATGCTCCAAACCCTGCATCATCTCGGTGGCCCTTCACTGGACGTGCTCCAATGTTTCCGTGTCTCTCTTGCACTGAGGAGCCCATTGCTGGACACAGCACTCCATGAGTGGCCTCACCAGCGCCAAGGGGCAGGACCACCTCCCTCAACCTCCTCCAACACTCCTCATGCGGCACCATTAGCCCTCTTTGCCCCAAGGGCACGTGTTGGTGGCTCACGGTCAACATGGTGCCCACCAGGACCCCCAGGTCCTTTTCTGCTGAGCTGCTTTCCAGCCTGGAGACCCCCAGCATGTCCTGGTGCCTGGGGCTGTTCCTCCCCAGGGGCAGGACTTTTGTGCTTCCCACGGTAGAACAAAATGGACTTGGGAGTCGCCTCTCAGCACCCAGCTGGTATCGAGCAGACCCTACCCGAACCTGCCGCTGGGAACAAGGCATGGCAGAGGCTGACAAGGAGCC
>NW_008824466.1:69940-70639 GCF_000699105.1 Pygoscelis adeliae
GAGGACCCACCCCCAGCCCCACACGCGTCTGGGATGAACCGACCCGCGCCTCCTCCGCTGTGCCCGGGACCGGGCAGAGCACCGAGTGCAGCGCCGTCGCGCCGGCCCGCCACGGCTGGGAGGGAACAGACAACACACGCCACCGGGGAAACATCACCTTCTTTAATGAAAAATAAAAATACAAGAGAAGTACAGCCTGCCACGTGGATGCTGGAGGGCAGCTCCGGGCTGGGCAGAGGAGGGGCTCCCCTCTGCCATGGACTCCTCTCCACCAAGGCTGGGGCAAAGCCCCGTTCTTTGTGCCGAGCCTCCAAAACACGCCGCAACGCCCCGCCAAGCCAGGCAGCCCCCGGGGAGCTCCTGCTCCGCCACGGGGCCTTGGCTCCTCCACCCAGGGCTGCACAAATTCAAAAGGAACAGTCCCGGAGGGACCTGCGAGAGCCCAGAGCTCTCCTTGGCTTCCTCTTCCTCCCTCGCCCCCCCTGCGGGCTGGGAAGCAGACGTGGCGCCAGCATGAAGAGGACAGTCCTCGTGACACCGATCCCACAGCCCAGGCCAGGACGGGCAGCGGCACCAGCAGAGGGGAGCTGAGGGAGCCCCGGGAAAGGCACAGCGGGAAGTGTATTTACAGAGGGAGAATGTTTTAATTTAGCATTTCTGCCCCAGGAACAAAGCTGAGGGTTTTTCACCCAAATCGGA
>NW_008824466.1:70702-74546 GCF_000699105.1 Pygoscelis adeliae
AGTGGTGCCGCGGGGGCCGGCCCACCCAGCCAGCCGCCGCGGGAAGCCCCCGGGCCCCATCACGCTCGTCGTGCCTTCTTGCTTTTCTTTTTCTCCTCTTTGACGGCAGTGTCGTGGGCTTTCCTCTTGGCAGCGAGTTTGTTCGCCTGTGGAGACGCCCCCCCCACCCCGAGACCCACAGTCAGACCGGTCTGCCCACGCCGAGGGCTGCTCTACCCTCGGTCCCACCAAACCCTCCAGCTGTACACGGGTGGGGGGGGACGGGACGGGACACGGACCCATCTGCTGCCGGCACCCAGGCCAGGCGTGGGGCACAGAGAGGGGCGGCAGCTTCGCTTGCTGAGCACAAGCCACGGCCCCAAGGGAGCGCGAGGAGCTCTGCCCTGCCAGGGTCGAGAGACCCTGGTGATCACGTAGCCTGGTGATGCCGGGGAAGAAGCCTGCAGAGCCTCACCCTTGCCCACCTTCGCTCAATGCCCTCGCCAGGCACAGGGAGGAGCGGAAGGAGCAGCCCAGAGCTGGCACTGTATCGGAAGCAGAGGCTGCTCCCTCTGCCCCCGAGATGGGGACAGACCCGGTTTTAGCGATCCGTAGCTGCAAGCCGATTTGGGAAGAGCTAGCACCAGGATCCAGGCAAGGGTCCTTGGCCCACAGCAGCCCTACGCTCATACCTCTCGGACTTTGCGCTTCTTGCCAAACATGATCTTCTTGTAGAGGTATTTCTCCCTTTTCTTCATCATCATGATGGCCAGACGCTTCTCCTCGCTTTGCTGCTCCTGCTCCAGGCGCTGCCTGTCCTCCAGCCGCAGCTTGCCAGCGGTCACCTTCACGGGAAGCGCCTGTGGGGAGCCGGAGAGCTCAGGACCCCGGATGCCGGGAGCCCGGCACCCTTCCCCAGGGACAGACGTTTCCACGCCATTCACTGGGGGCCACGGAAGAGCCGCAGCACCCTCCGGACCAGGCGGCAGGTCCCGAGCGTGAATGGGAGCTGCAGCTTGTGAACATAGGTCCAGGACCCAGAAGCGTGGTGGCCGCTGCAGGAGCGGCGCAGCCACAGCAGTCCCACAACAGGGACTCAGCCGGGACGTCCCACAGCGAGCAGGGACAGAGCTCATCAGAGCTGCCTCCTCCTGGGGCTCCCAGCCCGCTGCCAGGAACCATACCTTGTTGCTCTGAGTCTTCTGCTCTTCCATCTTCTTTAATTTCATCTCCTCTTCCTTTTCAGACTCATCTTCCTCCTCCTCCTCCTCCTCTTCTTCTTTGTCATTGTCGTACTCCTCTTCTTCATCCTCCTCCTCACTCTCTTCATCTACAGAGAGACCGCTGTTACCACCAGGAGAGCAGTCGCTGGTCCCGGAGCAGGTACGGCCCTGCCGAGGCAGCAACGCCACCCGGCTCCTCTCCTCCTCCAGCCTCGGAGCCTCCCATCACCTGGGTTCTCGCCCCTCTGCATGGCCAGCAGCTTCAGCTTCTCGGGAGGGACGTAGTCTCCTTCCTGCTCCGTCACGAAGGGCGAGAGGTGCGGGGGCAGCAGCACGCCAGGGAAATAGTCAGCCACGGGGAGGCACAGCTTGGCGTTGACAGAGTCAAAGACCCACTGAGGCTGCAGGTAGTACCTGCGGGGCGGAGGGACACGGGGTCAGACTCCTTCCTCCCACCCCAGGCCCTGGAGCCCATGGGTCTGCAAGGGGGCAGAGCACGGAACAGCTCTGGGACGGCCAGGGACACCCGCTAGCCCAGGTGGCCATTCTGGGGACACCCACCTGCCGACAACCTGCTGCTCCACCCGGGGCCGGTCAACAATCTGGTGGGTGATGGAGGGGTTGCTCATGTCGTAGGTGGCACCGATGCACAGGGACTTGTCCCAGGAGACCTGGCCACCAAAGCACCTGCCAGCAAAACCCACCGAGGAGTCAGGCAGGCAGGAGGGGCCCTGAGGGTCACCTCGCCCGCGGGACGTCGGGCAGATTGGCCTCAAAAGTCCTGATAGGGAGGCTGG
This sequence comes from Pygoscelis adeliae, assembly GCF_000699105.1. Lineage (NCBI taxonomy): Eukaryota > Metazoa > Chordata > Aves > Sphenisciformes > Spheniscidae > Pygoscelis > Pygoscelis adeliae. The sequence goes on from NW_008824466.1 coordinate 72,702, forward strand.
GGGAGGCCAGCACGGGGTAGCAGGGCTGTCGAGGGACAGCCTGCCCACCACATACCGGATGATGAAGGCCAGCGGCTCTCGGGGCACCTCCCTGTTGAGGAAGAAGCGCAGCCCTTCAAACAGCTTTTTGTGCTTCTCCAGGGCCTCCTGCTCCTTCTTCCTCGCGTCCATCTGCTCCGCCGTCTCCTGCTCAGAGCAAAGCATTCAGCCTCCGCCCCACGAGCGGCCCCCGCCAGGGCGCCCTCTGCAAGGAGGGCTCGCAGATGCTGTCCCCAGCCTCCCGGCAGTCCCTCCCAGCACCACACCAGGCCCTGCCAGCCTTTGCCTGGGCACAAGACGTACCACAGACAGGACCACCCCAAGGCCAGGGCTGAGCCCCCCCCACCAGGCTCTTACCCCCTCCACCGGGAACTCATCCATCTCCACCTCGTCCTCGTGGGTCGGTGCCACCACACGGGCCAGGCTGGCGCTCAGAGCCGACAGTTTCTGCAGCGGGAGGAGACGGAGAGGGCGTCACGCCCGCCTGGTGCTTTGGGGGTGGGAAAAGGGGCAGCCTCACGGAGGAAGAAGGCCGTTTCTCAGAGTGAGAGGTCAAAAGACCTCCCCCTGGGACTACGCAGACGTTCAGCCTCCTCCATGTGCTGTCCCAGCCTGCAGTCCAGTGGCCCCCGAGGCCAAGCAAAGCTCCTCCCTCGGCCAGCATGAGGGGGCAAGGAGTTTGGGACCAGCCTCCTCCACCACGCGGGGATCAGGCTCTGCTCCTCGGCCCCCGCATGTCGAGTGCCCCACGCCAGGAGGGAGTCTGGGATCAGGACACCACGGCCACGCGGGGTCCTCCCATGGGCCAGGGTGACGGCAGCGTCCCTCACCTCCAGGTAGCTCTCCGAATCCATGGCATACTCCTTGCCCTCCGTGGGCTTCAGCTCAATGTCAGCCTGGCCATCGATCTGGGGAGAAAGAGAAAGGTGGGGAGGCAGCTCCCAAACCCAGAGACCCCGAATAACCCCCCACCCCAACCCCAACCCTGACCCTCCAACACGGTCTCACTTCCCACCACCCGCACCGGGTGGTCCCACCAGGCTCGGGCCAGCACGGCGCGTCCCCGGGGCAGGCGGTGGCCTCACCTTGGGGGGGTAGAGCAGGTTGAGGGAGTGGTAGAGGCGAAAGTTGACGAAGCCCAACAGGGTGGTGTAAAACTCGGTGAAGGTGGCCATCACACGGTAATCCACGTCCGTGGGGTGCTGCAGGCACACGGGAAGAGTGAGGACACAAGGACAAAAGACCAGACCCCGCTCTGCAGGGACAGGGGCCCGTCCCATCCGCACAGGGAGGAGGATCCTGCCCCCTTCACAGCGAGGTCTGGAGATCCACGGCCACCGCCAACCCTGGGCAGGGAGAGCTCTGCAGGCTGCTACGCGGGGCCCCGCTGCCACCCTTCCGTGAAGGGACCTGCTCGGACTAATGGAGCACCTCATCCCATCATGGTGGCTCGGTCCAGGGACTCTGCTCCTCCGTGTGAGAAGTGCAGGCCACGGCAAAGCAGGACAAGGAGCCAAAACCCGGCAGGGACCCAGCCAGCCCCACAACAGCCAAAACTCAAGGGAGCGAGAAGTAACGCTGGCTGGGAAGGACACGGGTTGGCCGAGGAGATGCTGCCGGGGGGGTTGAGCTGGGAAGGTGAGCCCCAGCGCGGGATGTACCAAAGGCCACAAAGCTGGAAATCCTCAACCTGACCGTGCCAAGCCCCAGAGCAAAACGAGAGGGCACTGCCGTAATGGTGAACTCCTGCGTGCCAAGGATCTTGGCAAGGCGCAGCACAAGCCATGCGGCCGGCATGGCACGGCG
>NW_008824466.1:74910-76720 GCF_000699105.1 Pygoscelis adeliae
GTCCCTCGCCCCTTCCCCGGCCACAGGGAAGGGAGCAGCGAGGCAGCGGCAGCGCGAGTCCCGCACGGATCCTGCCGCGCTCTTCCCAGGTACTCACATCATGGGCGAAGGTGTAAGGGGTGATCCAGGTGACGGGCTGCCCCAGCACCTCGGCCTGGTAGTAGATGCCCTTGATGGAGAGGAAGACCTGGCAGGGAATAGCGCGAAGGCTCAGGGGGAGGAAGGCCACATGCGCTCCCTTGTCCCGGTCCTCATTAACCCTTGCCCCGTCGGTGGGTTCGTCAGGGGAGCGTCACAGACGGCCCGGCAGCACTCGTTCCCCATCTGAAGCCGCCAGCACAGCTGGCCCTGTGCCCTCCTGGGGGGCAGCCCCCCCCAGAGCAGGGAAGGTCTCAGCCCCCTCCCTCCCCGCAGCGCCCACCTTGCGCAGGGAGCGGGAGGCGATGACGTAGTTGAGGAACTCCATGGCCAGGCGCCGGCAGAGCTGGATGGTCTGCACGTGGCACTTGCCCGTCCGCGGGAAGGTAGAGAAGAGGAAGCACATGGAGAGGGCATCGTCCAGGTCCCGCAGCGCGTCTACGAAGGTTGGGTACCTGCGCCCGGGCAGGAGGAGAAGGGGAAATCACAGCCAGCCCCAGCCTCCACCAAAAGCTGCTGGGGCTGGCGGAGACCTCGCGCGAGAAAGGACTGGGCACCGTGCAGCACCCACCTCCCGCACGTCCCACCGAAGCCGGTGACCCACAGGGACGGGGTGTCCCTCCTGGGCACTCGGGAGCCCATGGTCACACAGGGACCTCCAGGCAGCTCCCCGGGGTTCAGGGCTCTCTGGGGGGCCGGGAAGCTCCCTGGGCGAGGGGATGGCAACACCCCTGATTACAGGGTGGGTGTAAACAGGTTTTAGGGCACCTGCAGGCACCGAGTGTTGGGGAATCCCAGCCTGGACCCACCGAGGACAAGCGTGCCCGTGGCCTGTGGTGCAGCGCACCGGCACGTGGCACTCCTCAGCCCGACGGACGAGGCCCAGACGAAAGCTGCAGGACTCAAACACTGCGGTCGGGGGGAGACGGCGCGGCCCCACAGCTCGGGCAGCGGTGCAGCCGCCAGGTGCCCAGACCATCTCCCCTCCTGAGCACAGAGCTTGTCGGGGCAGCGTCTGCCCCTCGGTGCTGTTTCTCTCTCCCCTCTCTGCACCAGCACAGCGAGGTCCCAGGCACCGCCGGGACAACGAAGAGACCTGCCAGAGCAGGTTCCTTCCCTCCTGGGTCCTCTCCTCCCTCACTGTCACCAAATTCACCAACTCCACTGACACGATTCACCCTCCACCAGCCCTCCCTCCAAGGGTGACCCGGGAAAACACTGCTCAGGGAGAGGAGGAGAGTTCTCAGCGTCCTCCTGGAGACCCTGGAGCCATCGAGGACGGCCAGGCACTCCCTGCCCGCTCATGCTTCGCTACAACCAGCGTGCAGCACGCTGCGGCCTTCTCCTCCAGCCCACAAACACCGGTTTCCACCAAAACCCCCGGAACCGCTGCAGGAGGTGGGTTCTTAAAGAGGGACGGACACGGCGAAGGCTCCACAGGTCCAGGTGGCGGCAGGGAAAGCTCCTCCCAAAAGAGGACGGGCTCTGCCGGGACCCGGCCGGCGGCTCACCTCTCCTTCACGATGTGGTCGAGCTTGTAGGTGGGCTTGTTGTTCTTCAGCCGGTCTACGGTGCTCCACTCGCTCTTCCCGTACGCCTTGCGGAGCTTCCGGACAAACACCTGCGGGGAGAGGGGGAGGCCGGGGGCTCTGCGGGGAGAGGGCGAGCCCCG
>NW_008824466.1:84532-85009 GCF_000699105.1 Pygoscelis adeliae
CACCCCAGTGCCATGCCCTCCCCACCCTGTCCCTGGTGCCACCCTAGTGTCACCCCAGCCCCAGTGCCACCTCTTGCCCACCCTGTCACTGGTGCCACCCCAGTCCCACCCTTGCCCACCCGGCTGCCCCCCCTCGGGGCTCTGCCGTGGTTCTGGCCCTGAGGTGACCCCGGTTTGTTGGTGACGAGCGAACACATCGGCATCCCTGCGGTGGCCCACGGGCACTAGTGTCACCCCAGCCCCAGTGCCACCTCTTGCCCACCCTGTCACTGGTGCCACCCCAGTACCACCCTTGCCCACCCGGCTGCCCCCCCTCGGGGCTCTGCCGTGGTTCTGGCCCTGAGGTGACCCCGGTTTGTTGGTGACGAGCGAACACATCGGCATCCCTGCGGTGGCCCACGGGCACTGCTGGTTCCCAGTGACACCGTCCTGTGTCCTGGGGCCATGGCGGGGGGGCCGCGGCTTACCCGTGCCCAT
>NW_008824466.1:86477-88035 GCF_000699105.1 Pygoscelis adeliae
CGTGCGGGCGTGCACGGCTCTGCGGGCGCACGGAAGGGCTGGTGTGCGTGGTACTGTGCACACGGGTGTGCCGGTGTGCACAACTCTGCACATGTGTTTTCTGGTGTGCACAGATCTGTGTGTACGTGTGCTGGTTTGCACAGCTCTGTGTGCACACACGTGCTGGTGTGCACGGCACTTGCACATGGATGTGCTGGTGTGCGCAAGCTCTTTGTGCACACGTGTGTCGTGTGCACAGCTCAGTGCACGTGTGTGTGCTGCTGTGCATGGCACTGCGTGCGTGTGTCTTGGTGTGCACAGCTCTGTGTGCACACGTCTACTGATGTGCATGGCACTGTGCGTATGTGTGCGCGTGCGCACAGCTCTGCACACGTGTGTCTTGGTGTGCGTAGCTCTGTGCACACGTGTGTTGATGTGCACAGGCTCTGCATGTGCAAGTGGGTCTGTGCACAGCTCTGTGCACGTGGGCATGTCTGGGTGTGCACAGCCTCTGCAAGTGTGAGTGGGTCGCTGCGTGTGGCTATGCGTGCATGGGGGCACATGTGTGTCGGTGTGTGAAGGCTCTGCGTGTGCAAGCAGGTCTCATGCATGTGGGCACGTGTGCACTGGTATAGACTGAACGTGTGAGCGTGTCTGTGTGCACGGCTGCACGTGCATGTGGGCATGCACGTGCTGGTGTGCACAGGTTCTGTGTGTGCAAGTGTGTTGCTGTGTGTGCAGAGCCTTATGTGCAGGTGTGCACATGTGTATGGGTGTGCACAGGCTCTGCGCGTGCGTCCCTGCGCACAGCTCTGTGCACGGGAGCGCGCGTGTGTTGGTGTGCACAAGCGCGTGTGTTGGTGTGCACAGGCTCTGTGTGTGCAAGCAGGTCTTACACATGTGGGCAGGGGTGTGCTGCTGTGCACAGGTACCGCGTGCACAAGTGTGTCTCTGCGCAGAGCCTTATGTGCAGGTGTGCACAGATGTGTTGGTGTGCACAGCCTCCGCGTGCACATGTGCACAGATTCTGTGTGTGCAAATGCACCTCCATGCGTGCGCAGCTCTGTGTGCACGGGGGTGTGTGTGCACGCGCGCAGGCTGACAAGTACCGGTGTGCACGCCGGCTCTCTGTGGGTGAGCAGGTACCTGCATGCGCGTGCAGCTGCGTGCACTGGCTCTGCACGCGTGTCCCCGTGTGCACACGCAGGCTGGGCACACTCAGGGACGTGGCTGCAGATACACAACTCTGCGCCTCTGCCTGCTGTCCCACCTGGGGAAACACAGAGCAGCACGTGTGCGCGCACGTGTGTGTGTTGCGTGTGTGTGCATGCCCGTGCGCGTGTGGGCGCACGTGTGCGTGTGTGTGCGCGTGCGTGTGTGTCACTACTGAGTTCTGCTGGCTGGAGTAAGCCCGGGGCTGTGTGTACGCGTGGTTCTCGTGGCCGAACAAGATGCCCGGGGATGGGGCAGGTGAGTGTCCCCTCTCCTGTCCCCAACCCCACCGTGTCGTGCCGATCTGGGCTGCCGGCGGTACTGCCGGCGTTGCCGTCCGCCCCCCCGCGCCCTCCCCGCCACCACG
>NW_008824466.1:88988-92134 GCF_000699105.1 Pygoscelis adeliae
CCGAAGGAAGGGCGGCTTGCCGGCCCGCCGCGGTGTGCCAGTGTGCCTACTGCCGGTGCCACCTTTGCTGGGGTGCCCCGGGGCCGCGGCTGGAGCAGCGCCCGTGTCGCAAAGGACTCAAAGGGCCCCAAGTTACCGTCAAACGGCCCCTGCTCTGGCCAAGAGCACGACAGCCACAAGACTATTTGCTTCCTGGGCTCACATTTCAGAGGCTTTTCCATAACGGGCAGGGTTGAAAATCGTTTTGGTTTTCCGGTTCCTTTCAAAAGGCGAGTCCCGGTGCGGCCCCAGGGACAGGGCGGGGAGAAACTCTCCTCCCAGGCGTTCTTGGAACCTTCCACCCACACTGTCCCCTGCCAGGGGATGGGAGGAGCGGGACCTGCAAACCAGCCTGCCTGCGGCATCGCTGGGTCGAGGAGCCCTTCCCCGGGGAATGCCTTGCCCACCCTGGCCCCCTGACTCATTTGCTGGCGCCAGGGTCTACCCGGATCCTGCATCTGCGGCTTTGCCTTGTCCGCCCTGGCTCCAGTGCTTCGTCGTGCTTACCCCGTGCCCTGCTGCTCCGGGGAGTGCGGCCGGCTGCTGCCGGGTGTCCCTGTGCAGGCTGGTGGCTGGAGCCGGCCTGGGCACGGGGGGCCCGTGGGCAGCATTTGTGCTGGGGCTGGGGGCTTTGATGCTGCCCATGAAGGGCCTAGCAGCAGTGGGCGGGCTGGCCTGGTGTGGTGGCCCTCTCTCCGGGTATTTCAGGCCATGATCTCAGCCTGGTGGCACCCCTCTGCTCCGGCCATTCCCTCCGCTCTGGCCGCGGGAAGGATCGGGTTTCCCATGGGCACAGCGGCAGCTTCCCATGTGCCGCGTCCGGCACTGCTCCGGCTAAGTCGGACGAGGGAAAGGCATCCCCCAGCAGACATCCCCCAAGGCAGACATCTTTCTGGAGAGCAGATCCTGCGGCACGGGGCAGGACGAGCCCCAGCAGGAGCAGTGAAGGATGGAGACAGCCCTCGCATGGGCATGTGTGTCCCCACGCCTCGGCCTCCAGGCAGGCAGCGGCTTCCCGGTCCCTGCTGGGGTCCGGTTCCCCTCGCCAGCCTTGGCTCCCCGGGCCTGGTTTCAGCATGGTGAGGGTACTGAGGTGGATTATCACCCTGGTCTGAGCACCACGGATCCGCCTCTAAAGCCCCTGCAGCTCTTGTACCCCCAAATGCGGGGTGCTTTCCTTGCCCACGCATCTCTCCACAGCTCCTGCCAAGCATCCTCTGGGTTTTCACCTCTTTTTTAAATAACACCCAACCGCAGGCAGGCTGGGGCACCCCCATGCCGGGGCTCATTAACCCCTGAGATGCCACTGCCCGGGGCTAACCACGTAGCAGGCACCCAGCACACGCTGCCTGATCTTCCCTCATGGGCGCTGCCGCCGGGTTTCTGCGCTCCCTATCCTGAAAGGCATGGAGGGGACGGGAGATGCGAGGAGGGGTGACAGCTCTGAAGCCAGTGAGCGGTGGCAGCAAGGATGGGTGGCACCTCCACGTGCTTGGTCCAACCATGCTGGAGGTGCTGGCTGGCAAGGAGCTCCAGGTGAAGGGTGAAAGTCTGAGGTGGGAGAAATAAATGCGTGTCCGACGGGATAGCATTGTTATGAGATCTGGCCGGACAGTTTCTTCTGGATCTGCTGTTAAACCACTGCTGAAATCTTCCTCTGAGGCGGCAATGAAGCGTGCTGGGGACTGAGCTGTGAGCCGCTGCCCTTGGTGGAGGAGCAGCGTGTTTCCATGCAGGGGAGAGGAGATCCAGGGTGGCTTTACTGCACGCCAGCCAGGTGCCTGGGAGCACACACGGTGGAAATTTTCTGTGTTTCAGAACAGGGGATTAACTGCTGCCCTCGGGGATGTCGGGAGGCTTACTGCATTAGCACAGAGGGATGCGGGATCTGCAGCTGGGAGGCAGCAAGGACAAACGCTTGCTAAGCCGGGGAGCCTAAGCCAGTAAATTATATCCTTCCCTCATGTGCCGGGCTGTGGTCTTAAGCCTACCACATCACAGTCCTCAAATGGTGTCAGGGACCATCCTGGCTCTGGAGCTGAAATTATGGCAAAGCCTTTTTTAGGGTAGGCATTAAGAAAAATGCATTCTCCCCGGCAGGACAGCCTGGCCCAAGGACAGACGACATGAGGAGTGCAATGTCCAGCAGTGGCAAGCAACACCTGAGGATGCTTGAAGCAGCCCAAGCCCGGTTCGAGGCCACGAGATGGACAGGATGACCCTTCAGACTCCCTTGCAGCCCCATGTTCTCTGCTTCAGCACCCAAAGAAAGCCTCCAGAATTTGCTCTTAACCATTTTGGGGCAGGCTGGCTTTACTGGTGACTTTATTGCTCTCTCTCTATGGCATGGGCTCACTGCTCTGCTCCGAGAAAGGCTGTTGACTGCCTGTAGCTGAGTTTCTAAAAGATGAAATCACATGAGCTTAAAGACATTTTTAAAGTAACATACTTTGTTTTTATAACATAACTTTACCTCATAAAGTAGGGGTCTAAGATACAAATGTTTAAGGCGGTTATAATAGTGTGCTAATTAGTGTACGCATAACATAAGACAGCTGTATAAAACTTAAAGTGATCCACAGGCTGTGGTGAAACACAGATGGTGCCCTAGTGGCACCCTAAGCCAGAACGAGAGCCTGGTTCGGTGGGTTTGGGTGTCAGGTGCAGGTGCCTCACCTGGGTTCTGATGGCTGTGAAGAGAGAGGTGCTCAAGAAAGAGCTGGCAGCAGCATCACCCCCCCCCTTCCTCCCATTTCTCTTGAGAGTTGCATTCAAACTGAGACGCTCGCCCTTGGTCCCCGCCTGAGCTATGCTGCAGCCATGCCCGTGCTTGGCCGTGTACCCCACTGAGCTGGGCCTGGACTCCCACTCAACTTCCCAACTTGGCCTTGGACCTGCCTCATCGCCACGGCCTTGCCAGGCAGTCAGGACTCCCACTTAAATGAATCTCCACCCACCTCCAGATACGCAAAGCCCTGGTCTCCCCTCCCTTGGACAGCAGATGCCTGTGCCTGGGACCCAGCCAGCGGTGCCCTCCACGGCCAGCGCACAAGAGCCAGACATCTTCAGGAGCTGCTCGGGCTTGTGGCACTGTTATTCCCTGTAGG
>NW_008824466.1:92176-94507 GCF_000699105.1 Pygoscelis adeliae
TGGTGTCTGACTGCAGAGCTGGAGTAGAGAGGGGTGGGGATGACTCTACAGTCACCGACTGCACCCTTGTCTGGTCAGAGATCCAGTCCAAGAAGCACCAAGGCCCCAGGTGGTCACACAGCACACAGGGCTCCTCCAAGAGGTCTGCCATGACTCCGATACTCTCTGTGATACCCATGCACCCGACCAGCTCGTTCTATCCCTTTAACGTTTCTGTTTTCCAAGAGGAACTTCTGACGTGTCCATGAGGAGTTGGGTCTTTGCTCTGCTTCTAGAAGGTGCCTTGGGAGAAAAGCAATATGCTCAAAGGGAGGCAAGGCTCTTTGACGCCCACCACAGCTATCACTTGAGCTGCTTGGAGACCTGCAGAGAGCTAGTTTGCCAGGTTGCAATTTGTGGGTGTAGAGGAGCACTCCCAAAATGCCATTGGTAGGATATACAATCATAGAGTCATTTAGGTTGGAAAAGACCCTTAAGTTCATCGAGTCCAACCATTAACCTAACACTGCCAAGGCCACCACTAAACCATGTCCCTGAGCGCCACATCTACAAGTCTGCTAAATACCTCCAGGGATGGTGACTCCACCACTTCCCTGGGCAGCCTGTTCCAATGCTTGGTAACCCTTTTGGTGAAGAAATTACTCCTAATAGCAAATCTAAACCTCTCCTGGCACAACTTAAGGCTGTTTAGTCTCGTCCTATCGCTTGTTACTTGGGAAAAGAGACCAACACCCACCTTGCTACAACCCCTCCCACCAACTGGGGCTGCGGGACCCCCTCATGCTGACCCAGGGGCTGTGGGACCCTTCACACACCCACGCCAGCCCGGGGCCCCCTACTCCCACCTGAAACAGGTCTGTTGTTGCCACTCGAGACAGAGTTGCTGGAGCTGAAAACTTCATGCTGTGATAAACCAGAATTAATACATGGTTTGCTGCTGAGCGATGCCCAAGTGTGTCCAGATCAGGCTTCTAGTTTATAACGACATGACGACCTCGCCCCAATGATTCAAACTGACAGCAGCGTTCCTCTTATTGCTCCCACCTTGGCTCCCCAGGCCTCTGGGATGGGAATAGCTCAAAGGCGGCACCCAAGAAGATTTTGCACGTATAGGAGCAAATGGGGTTCTTTCCGAGCAGCTCACCCAAATAACCATGGATCTCCCAAGGGAGGCCAAGGCACCTTCTGAAAAAGGATTGGGGCAATCAGGTGGGGGAAGAGAAAGGGTCAGATGGTGGAAAGCAGGACATCCTTGGTTATCTCCCAACCAGGGATGCTGGAGTCTGTGCTCTTCCCGCCCTCTCTGGAATGCAGCAGAAGACTGGACTTAGGGTTGCTGTCTCAAAACCCAAAGTCATATCCCAGTTAGGAAAAACAAACGTTGGTAACACTCCAAATATCCTGACTCACAGCTAGTTTCTGTCCTGTATTATAAGCACAGTTTGTGCTGGAATAAAACAACACTCTCTAAACACGTGACGGTTTCAGAGTTACTGTCAGGACCTTGATACAAATGATGTGTGAAAACTAACTGCATAGCTTAAACTGTTCTGATTTTATTTATAGTAAACCCCACTACCCGCTGTTGTATCGCTAATCCCCTGAACTTTCAGTGGCAGAGACTTCATGCTCCAACCCCCTTAGATGAGAAGAGTTTATTTTCAATGTTCTGGTGTGGATCTGGAAGAACTGCCATTGCCTTTCTCTTGGTTTCTTGCCAAGAGATCACAACAGCATGTTTGTACTTAGAGCAGCAGCATTACCCTTACTTCATTTTCATAAACATTGGGTACCTCCCTGATGGAGAGCTGATCATTCCGAGCCTGTTGATGCCGAAGACTTTGTACTTGTAGTGGATGAGCTGCTGCCAGAAGCTGTTGTTGGGTCATACGATGGGACGGCAGGACTCGACCCACGCATGCGCGCCTGCCAGGGACATGGAGTGGTGCTTCAAGAGATAGACCAAGCAGATGGTGGGAACCTGCTCACCCTGACAGCGCAGTGCAGCAGCGTCCATCCCTGCATGTCCCCGCGCTGTGGATCTTAGCTGCTATGGAGCTGAAGCAGCTGGAGATGCGGGCGGCGGGGTCATCCATCACAGGGACGTGCAGGTACTCGATGCTGGGACAGAGGTGTTCACCGCCTCCAGGGAGATGTTGATGATGGTGCCGATGTGGTGGGTGAAGAGGAGGAGGTGGCTGTTGGTAGCTACCGCGTCACCGAGGTAGAGGTTGGAGGTGATCCGGGGTGCCGGGGCAGGGCTGGGAGGGCTCCCAGAGCCACCGCCATTGGGTTGCGCCGGTTGTGCCTAGAAATACATGTAGAAATCAA
>NW_008824466.1:95069-107611 GCF_000699105.1 Pygoscelis adeliae
CCCGGACAGCCATTTGCCCGACAGCCCCCTGCCCAGCTCCGCCAGCCGCGCCAGCCGCCATGACCTGCTGCTCTTGGAGAAGAAGGTGACGGCCTCCACTCCCCCTCATCCCTCCAGGCCCCGCCGGTGCTGCCCCCCGGGACAGGGTTCATGGCCCCCTCTGGCACAAGGGGAGCGTTCCTTCTGCATTTGGCTGCTGGTAGACGTGTCTTGGAAAAGCGGAGGGAGATCCCCCTCCTCTGAAGAGGTTGGCAGTGAGAACCACAGGTGACACAAGGCTGGAGGAACGTCTTGTGCAAACACTCACGTCTCAGTTCCTTAGAGTCCTTAATCCATCGCTTAAGCTCTCATCCCTTAGGTCTTCAGCCTGATGGGTCAGGATACGGGTGCCAAGGCTCTCTCCAGGAGAGTGGGAAGCAAATGGTCGGGGGGGAGGGCAGCTATTGGTTCTTGGGCCACCTTTGATGTGAATGGTTGCATCTCCATCCTGACCTGAGGACACAGTTGCCATATCCCATCTGCAAGTCAATTGTGTTTTGGAACGATAAGCTACAGGCATCGTCGGCCACAGACTTAACCTGGACTTAGATGTCATTCCTATGATATTTAGGGAGACCAAGGGTAAATTATTAGAAATGGGTGAAGTGCTGACATGTGACCTCCCAGCAGTGGGGACTAGGCAAAGGTTTTGCAACATTTAGCAGCCCAATCCCCCCTTTAGTGCTTCTCACTTTGAGTCCAGCAGTAACGGGTTCATTAGCAATAGCAGGTGAGATAGTCTCTCCTGCGGGAATGCACGGGATGCCGGGTTGAGTCTATAAACTCAGAATTGGGATTTAGGGTGGCATTAGACATACCTGGACCTTCATGCACGGGGTAGTTCCCTTCAGCTCGCCTCTCTGCTCCTGGGCAGCCAGGCTTTTTGTCCTTAGTACCCAGCCAGCACTACCTGAATCCTCTTACCTCACCTTACGGCACATATCCCAAGGAACTCTGCCATCTCGCTTTGGTCAGAAACCCCAGGCACCATGATTTCAGCAATTTTTCAGTTTAAATCAAAGTTTTATAACGTGGGGCTGCAAAGTCCGCTCTCTTGACTGTTTCTGGCAGAACTGTAGGGTCCTGCCCAGGGTCTGGCTCTGCGTGTGAGTGAGACTGCTTAGGCAATAAACTGTGCAGCCCTGTAGCAGTCATTAGTGAGAACAGGGAAAAAAGCTTACCCGGCTTCACCTCTCAGGTGAGGTTTGCTCAAATAAGAAAGTCTAATACAGAAATTAATGTCTGATGGTTTTGATTCCCAGTGTCTCTTGCTAAAATCTGTACTTGGGACATGAACTAGTGACGTTAACAGGTCCCGACTGAAGGTTTCTTTCTGCTGTCATGGGGATGACAGCCTCGTGAGGCAGAGCTGTGGCATCTTTTCCTCGGTATGGCGTTCCCTAATCCCTTAACTCAGTGGACTGACGGTAACCTCTAGGTAGCTGTGTGCTGAGGAGAGCCTCATGGCCTGCAAACATTTATGATGTGCGGGTTTCAAGACCTCAGGGCAGTGCAGCCGCTGTGAGTGAATTAGCTCTAGGCTACAACCAAGCCCCAAGCAGTGTTGTGACGCCTGGTTTGGTCCTGCAGCACGGGTGTGCCCTGGGTTTGTGCCATGCACAGGGACAGGTTTCTGTTTACAGTCAAGAGACCCAGGGGGATGCAAGCCCCTTACGGCTGGAGAGACTGCATGCCTGCAAGCACGGAAGCCCGTGCCAGACCTGTGGTGCGTGGGTGACACGAAGGTCATCAGCTTGCCCAGTAAATTCCTGTCGAGAGCCCACTCAAACCAGATGACCACATTGTCATCGGCTGGGTTTATAATGTGGGCTTTTTGTTACCGGTGTGATGGATTGGGTCTGAGATGCAAGAATGCAAGAGAGCGTGACTACTGTCCTCCAGACCTGCTTCTTACAGTAGTGTAAAATGAATTATAGTCAAGAAGGCAGGATGATTTGTAATCTTTTTCAGACCAACGTCTAGAGTGATACTTACGAATTTTGGAGCTTCTTTGCTTGGAGGTCACCTTGACCATAGTGAAGGATGTGTCAGGGTGTCTCTCTTCCAGAAGACAAGGATCACTTTGGAATTCTTTATTTTGTGGTTAGGATAGTGGCTATAAGGTCTTACGTTTGCTTTCGTAAAGGTAAAACACTTTGAAGAGGCCAAAAAGAAGACTGAACGTTTCCACAAACATTTAAAGCAGCAGTTTTTGAAAGAACAGGAGAGAAAGATGGCGCGGTGGAAGAAGGCATCCGAAAGGTTTGAAAAATCACTGGAAGTGTTCAGTCGCAGAAGTGGGAAGTCGTCCGTCCCTTCCACCAACGGTTTGTCTGTGAGTGAAGTGACGCCCTTGGAACACGCAGCTGCTACTGACGGAGAAGGGACCAAGAGACACGTCTAGAGAGCTCCTCCTGCAGGCTGTCCCAGGGCTCCGGCCCATGTCTTGCCAACCTACTCGAATTTTGAGTTTGTCCTTTTAGGAAGCTAATGCTAAGTCCTGTTACAGCAATAAACCAGCACGATCCATCACTCTCTCTTGTACTGCTGCCCATTTACCTTCTGAATCGATGGGGCTGCTGTGGTTAGAGGCCCATGGGCTGGGGACAATTCAGGGAGCAGTGTGGCAGCCGCAGGAGTAAAACACCTCTTCAAAGGACTGGTTTCCTTTGAGGGAATAGAAAAGTGATGTGAAAGGGATAGAGTTTTTTCTTGGCTTGTGCCTTTAGAGAGGATCCAAACAACATGTTGCACTAGTTGGATTTCCAGAAATGTTATCAGAGGTTCAGGGAGGGTAAATGAATCCGTCGTTGGGGAAAAAGAAGGACTGGTGACTTAGGAAGCTTAGGAGAAAAAAAACAAGGAATGAAGTATTGAAGGAGAGTGCCTCGAGGCACTGAAGAAGTGGATAAGTGTCAGCAGCAGATGGAGAAGGTGGTTGTAGGCAAGTAGAACTGATCAACTTTCTTCTTCCCTTTTCCCAAACCAGAGACATTCAGAGTAACTGTTGAGTCCCCCCCAGTCGGATGGGATACAGCTTATCGCGGGAGTGCAGGGCTGGAGAGATTGACTTCATCCACTCTGGCCTCTGCGGTGCTGTAGCATTAAGTATACTTTGACTATGATTGACAAATGTTCATCTAACTTGCTTTTAAAAAACTCGCAGTAAAGGAGATGCTACAGTTTCTCGAGGTGGCCTGGTTTTTCAGCCAGCATTGTAATGTTGGGATTTTCATAACATAAACCTTTTTTGCTTGAAATGAAGCTAATAATTTTTTATGTTTCCCAGTGGCCTTGAGGGAATAATTGGATGTTGGAAGATCGCTGTCATGTCCTCACTCAGTTTTTTCTTCACTGGATTAAAAATGCTCAGTACCTTCAAGCTGTCCCCCTCAGTTGGGATTTCTAAAGAGAATTTTCAGGACTAATGCGAAAGGCGTACCTCAGACATCAGGACAGCGTGCCTGGCAAGTAACACTCCAGTGCTCAAAAATCTGGAGGCATCAGGCCTTGATGATGAAACACTGCTTCTCGGTTTACTGTAAGACTATTTCTTGAAAGAAACAACAAACTTTTCCCTAACCTCTGGCTCTTGAAAACAGTAAATAATTCAGTTTCTTCTTCCCTAGAGCTTTTCCAATAATTCAGCCAGACGCAGACACCTGGTAACGTTACACACAATGATGACTAAAAATCTTAGACTGGAAGGTGCCTGGCAAGCCGGACTTTAGGGGCAGTGCTTTCCATCTCTGGGACGTCTCTGCAATAATAGGCCGGCCACCTGCTATGGCCTTGCCTTACGAGGGATTGCAGCTAGCTAAAGGCATCCTCTCAAACTTTCTCCAGAGGATGCTTCATAGGCATGATTCAGGTGCTGAAAGGGTCTAGAAACACTGAACAGAAAATCAGTGTTTGGCACCTGAATTGGCTTCAAACCACAGATCTATAAAGTCTTGTTTTTCCTGAATATTTAAGGCATCTTCTTGTTGTCTTTTCTTCTTACACCTATGATAAATCTGCCCTGCATACTGTCCTCTCCATGGACAGATCCTTCCTTCTCTGTGGTGAACGGAGTTAAATCCAGTTGGCGGCTGGTCACGAGCGGTGTTCCCCAGGGCTCAGTATTGGGGCCAGTTCTGTTCAAGATCTTTATCAATGATCTGGACGAGGGGATCGAGTGCACCCTCAGTCAGTTTGCAGACGACACCAAGTTGGGCGGCAGTGTTGATCTGCTCGAGGGTAGGAAGGCTCTGCAGAGGGACCTGGACAGGCTGGATCGATGGGCCGAGGCCAACTGTATGAGATTCAACAAGGCCAAGTGCCGGGTCCTGCACTTCGGCCACAACAACCCCATGCAGCGCTACAGGCTTGGGGAGGAGTGGCTGGAAAGCTGCCTGGCGGAAAAGGACCTGGGGGTGTTGGTCGACAGCCGGCTGAACATGAGCCGGCAGTGTGCCCCGGCGGCCAAGAAGGCCAATGGCATCCTGGCCTGTATCAGAAATAGTGTGGCCAGCAGGAGCAGGGAAGTGATCGTGTCCCTGTACTCGGCACTGGTGAGGCCGCACCTCGAATACTGTGTTCAGTTTTGGGTCCCTCACTACAAGAAGGACGTTGAGGTGTTGGAGCGTGTCCAGAGAAGGGCAATGAGGCTGGTGAGGGGTCTGGAGAACAAGTCTTATGAGGAGCGGCTGAGGGAACTGGGGTTGTTTAGCCTGGAGAAAAGGAGGCTGAGGGGAGACCTCATCGCTCTCTACAACCACCTGAAAGGAGGTCATAGCAAGGTGGGTGTCCATGTCTTCTCCCAAGTAACAAGTGATAGGACGAGAGGAAACGGCCTCAAGTTGTGCCAGGGGAGGTTTAGATTGGATATTAGGAAAAATTTCTTCACCGAAAGGGTTGTCAAGCATTGGACCAGGCTGCCCAGGGAAGTGGTGGAGTCACCATCACTGGAGGTATTTAGAAGACTTGTAGATGTAGGGACATGGTTTAGTGGTGGACTTGGCAGTGCTAGGTTAATGGTTGGACTTGATGATCTTAAAGGTCTTTTCCAGCCTAAATGATTCTATGATTCTATTCTATGATTCTTGACCTCACTCATGGACAGCCTGCCTCCACCATGCTGCCACCCAGATCCTGCACCAGCCCTTAGTGATGACATCCAGCTGGAAAAAGAAATTACCAGCACAATTAACTGCCTAGCAGCCCTGCATCTGCAGCCTTTGCCTGCTGTTTGTCCAGGAGAATGTGGATATGTTGTTCACCATGACAGCTGCTGAACAGGGCAGACATGAAACATCTTTGGTCATGCTGGCACCAGTGACAGACTGGTGTCTACCTACATCCGTTGGCTTGAGTAGCACTGAAACGCAAGAAGAGGTGCGTTGAGGTGAAAAGCAAGGAAACGCCAACAAGCAAATAATGCCATAAATTTTTAGAGAGGAGCCTGGAGGTTGTCTCCCAGGGGTGACCTGTGCTGGCCACCCCCAGGGTTTTCCTTGTGGGAAGATGCTGCCGGAAGAGGATTTAAAACCTCGTGAGAGCTTCTGGATTTGGTCCAGACATTCACGTGTTACTACGCAACACTTCAGCTATTGTTTGAATACTGCCTGGAGCTCCTGGCTGTGAAATGTGCCATCCAGCCAAAAGCACACCCAGGCTCCTGCAGCCCATCTATTCCAGCTCTCAGCAGTCTGGGCTGCAGCAGACCTGCCCCCCATGGCCTTTGGACTCTCCTGCACGTGTCTGGCCTCTGCAGCGCCCCGGGGCAGCGAGTCTCAGCGTTTAATAACACAGTGTGAAGAAACAGTCTCTTTAGTTTGTTTTAAACATACTATAAGGGCAAATTCACTGTTCACCCCCAGTTTTTGTGTTATGAGAAGCAGTGAATTGCCTCCCCATTTTGTGATTTCAGAGTCCTCAGTTTTGTCCCTGCTCCATCAACCTCCTCTCCGATGTCAGGCGGTTTCAGCTTGGCTGTGCTGTGCAGCCAGCCCAGGAGCAGTTCATCCCCGTTGCTACAGTAACAGCTGCATCCATCCATCTCCTAAACAGCATCCACCCTGTGCGTGGGGGTCCCCAGGTGGTGCCTGGCACCTTGTGAGGAGAGGGGGATGTCCCTCCCCTCTTGCCATGGAAGCAGAGGGGCTGTGGTGCTCTGTCTAACAGTGCTCCTCTGTGCGGAGGTTACAGGGCCAGGGCTCAGCCCTCTGAGCAACCTCCCCGTCCTCCCCATGCTGGGAGAGGCCAGTCACCAGTCATCGTTTCTCCAGTCCACTGGCTCAGTGCTGTCCTTGATCCCACCATCCCCACGGCAGGAGTCAGCCCTTGCACGCGGCAGCCATCCCCAGCGTGAAGAACATCAGGCATGGGGCGATGCCTTCCCCCCTTTGCCCTCACCTTGCCTACATCCTCAGCCCCGTGGCCTTGAAACCAATGGAGCTGTTGGAGCCGTACCGTTTGCCACGGCGGGCTGTGGGCATTAGCTGGTTCCTGGACCTGGCTCTGCAGGGTCTGGGTGCCCATGCGGATTCAGCCCTGGGTGGGCCTGGCCAGCCAGCACACCTGTGTTCCCCCTTGGCAGAGCAAGGAAGCAGCTGACATTTGCCTGGGAGACCAGAGGCTGTGACTTGCTGCAGGCTCTGCAGGCAGATGCTGATCAAAATCACACTCTGATCTCAGTGCCCCCAACACCCCCAGGGAGATTTTCCTCCCAAAGAGCTGGTCTTATCACTGCCCACAGCTGACTGCAGAGGGTGCTGCTGGCTGAGCCAGTGTCCCTCTTCAGCCACGCTTCTCCTGCCATCCCACTTCCAGCCTGGTGCTCTCAGGCTTCTTGCTTTGCACAGCCAGCTCAGCTCAGCACCTCCAGTCCTCCCCTGTCTTCCCCCTTTTAAAAGTCAGTTTGCTGAGAGCTTACAATAATCCCACTACACACGTCTCCTCAGCAAGCTCCTTACTGTAGGGACTCACTGGTTTCTCTGATTAGGTAGAGCGGAGGTGGAGGCAACGGTGGTTTGATCAGGAAAGACTCCCCAGCTCCAGCACTCCACCACAGGGAGTCCCGAGGGGTACCTCTTGCATCTTGAATGGGAGAGGACCGTTCACCTTGGCACAGACTGGCGAGGTCTGTGTTTTCAGCCAGAGCTGGAAGGAATGTGGAGCTGCGTCAGCACAACGCTCATCACGCAGAACAGGCAATGCTTGGAGCAGAGTGGGATAGTACTGGCTGCCCGCACCTTCCCCAGGGGAGCAGCTGAAGCCAGAGCCATAGGGCAGGTGCCATCCAGGATTGGATGAATTATCAAAGCAGCCCAGGGCGCCGGCACTGACATATAACCCATGTTTCCCCTCCCTGCAGCTCTGATCTTGGCATGTAGAAGGAAGCAGACAGGATCTGGGCAGAGATCTGGGCCCCTTCCTCACCTAAGAGGCTCCAAGGAGAGAAGGAGCTGATACATCCTGGGTTCAGCACACTGTACAGAGTGCTCACAGATGCCCTCGGGCAGCGTTAAAAGAGGCAGGTGACTCTTGCCTGTAGCCCCATGCAGGCAAGACCTAGTACAGACAGTGACGGGCAGGTGGGAGCAGTTTGGTTCAGCCTCATCACAGGGCAGTACTGCCTGCGTTTGGCTTAGCAGGCAGCTCCCTTGCCTGCCCACGTGCTCAAGCTTGGACCACAAATATAATATTAACAGTGTATGTTCACTGAGCGATAAATCACAGGAGCTTGCACTGACCTGGAACAAGCTTTGTAAACCCCCGAGATGAACGTGCAGTTGAAAAGAAATAGCAGCTCCCACGCGCCTCTCCTGAGACCAGCACTGCAGCTTCACTGGGCTTGTTTTATGTGCATGCTGCATCATTATTATCCTCCACAGCTGCAAGAGGCTGGTAGGAAACATAGCCCGAGAAGCAAAATGTTAGCTGCTGCTGGCAGTCTGCATGGGTTCCCAGCAGCAGCAGATACTGCTAATCCTTTGAGATGACTCCTGCACCAGAGTTGTCATCCTGCCTGAAGCCACGGAGAAGGCAAAAGGTTCAAAGTTTCTTGTTCTGCAGGTAGCACCACATGGCCTGTTCCCCAGCATCTCCCCCAGGCAGGGAACAGGGCTGGGTGTCCTGTCTTCTCCTGGAGAGAGACAGAGAGGCAGAGTCAGTGGGACCTTGCCCTGGAGCAGATGCTGGCCGTGCGGGAGCAGGCAGTGCTGGAGCTGTGCAGGCAGGTGAGCACCCCTCCTGAAGAAGAATACTGTGACAGGTAGGGCGGAAAGCCTGGAAAGCACCGGGATCCCTTGTGCAACCAGCCCTCTCGTGTACGGTGAGAAGGTGCAGGGTAGTCAGCAAACCCCAGGATACACATCTGTGGTCTTTGCTGACTGCGGGCTGGCGGGATCAGCTCCTCCCAGCCTGGCTCTGGAGCGCAGCGGGCAAAGCATGGAGCCACAGGGCCAGCGATACCTCCCTGCCTGCTCCTGCTGTCCCCATGGCCCTCCAGCGATCCTCCCCCGTCCTATGGCTATGAAATCACCGCTCCTCACAATTTGTTTTCTGTTTAAATTCCTCCTGGAGGCTGGACAGGTCTCCTCTCCATCTCAGCCAGTTTTGCTGTGCTGCCATGTCTGGACAAGCAGCTCCACCACTTCATCCCAGCGGTGCCCCTCGGTGTGACAAGTCTCATGTCCTGTGCGCAACCAAGGACCACTCTGGGCCCGTCTGCCTGGGGGCCACTGCAGAAACAGGAACTATTATCCCCAAAGTGGTGCTTGGGAAGCTCTGTCATGCTTTAGCTAACCTACATTCAACCCTAAATTAGCTGGCGAGGGAACCAGGGGATGCAGGTCATAGATGATCCTGCATGTAGCAAGAGTCATGATATGTATGTTCCTTCTCTCTCTGCCAGGAAATAAGCACTGAGAAAAGGGCCCGACGTTATTTTTAATAATATTCCCAGAGCCCTGCCTGAGCCTTTCTGAGAGGCTCTGGGGGCCAGGGGAAGGGCAGACTCCTTCCCACCTGCTCACAATACAGACGAGGAACACGTCATCCCACTGACGGCAAGTCATGGGAACGAGTGAACACGAGCCGGAGCTGCAGCTGGGCTGTGGTCAGGGATCAGTCGGCCCTGCAGATTCCCCCGGGCTTGGTGTGGTGTCAGAGCTCCACGTTCCCAACAGAGCATGATGCAAGGCTTGACGCAGCACAGCAACCAGCACAACTGGCTCCCGTGAAGGTCTCCTGAGGACCCAGCTCCTCACGCAGAGCTCTGTGCCAGGGTGGTGGCAGCCTGCGGGGTGCTCGCTTGCCTCCGGACACAGCCTGCTCCAGCTCACCTGCAGAGCTGAGGGCACTGCAGGGGTTCGTGGCTTCAGAGCTCCTGGTGTGCAGAGAAGCAGGAGAAGGTGCTTTCCATCGCATCAGCGAATCAGTTTCTGCCCACCCTGTAGCTGCACTTTGGCTGCAGCCAGAGCAAGGATGGTGGCAGGAGGGGACTGTCCCTACAGTGACATCAGGTTGGGGTACTGTAGCCTGCAGCAAGGCATCGTTGTGTGCTTCTGCTCTTTCGCCATCATTTCACAATCAGTTTTAACTGGCATAGTCCATCCCTCTCCCTGCTGTCCCTTCCCTTGTCCCACACATGGGTGGGTGGCAGCAGGAACAGGGAAATTATTTGGGCAAACCCAAGTTTGGGTGGGTCATGGCCTTCCAAGCTGCTCGGCCGAGCCTGCCCGCGCCCACGCACTGAGCTTTGCTTCCCTTGGCTACAGAGGAGAGGGATGCAGCATCTGGAGAGTTGTTCAGATGGTGGGTGAAAGCCCAGACGGGGCCAGGGAGGTCTCTGATGTTCAGCTGTTTAGTCACAAGGCCTTTGTGTCTGAACACAGCCGGACTCAAACAGTGGGGGACGGCGTGCCTGGGCTGTACCTGCACCCAGGGTCTCTCAGCTCTCCATTCCCTGCTCGGGCATGCCCTGCACTGCTCCCGTGCCCACATAGTTTGGATTCTCGGGCACCTCTGCCTCAGGGCAATGATGCAGTCTGCTGGGTTTGGATGCAGCAAATTGTTTCAGGATGGATCTGAGGTTTTTCTACATCCTAGATGAGGTGGGATTGACGCAGGTTCAGTGACGTTTCATCCAGCTCCCAAACTGACCTGGTTTCCTTCCTGGCAGAAGAGCTGCTGCTGGCCCAGAGCGGTGTGTGAAGCTGCAGGACGAGTCAGGCTGCTCTGGGCACTTGTCATCACCCCCATCTCCGCCTGCAAGATGGGGATGTCTCTAATTACCCAAATCCAGGAGGGAGCGGCAGTGGTCAACAGGTCTTCCCTACTTGAGAGGAGGTTTGGATGCCCCCTGCCGCTCCACCCTTTCCATCCTCTCTCCCTGTACGTCCCAAGGACCCTTCTGTCCCTTCGGGCAGGGCATGTGCCCAGGGGACTCTGGTGACAGTCACTAGGCAGTTGATCCCATCTCCAGGTCACGGCCGTAAGGAAGCCCAAGTCTGCATTTCTTGGAGAGCGGTGGCCCATTTCAAATGAAGCAATCAAGGTGCTCCTCAACTTTGGAAAGAAAAAGTCATTCTTTTCAAGACGGATTTAATTGCCAAAATGTCTGCAGGGCAAGTGGCAGCCTTTCATGGGAGTCAGGGTTCACCCCTGAAGTCCTTGTCAGGAAAAGCAGCAGCTCCCCACGTCTCAAGGGCTGCTTCTTCATGCTGTGATGACTGCCGTGAGGGAAACATCCACCTGATGGCACATTGTCTTTGTAATCTTATGGCCCCGCTGTGCTTAAATCCCGTGTCTCCTGATCACCCTGCAGCCAGGAAACCACGGATCTGCTGGATCTAGATCCAGCGTGATCACAAGATCACATTTACCAAATTAGAGCACAAGAGAGAGTTTCTGGACAGCTCTGTGCTTTCGCTGGAGGCTGAGGGACAGCCTGTCCCAGACTTGCAGTTAGAGCCACCCCTTCTACCCACAGCAGGCTGGGCATGCCCCAGTTTAGGGTTTGTGGTGGTGGCGGCTCCAGTGTTTTGACCCAAACCCAGACTCACCATCACACTGAATCCTGGTGTTGCCTTTGAATTGGTCCTTTGGATGGGTCGCTGAGGGCAGGAGGTGGCCCATGTGCAAGGCACTGCTCCCCCGGCCAGGTAATGAGCTGGATACGTCCAGCCCGACACCCCAAAGCCGTCGCAGGCCTGCTCCCGCCTTGCTCTCCGCAGCTCTGCCCTCCTCCTGCGTCTCTGCCAGACCCTCAATCCTGCTCTGCACAGGGAGGCAGCAGACCTGGGCAAGCCTGACCCCTCCATGGGTGTCCTCTCACCCATCCTCACCACTGCCAGGCCTTAACAGTCCAGCCCTGATAGTCCCACTGCATCTCTCATCACCCTAGTTTGCTTTTAGGGAAATAATTAATAACCGGTGATGTGCTGGACCAGTGGGCACAGTCCCCAGTGCTGGAGATTTATTCATGGGCTCAGACATGCTATGCACAGAACTAAAGGGGACAGCTCATGCAAGGAAAGGCTGTGTGGCGCTGGGCTGGCTGAGACCCGGGACAAGGCTGCCCATGGGTGCCACAGCCGCCGTGCGACTGCTTCATGCTCGCTCCTGCCCCCGAGGACAGAGCTGGCATCACCGGGAGCCTGGGCTGGCGTTCGGCACTTTGCCAAGTTTCCTCCTGGAAACCAAAGCCCTCCTCTCCCCAAATGCATCCTTCTCACTGACCACGCAGCAGGGTGAGGACGGGGCTTATGCTCAGCTTTCAAGGGCCAACATGTTCTTTGCAGACGTTGCTAATTCACGAGTAACCAACTAACTGGACATGTGTGGCATCAGCATTTTAATCAGCTGGAGTTTATTAGCATTTTTATGGCCCTGAATGCAGAGTCCTATAAAATAAGTCTTCTTTAAGAGTACAGTTAAGGTAATTTCTTGGTTGCTGGTGTTCTGACGTTTCAAATCCCCGTCAGACTCTATATTCTGCCTAATTTAATATTCCAACATGGTCTAAATTTCCATAACCCCAGCCTGCCTGAGGCGTGTGAACATGCTGTGTCCTCAGAAGGCACTACAGCACAGCGTGCCTGCCCTCCTGTGAGCTCTCCTCACCAGGGCCCCATGGCAAAGGCTCCGTGTCACACCCGGTGGGTGCCATGGATGGCTCTGCCGCCGACTCCCTCGTCCTCCCGATGCCTGTCTGTCTGTCTGGCGGGCAGCTGGTGGGCCCTTCCCCATGCTCAGTGGCACAGCTAGCCCCCTCAGGGCTCCTGGGCACTGACGCAGTCCCCCTACTTCATTTTCGCTCTTTTACGACTGACCAGGGCCTGGGAGACTTGATCTCGGGGGGTATGAAGTTTGTTTTCCTGCTTATTTTTAGGACTCTGAGGAATGCATTGCCAGGGGGCACGGAGAGAACGCTGCTGTGAGCATACACCGCTCGGGATGCCTCTTCCCTACAATACGGCTGTTAGAAAAACGGAGCAGGAGCCTTCCCTCTCCAC
>NW_008824466.1:108211-111635 GCF_000699105.1 Pygoscelis adeliae
GGTTCCCCTGGTACCCTGCTGCCCCCAGACCCACACCGAGGGGACCCTTCAGCCCCTGTCAGCCTCCCACACACAGCTGCTCTCTGCCCCCTCACTGCCCCCTCCTCTTGCCCTTGTCCCCGTCAGCGCAGCCCCTCCGGGCACCAAGATCCTCTCTCCCACCTCGTCCCTCTGACAGCAGCAGGCCCAGAGGGATGGAGGTGTGTGTTTCACCAGGAACCCTGCCCTTCCCTCAGAGGTGGCCCCAGGGACCAGAAAGCCCCTCTCCACACACCTCTAAGGATGGCAGAGCTGAAATCTGTGCCTTCCACCTCAGCTGCTATTTAGAAGGAGTCAGAAGCTTTCTCCCCACCACCCTTCAAATCCCAGAGTCCATTACTCTCCTCCCTTCCTGTGGGTGTTCAACAGCCTCTCTGGGATAGAGACCACTTCTGATGCACGACCCCATGTCCTGACCGTGTGCCCAGACCCAGGGAGAACTCTGGTGGAATCTGAAACTCCCACGTTTTCCCAAGTTACGTTGTTTCTCTAATGCTGTCACCACATTTTCCTTTCAGAGATAAAATCTGAGAAAGAAGAATATGTGCCAGCAGCAGCAGAGATGTTCTCTGAGTCTCGCCCTGTGTAGGAGATGTCGTGTCCTTTCTAGACCTCAAAACACTCAACTCACAAGTGTTTAACTGAAGCCATGGCAACAGGGGATCCAGCTGTGCTCCAAGTACCTTCTCAGGACATGAAGCAAAGAAACAAGCCCCTGGTGAAGGGCATGGCAACTCCAGAGAAGGCAACGGTCACATTAGATGCCATGAAGATGTTAGATCCACGTCGGTTAAAACCTGACAGCATTGAGACAGAAAGAATCATAACTGTCTTGGATGAGACGATTGCCAAGCTGGAGCTGAGCAGTTTGATCCCACATATTATCAACTCTCTGGACAGGTTTGCTGATATGCTGGGACCTGAAATCACAAACAGCCTGATTGAGCACCAAAAGCTTTCAAATGAAATGGAGCACCTGCTTGCCAGCTCTGAAGAAGGGGACACCATGAGAGCTGAGGAACAACGGGGCTGTCTCTGCTTGCTAGAGCAACATCTGAAATGTTCTGTTAGAACTGTCCTGAGACTCTTGCTGGCCAACCCTTCACTTTGCCAGGCTCTGAAATACGAAGCCTGGGCAAGAGAGTCACCAGCTGAAGTATTTATCAAAGCCTTTGGGGAGTTCAGGAATTTCATGCTTGAGACACTCCTGACTAGTCCCATGGAAGAGGAAGAAAAGATTCAGTTCATGGAAGACATCTCCCTCCAGATTAAGAAAAACACTGAAGCAATCACAGCTTTACAGGCAGAACTGGCAGCAGCAATCCGGACTCAAGAGGAGGAGGTACGATATTGTGGGAATATGTTTTCCAACAAAGTGTTACTGAAGCAAAACTTTGGTAAGCTAAAAAATGATCCCTTTCTTGCAGTTCCGAAAGAGGAAGTTCCAGAAATGATTTCTAAACCAGATCCTAAATTTAAAGACACTATTTTAACTGTAAAATATAATGAAAAATGCTTATTGCATGCTTGATTTTTTTTTAAACTTTAATTTGGCATGTTTTGAACCTGTTCTCACCGGCCAACTCGAATGACACAAGTCACTGAGCTTAAAAAGGAGCTGCAGGACAGACACAAATTGCTGCAGTAGTGTTTTGGCAGGGCTACAATGTCAGCTGCCAGCATGAGGCTTCGTTCACTGCTGATGAAATGATGAAAAGTCATTCCAGGCAGAGATTGCTCTGATTAAAATCCATTTTTAATATCTGCTCTGCCTTCAGTCTTGCTTAAAACCAACATTTCTGTGACTTCCAACTCTGTAATACTAGCTGCCTTAGAGCATTTGTGATTAGTATGTGATTCTACAAATTCTTTATTTTTTCAGTGAAGGCAACTGAGGTACAGATAAACCAATGGGCATTTCCCAGGCTCTTTCTGTGAGCCCGTGGGCTGTGCCAGCATCCAAGCCCCTGAACTCCTGACAAGCGACTCTTTGTTTTATATGTATGCTTTTCTTTCTCCTTCCTGCAAGAGGGGTCGGAGGGGAAGGTTTTGTCATGTGCTGGCTGCACTGAATGGTGCTAATGGAGACAAGGGCCTGCTTTCCCCATTCCCTCCGCTCCTTGGAGATCTGTGAATCGAGACACTTGAGATTTTTATGTGCAGTTTGGCAGCTTGTCCAGGGCATCATGAATAAATCTGTTTCACTGGTCCCAGCTGAGGATTTCTCTTGCAGGCAGCACACTGAGCTGCGTCCCCCAGACAGTCACTCTGAGCCCAATGCAAAGCTCGAGGGAGCCACGGGGCTCGCTCCAGGGGCTCTGATTTTGGCTCTTTCTCAGATGGCAGTGCCAGTGGGTCTCGGTATGCTTTGTTCATTCTCTACCTTTATTAACAGGTTCCCAGAGGAGCAGTGGGGGAAAGTTTCCAAAGCACCCTGTGTAAATCTAACTCTGTTCCCTCAGCCAGCAGTGGCAGGTCCCTGTTGCTACCAGATCAGCAGGGTGTCTTCTTAGACCTCCTCCACCTTTGCAAGGGTGTCTTACTTCTCCTGCCCACCTTACGCCTCACCTGCATTTCTCGACAGTATTTCTTTCTCTTGTTTTCTGGGTCTAGATTCACATGAAGGACAATGTGATCAAAGACCTCAAAAACAGCATGCAAGATCTGACCACAGACTGCAAGGCTGGCATCCAGCAGATCAAGCAGGAAGGAGAAAAACAGCGAGAAGAGGAGCTGCAAGCCTCCCAGGCCAGGTGTGCTAGGCTACAGCAGGACATTCAGCAGCTAGGAGCACAACTCAATGCACTTGTACTGGAGCATCGAGCATCAGAGCTGGCTCTCAGAAAGGTAAACAGGAGGAGAGCTCTAGAACAGGAGATATAAAGCCTTTGGTAGTGCTGTCAGGTCTGGCTGCTGACTGCTGCAAGTAATTACTTGGTTCCTGCTAGTTCCTGGCAGGATGCACATGCTGTTTGTCAGAGTATACCTGCCCTGTCCTCATGCTCTGCTGATTCCAGTGGAAAGCAACCCTGCAGCGACAGCAGGGAAGTAGCCTGCTCACAGGTCCTCCTTCCGCCTGCTGACTTAGCTCTGAAAACACCTTTATACAGCGCTGTGACACTGCATGCTGGAGAGGTTGTGGTCTAGTCAGAGTGCAGAGCAGCAAGGCTACAGCAAAATAGGCACGGCATATGTTAAGAATCAAGGGATTTAGTGTAGGGTAAGCAAAGCAAACACAATATTGGCTTTATATAAAGCCATCTTTTGGAGCTGATTGTAGTATTCAGTATTCAGTATTATTTAGCCTGGAGAAAAGGAGGCTGAGGGGAGACCTCATTGCTCTCTACAACTACCTGAAAGGAGGTTGTACTATGATTCTATGATT
>NW_008824466.1:111756-117395 GCF_000699105.1 Pygoscelis adeliae
AAGTGGTGGAGTCACCATCCCTGGAAGTATTTAAAAGACGGGTAGATGAGGCGCTTAGGGACATGGTTTAGTGGGCGTGGTGGTGTTGGGTTGACGGTTGGACTTGATGATCTTGGAGGGTTCTTCCAACCTTAATGATTCTATGATTCTATGATTCTATGATTCAAGGTTGAGCATAGCTGATCTTGGGAGCTAAGCAGCTCCTACTCTGACACGTTGCTGAAGACACAAGCCAAGGAGTCAGGTTGAGTTGAATGAGGGGGAAATGTGATTTATCACAGTGCTGAGCAGATACAAAAGGAGGAAACAGGAGCAGCAGGCAGGCTCAGGCCTCTGCGTTGACAGCTCTGCCCTGAGCAGAGCATGCTGGTGACACAGGGCACAGAGAATCTAGAACTGGAACAAGAGCATTTTCCCCCTCATTTTGCTCCTACTTGGTATCTACTCCAAACAAGCGCTGGCCTCCCACGGGCAGGACAGCACACACTGTAATGGGGCATCTTTCACTCTTGTATTGGACGATGTAGAGCAAAGTGGGGCTGGGCACTGACAAAGCATCAAATGCAAGTTAGAGTTGCAGTACAAAATCCCAAATCCACCCATTTACACCTCCTTTAATGGAGTGGCTTCATCAGGCAGTTTCTTCTGAGGCTGCGGGCCACTGCAGTATTTGTTGATGAGTTGCTCAGCTCATCCTAATGCTCAGGCAGGCAGAGTTACTGACCACAGAGGTCTCCTTTCCCCCTCCTTAGCACATGCCTTGGCCCTGGGTGGCCCAAGACTGTGCTTGTGGTCTAAATAGCTGAGGGCTGACCTCATGATGGCCTGGGAGCCCTTGGGACACCCTGGGTCAGTGTCATACAGGAAATCGTGTGGCACTTGTGATGGGCTCTAGCTGATCTTTCTCTTGATGATTCCATGGAGCACAGATAGAGCAGCTTGGGGTAAACTGCCCATACCTGGTTATACCGCAGTATAGCCACTGGTAAACTGTTTTACAGCTAGAAATGTCTCTTTGTTTTAAAAGGCTCCATCTTTTGAGTACTTTCTGTCCTGCTTTCATGTTTAGCAGTTCTCTATTGCTTCAATGTTAGGGTGGTTGCCCCAGTTTGTTGATGACCTGCCACATTCCATTAGACATGTTAATTTCCTACCACAGAATGCACCTTTCAGATGCGTTTCAATCCTCAGCCCTCACCCAGCTCCATGCTGTAAACCAAATATGGCCCTTTTGGCCTCAGGGAATGTCCCATGAGAACCACCAAACCAGGGCAAACAAAATATGTGTCAGCTGAAGGAAGCTTGCCACAAGGAGGAGGTGTGGTACTCAAATATAATGATGCTGGGGCTCAAAGCAACACTGTTTTCTAACTCCGGCTACTTTTTACCCGGCTTTAGGTGCCTGCAAGGAACCTATCTTGTTTTCTGTTTCAGAGGAAGTGCAGAATGGAGATGGAAATTGTGAACTGGATCCAGAAATATGACACAGACATGGGAGAAAAACAGGTATCCTCTTTGAAGTGCTTTGCTCTCCCATGAGGTGATACATTCAGGTAGATTCCTGTCCAAATGAACACATGGCTCTTACACAGGAGGCCGTGGAAGTGAGGGGCATTTTTCCGTCCAGAAGAAGTACAGGCTTTAGAAGGAAAGGTATCTTTGTCCTGCCTATGTGTTCAGGAGTTCTCTGCTGCTTTGACTTTAGAAAAAGTTACATCCACTGCTAAATCCTGCAGTATTCGGGGGCAAATGGGTTGCCATGTTCTGTCAGACATGCTCACCTGATGCTAGGGAACAGGATTTTCACTTTTGCTTCAATCTTCAATCCTGTTGGCCCTATCTGGTGTCCAAATCATGCTCCTGTTTCTGCTGGACCCCTTGAGAGATGTCAAGTGCTAACAAACCAAACAGCCTGCATACTGCTGCCTTGGCATCCATCTTAACCACAACAGGCTGAGAATCACATCAGCACACCCCAGCCTCACCTCTGGGAAGGCCCTACTTGCCCTCCTGTTCCTGCCCTATTTATGGAGATGGATAGAAGCTGCTGGATTACTAACAAAGCAGAACATAGGGAGGGGCCTAGAAGCTGGCTGCTAATTGTAAGAAATGATCCCCCCCTTGTCAGGTGTTTAACAACGTGATTATTTTGGTTTCCTGTCTGCTGGGTGGCTGGAGCACCACGTCACGGCAGGTTTGGGGCAGAACTTACTAAGGCAGACGCACATTTGCACTGCTGGTTCCCCTAATCTTCCACCTCTGTGTGGCTTCCTCAAAGGCATTAGGAAAGGCATAAACTTCTGCTGAGCTTGGAAGTGCAGTAACACCATTAAAACTACCTGTCCTCAGCCTTTTCCAGGCTGACATGGTCTGGTTCTTCTCGTGCTCTCAGCAGTGTACAGCACATTAGCTGGGCTTCCATGCCACTCATCTAAAAGAACTTCTTAGCAAAGCTGTCTGCTCAGGCTCGGCCTTACCCAAACTGCAGCGATGTGTCCTTTTGCTCAGAGCATATGCAGGAGGGGCTCTGTGTTACCTGGTCAGGGTTCCCAGCTGAGGGTGGGTGCTGTTTGCAACACAGGGAGAATTATGAGAGTATTTTTCAGAGGAGCATGAAGATACTAGGACCTGGCATCTCATGAAATTCCCTGGGGTCTGGGCACACGCCTCCTTTTGAGTCCCTTTGGAAAGACTCATCTCCCAGTTGTGGTTCTGCCTGGATTCGGCATGTGTTTAAGAACCCTTACCTAGGGATGTACAGGGAGGAGCTGCTGAATGCCCTCAAAATTGCTGTACCTGGTATCTGCTGTCTTGCTAGGCTGAGTATGAGGAGGTTGATGCTGCCTACACCGAGGAGAAGGCCCAGCTGTCCCTGCTGATGGAGAAACACGCTATGCTTCTCCAGGAGTATTCCCAGATTGAGGAGGAGCGCAGGATACGTCAGAAGAAGGAGGAGCAGGCTTTGAAGGAACTGACCACCAAGACCCTTGCTGCCATCCGCATCCAGGCCTTCTGGAGAGGCTACTTGGTCCGGTCCCTCTTCAAGTCAAAAAGGAAGAAGAAGAAGAAGAAGAAGGACAAGGGCAAGAAGGTCAAGAAATAAAGCACAAAATGTATTCTCTCTCCTCCTGGCAAAGCTGCTGACTCTACTGGGACTGAGCTCTTCCAGATAAAAACATTAGATTTGAGGGAGCATTTGCATTAAGGTCTCCAGGGCTGGGGCTGCCTCTCATAGTTGGAGTATATCGAAGCGGTGGTGTGAAGACACGTCTCACTGTTTTAGGTTTGGCTTTGCCACCTCTGCAAGGAGGAGGATATCTCATGATGAAGGGACTGGGCAAGGAGTGCAGGTTCCTGGCTTCTCTCCTTGGCTTTAGTCTCCTTGCCCATACCTTGCTTATGTGTAAGGGCCCCATTCTGTTCTTACTGAAGGTGGCAATAAAATCAGTCCTGGGGGCAGGATGAGGTCGTTCATCTGACAGGGTTTCTCCTTGTGCGGATTTGAGAGACCATGTCCCTTTCTACAGGAGGAAGCTGCAGCACCATTGCTTATCAGTGAGAGAAGGGATGCAAGTCCTGTCTGGGCATCACCCCTGGCAGTTTGCAATTTTCGGCAGGGGCCATCTGAAGGGTGGGATGTGGCACAGCCCAGCTCGTGCCCTGCTCCCAATCCCACAAGTCGCTCCCTAAGTCAAGCAGCAAACTGTGCCCTGCTTAATGCAGATCCCTGTTTTGACAGCACGCTCTCCTCTGGATTCTCCAGTGTCTAATGGCCTGAGAGCGTGCTGCAGCCTTTCCCTTTCACAGGGGCATGAGTCAAGTGTTTTTATTTCCTCCCTTGGCCGCCCATTTTCAGTAGCCATGTAGCAACTTCATGCCATGGAGCTCTTTACTCCTCTGCCTGCTAGGGCTGAAATTGGGCATGGATACAGTCACACACAGAGTGCTATGTCTTATTTGTTTAATTTTCTTGTGAAACTAGGCTGTTAGGTGTTACCATAAAGGCCCGGGCACCTCCTCTCACATATTCTTTGCATTTAACAAGGCTGGGAGCAAACAGCACTTTGGATCCAGACTCCCAGTGACATTTCTTCACTCCCGACTTCAGTGGTCCTTCCTTGCAGCCTCTCTTCCCAGGAGAGGGCAGTGACGCTGGCTGCAAAGCCCGAATAGCCACCAGGGTCCAGTCCTCATCTGCCCTTCTACCTCTGTCCATAAATGGATACCTACAGCAAAAGGGCTGAGATGCTTTTTATCACCTAATGCAAACCAAAGCGGTGAGGGGGCCATTTTGCTAAGGACAAAGAGTGACTGGAGACGTTCGAGGGCTGAGCTTGCTGTGAGGGGGAGATCCCACAGGAGTGCCTCGAGTATCAAATACAAGACCCTGACGGATTTGTCCTTGCCTCTTTATTTGGTTAAAAGTCACAGGGTCAGAGTGACATGTCCGTAACATGCTCAATACGAGTCACAGGATTTTTGCTACCCTGCGTCCAATCCTGTGCAGGGCCCGATCCCAGGCATGTGCTAGAATCACTGAGGAATCACAGGCAGGATCAGGTGAGGCCCCTCTCTTCTCAGAAATGGCTGGAGGAGGTATCTCCCTTTGTTTGTGGCCACAAGAGATGCCGGGATCTGTGGGGACTTCAGATGTTGGTACCCATGCGGGTAGTTTTGCGCGTATTTACGTCAAGAGGGTCATTTCATCTCTAGGGAGGCTGCAGTTCACAAACACCCACAGCCCTCGAGTTCCTGGCAAAAGCAGCTCTGGACATACTTTTAGATTAGAGAATGTTGGGGTGTTGCAGGGACTGGTGGACACTGATTTTGATACCTTCCTGTCTCAGAGTTTCTCTAACACCTCCAGATGTTGCTTCCAGATGTCAAAGCCTATCTGGAGAGGCGTTCAGCTGGGTGACAGACTGAGAACACCTTCTGACGGGAGCATGGAGTCCAAAGTACTCTCAGACTGTTTCCAGACATAGGACTTGCCCTTGTGAGCTACTTCAGTGTCTGCTAGTGCCAGAGGTGCTGGTGCTCGTGGCTGAAGGACTCTCAGGGGTGTCTCTTTAGGATGGTGGGAAATACTCAACTAGCTTTGGGGGGCAGAAGCAGCTCTGTCCAGAGCAGTGGATGGAGTTTGCCTACATCTTTCTTTCCAAGCCCAGATCCTCAGGCTTGGCGCCAAGCACGTTCACTGGAGATGTTTCCAAGGCCAATGTAAAGGGCTGGGGGAGCCCCTTCATCCACACTTCAGCCTGTTGCTGCTCATCGCATGGCCGGCCCCAGCCCCGCATCTCCCCGCTCAGCCGCAAACTGGCCACTCAGTGCTGATGGCGCTTGTTCATGAGACCTTTATTTGCTGCTTGCTGCCAGCCCGCTGGAACCCCTTAAGTGCTGTGGGGTTCCCCGTGGGCCTTGACCCACCCCCCCTGCTCCCCCTTCCAGCGCAGCAGCGCAGCCTCCCTGCCCTGTGGTGGGTCCATGGCCCAGCTGTCACACAAGACAGAGATGGCCGGTCCCAGGGTCATGTTCACGGTCTGTGCCGCAGCCCCCCGAGGCCCCTGTGAGACCCCGGCAAGGCTGGCAGGAGCTCCCGGTTCGGGCTGCCTGTGCTGGCAGGGGCGGCCTGGGGGGGC
>NW_008824466.1:118920-128591 GCF_000699105.1 Pygoscelis adeliae
GGGGAGCGCCCCGCGGGGTCTGCGCTTTTGCAGAACGAAAACCTCTTCGGTTTACTGAGTTTGGGGTTTTATTTTTTCCTCTTTTAAAGCAAAACTCGGGTTTCGATCGTTCAGTGCTGTGGCGAGGAGCCGGCGGGGTCCGGTGCGGTGCCGCGGGGCCGGGTGCGGGCCCCCCGGGGCCGGGACGCGGGGATCGGCCGCCCCCTTGATCTCCCATCCCTCCGTCTCCTGCTGCAGCACCTACAGCTGCTGCGAATACTCTGAAAGCCGAAATCATAAGTCTCCTAACAAAAAAAAAACCCTTCTCACCTAAAATTGATCTGCTTTTGTAACCTGCTTCTGCTGCTTTTTTTTTTTGTCGCGCAGGAGACCAGAGGCTGGAAATATTTCCGATAGCCGTGCCTGTAAAATGCGAGCGCTGCGGCGGCCGTGTCCGAGGGGAAAGGATGGCCTGGGATGTTGTGCTTGGGGGGGCAGATGAGGCAGGAGGCTGTGTTATTGGAGGAAGGAAGGAAGTTACAGCACTTAGCGGTGACTCAAAAGTCTCGCCTGGCTTTCTTTGCTGTCTGACGTGATGGTTTTTATACAGATGGGTCGTAGGTTCAGCGGGAAGGGTATGGGACGTGGGGCCCGGAGACTGCGAGGTTTGATCCAAAGTGATGTCATCTTAGTAGTAGGTTCTCTTATATCAGTTGAGCGGTAAAAATATAAACATATGGGTGTTGTAGGATTTTGTTGTTTTTATCCTTTGGGAAGGATCACGTTTATTCTTGTCACTCGGAAGACAAGCGCTCTGTCACCTTCAGTATTGTGGAGTATACGTTGGCTGTATTTCAGAATGTGGAAACCATCCCGGATATTAAAGGTGGTTAGAGCTTTATAAAATAATACATCTTTAATGTACCAAACCCTGTGAGCGAGGACTTCTCTGTAAAGGCTACGCAAAAGCTGTTTTTCCTCCTGACAGAAAGTTCGTCTTCTGGTTTCCTCTCTGCTACTGCTGATGACACGTAGCCTGAGGCAGATCCTTGAGCTTCAGCTCACTGCCAGGTGTTAATATAAACTCCTCCAGCTCTAAAGACAGATCTGGGTCCCGGGGTCGGACTGCGGCAGGTAACAGCTCAGAAGTTCAGTGGTGTGTTTGTCTACTTGGAGTTGTTTAACTCTTCCCCCCCCACCCCCTGCCCCCCAAATCCCAAAACTCAAATGTAGTTACCTCTCAGTAATTCAGCTAATTTACTTGTAATCCTTTTTGGTATGCTTATGCTCTTTAACTCTAGTCCAGATCTGGACCGGCAGAGCTATGTGGCTTGAAAAGGTTGTTGAAGTTTAATGCTCCACTTGTAACCATGTCAGAATATTTCTTTTCTGTATTGGTGCAAAGTCTGTCATGAGCAAACAAGTGCTTTTCTTCAACAGTTATTTTAGGTCAGAACAACTGGGTTTATTTTAAGACAATTTGATCTGTTTTAGGCTGAAACAACAAACAAAAACACCCAAGGAAATTATTCTGAGCAGCATGTGAAGGAGTTGAAACTGTGTTATTTTGTGGAGCTTTCAGCCAGTGCAGACCTGCAGCAGCTGCTTGGGAAAAGTGATGCTGAAGGTTTTTGTGCCGCCTTTTCATCGTTGGGCTTGATGAGAACTGAGCTAATTTGGTTGTGAGTCAGGAGTACAAAAATATAGTACAGAACATGTGGTAAAGTTTTTCTTAAATGGGAAAAAGCTTCCATGATACTCTTCAAAACCAACACCCTAAAATGGTGGCCATGCCAACCCATCGAGTGTCAGCTCAAATTGCTCATCACAGAGCACTCCTTTGAGACGGTCTGGGGTAGACTGGCATTTTTATTTTATTACGACTTCTAGCTAACTGACAGGAGTAAGGGAGCTCCAGGTATCAGGCTGTGCATTTTCATTGACCTCTTCTATGTGAGCAGACTACTGGGCAACGTGGACTGCTGCTTGTTTGACGTTTATGCAGAGAATTTAAGAAATAACTTCTATAAAGGTCTCCTGCTGTTCTTTGAGCCACACGTCTCACTTTCTGCTGGGTCTTTGTGCTCACCCCAGCTCTGAAGGTGCATGCCAGAACTTTCTTTTTCTGCCCTTGCTGCTAAAGGCTTTGCAGGTTAAATCATGCCCTTGCAGGTGAATTGCTGTGCTCTCCTTGTCTCCGTGGCTTTTGACACCTTTGTAGCTTGAGTTTGGAAGGTGGTTGCCCTGATACACAACCTGGATGCTTTAGCTGTTGACTATTCAGGACTAGCTTGATAAAAACTTCATTTTACTTGCGTGCTAGAAGTCATCTTAATTGGAGAAACTGCATTGTGATGCCCAAGTGGCATCCTTGTGTGTATTGACTTAGTTCCAGACTGAAGCTTTTAGTTTCATTTGAATTTCCTGCTGCTCGCTGTTTAGCTTACTTTAAAAAAAAAAAAAAAAGCCTCTCATGTTGCTGGGTGGTGATTCCTGGTGGGTTTTTTGTCTGTAGAGTTGAGCTCTTAAAATCTTGCCTGGCCTCTTGGGAGCTCCCGTTGTAACGGTGTGTGGGTGGGCGCAGTGCCATCCGGCAGGGGCTGCTCGGTGGGGTTTTCTCAGGCAGCCAGGTCCATGCCTGTTTTCCTCCCAGTTGGTTTCACAGAGGCAGTTTGCTGAATTAAAGCTTCTAATTAGAGTATTCTTTCCAAATGGAGTGTTTAAAGCCTGCTGTATCTTGGTGAAATCTGTGAAGACATCAAGTCTTACTGCCAGTGAAGCTTCCCTGCAGGACGTGTGCTTTTGCTTCATATTCCCTACTCTGAACCTGTGGAAAATGATAACAGCTGAGTAATTCTTGAAGATTTCCTCTGCGGTACCCTCCTCTGGAGTGAGGCGTGTGGATTTAGGAACTTCCAGGAGTTGCACAGCGAGATAGTTCGACCATTTTAATTGCCCTTAATTCTCCCTCTTAGGTTATTTTTTTTGACTAAGTTTTCTGGCTGACTTGGAAATCTACAGCAGAAAGGTGATGCCTGTGTTGGAAAGCAGTTTAAGCATGGCAAAACTAGTCTACTTGACTCGCTAATGATCAAAACTCCCTTTCTAAACTGCTCTGGCAGGCTGCCACTTATAGACTTATCATTATCTATAATTAGCGTGCCTGTACAGGAGAATCTAATCACCTTGAACAGATAAGTGTTTTCAAGGAGATTAGAGAGGATCTTTAGGTAAGTATTAATTCATCAAAGATTGGCATTGGCTCTTGTGATCGATGCTCCAGATGAGTGGTGTCTTCTCCAAGCAGCTTTCTCATATTTCGAGGAGCTCGAGTTTCATGTTGCCTCCTCTGTGGTCCATAGCCCGTTGTTCGTGGGTTAGGTGTCTGAAGAGCCTTCAGCAGTACTTTTTGTGGTCACAGGACGTAATAGTTAAAGCAGTGCCAAATGGAGAAGGAAGAAACATTCCATGCTGCGTGTGATTTGGTCGTTGTCGTGACATGAAGGGCTTCTCACCAGAAAGCAGCTTTAGCTCCCCTTGCCAGGTCTGCTCTTAGAGGAATGATGGGTGCCTGGGGCAGTTTAGCTGCCTTGTCTGCATTATCCTGCTAAGGTGGAGGGGATGGGCAGCTCAGTTCTCTGGAAAAGCTGTGTTTCCCAGAGCAGCATTCTTCACTAGCTTTGTTTATCCAGCAGTTAACTCTTGGTTAGCATTGTAAGGTCTTGAGTACAACCCGGAGGGTTTTTTTTTTACTGCTTCTTGTTCTGAGACTCCAGCTGAACGCTGAGGCGGTAAGTTCAGGCAGGAGCTTGAAAACCGCTGCTGATACTAGAGTCACGGAGGAATTGAGGGCTTCCAGAAGAGGCCTCTGGGAGCCCCTAGTCCGACTGCTGCTCAACATGGGGGCCCCCCGATGAGGTTGCTCAGGACCTTGAGCTGCTGAGGTTTGAGTGTCTCCAAGATGTGAGATTACACAGCCTCTCCAGGCCCCTCTTCCAGTGTTGGACCACCCTTGGGGGAAAAATGTTTCCTTATATTTAGTTTGTACATAATAAAATGAGGAGAGAGAAATACTCTCCTAGAATGATTTTTATAACAGCTTGTCCCTCTGCAGGCATAGAAGTCGCTGACTGTCCCTGACTATTTGTCATCCTGGGGGTGCTGGAGCCTGCAGGTTTTAAGGACGGCCCTGTAGCTGCTTAGTGACTTTGAGCTACTTGTTTTTAAACAGCGTTTTAATAATTCGTGTTCCCAGTCATCTTGTTTTCACACAATACTCGCTTTATCCATATGGTGCTTTGCTGTTGATTATTGTTCATCGTTTGCCCATTTTTGAGGAAACTCCTTTTCTGTGCTTTGTAACTGGGGATGCGGTGCTTGCATGGCTCCATCGAGGAGCGGCACGTCAGAGCAGCACTTGAGTGCTGCCGTGGTGCGAGATGAGCGATGCTCTTTGCTGGGCTGCTTGTGGCAGGCTTGATTGCTCTGCTCCCAGTTTAGTGCTGCGGTGGGGGAGCTGGGCTCACCTGACTCCAAACAGCAACTGCTGCTGACACTGCCGGAGAGCATGAGAAAGAGATCTTAGTCCTTACGGGTGTTTTCATCATAGCCTGATGATTAGTGCCATATCAGGATTTTTATATCTGTTCCTTCGGTTGTAGTATTCTTCCCGGTTCTATTTGCTGGTTGCAAACTGCCAACAAGAGCTATGAACTATCTTGATACTTTTATTTCTACCCATATAATCTTAAATTGAGTATGCTGGCCCAAATGCTTCGTTTGATGAAACTGTAGCAGAAGTAACTGGTTTGTCTTGTGCAGAACTAAATTTTGAGAAGCGCCATGCGTTCTGGTGTTGAGCGGTGTGACTGCAGCCTGTATTGCTGTCTCAAGGTCGATTGCATGGTGAACTTTCAGGTAGTGACACTCGCTGCAATTTTAGTTCCTGGAGCTGTTTGCAGGCACGGAGCATATTTATGGGCTCAGCTGCTTGGATACTTATGGGAGAGTAAGAAGCCTGTCGCCAATTTCTGGGCTCAATTGTTCCCGCTTTTGTTGCTGGAGAACACGTAGGTGTAGTTACACCCTTGCTGTAGCCTTCCTCTGTTGTCTTCTGCAAGAGCAGGGGAAGGCACTG
Organism: Pygoscelis adeliae; assembly: GCF_000699105.1. Taxonomy (NCBI): domain Eukaryota; kingdom Metazoa; phylum Chordata; class Aves; order Sphenisciformes; family Spheniscidae; genus Pygoscelis; species Pygoscelis adeliae. The sequence goes on from NW_008824466.1 coordinate 124,037, forward strand.
CTCCAGTCCTGCGTTTCTCCCACACGTTGCTCGTAGCTGCTGCTCAGCTCTGCCTTTTGCAGCTGAGGGCTTGTGTGGGCTGGCTGCTGCTCCATGACAGCAGTGGCTTTGCTCACCTCTGAGAAATTGTTGTCAGCCTTCAGGTTGGTCTTCTGTCAGTGCGTGCTGCTGGGCACGCTCGAGGAGCGATACGGCCGTCTCTTCTGGTCCAGGCGCACAGAGGTGACTGGCATCACCTGCCTTTTGGCTGTAGCTCCTATGCCTGTCTTTTTCCAGAGTAATATGTATTCAGTTCTGACTTCTTTTGTTCCAGTTACAGGTTTAAATTTGTGCTTGCATGGTCTGTCATCCATCCTCTGTACCCACAGTGAGTCAGTGGTGAAGGAGTTGGTCTTCCTTGTAAGAAGTAATGTGAGAAACCTGCTGTGTTTTCCCTTGCAGTATCCCTTTTAACCTACCTGATTTCCTCCCGAAGAGGAGTTTTCAATCAGTGAACCATGCAGTGTTTAGAGCACTGTAACTCGCTTCTGAATGACTTGACTTTCATTATCTGTAGGTTGATTGTTATGTTGCAGCAAGTCAGACTGTTGAGCTTCTTTTCTGTATTGTTTTGTGCTTATGTATAAATTGCATTGTAGCTCGGTAACTTACTCGGGTAATGTAGGTAAGTTAAGTATGCAGTAATCTCATAGCCCTTTGCTTCTCGTAGGTCTCTTCAGCGCTAGTGCTGATGGCCAACAACTCAGGTCGTCACCCTGAAATGTGAGTTGTCCCAGCACGCTATCTGGAGGGCGGGCAGCTCGCTGTGCTGTAACATCCTGGAGATATGTCCCCTAAATAGGATGGTGCTTCAAAACTCGAGCTAGCTGGAGGTGTTAAATTTCCCCTCAGGTCTTCATTATGCCATTCAATTATTTTAATCGTTCCTAAGGCACTTTGGCAGGGATCTTTCTACATTTTATATCAGCCTTTGTTTGGTTTCAATCAAAAAGGTTGTTTAATAATTAATTACTTAATATTCCTCTGTCTGACAACTGCAGGCTGGGCAGATGGAGTTAAAGCTGGGGGATAACAAAGCTGGATGTGCTTGTTGCGGTTGGGTCAGCGATTGCTGACTCACACAGGCATGTGTTCGAGGATGCCAGCGCTGAGCCTTCAGGCTATGTACGAATCAACTTCAGAATTAAAGATGCAAATTGAAAGCATGCTACTAAGGGCCAGTGGCGTGATTCGATTGGCAGTGGCAGCCCAGGGATAAAAGCAGAACATACCTCCTCCTTGGTCCCGTTCCAGGCGCTTACACGATTCACTTCACTTTTGCAAGCACGTGCTCCTGGGCGTACTGGGTTGAAACATGGCTTGTTGCTCTCGGTTGTCCTGGCCTCCTCCTGTCACCAGGTGATGTTGCTCATAACTGTATGACATCGCTGAACTGCTGGGTTTGTTACTGCTTGCAAGTTAGGTCATGCAGTTCACAGTGCTTACATGGACAGCGATGAAATTCTTGCAGTGTAAGTGGTGTTGACTGGCTTGCATGTGTGTTGGAAACGAGTTGTCGTGCGTGTTTGCCCTGCATCCAGCAGTCCTTCCTTTCACACTAATTTGGGCTGAACTGTTTTTCTTTTCTGTTTTGGTTTTTTTTTTATCTTTTATCTAACTCCTCAAGGATATTTCTGCTTTGAAATCATGACCGGATAGATGTATGTCCCTACAGTGACTCGGGGAGGTCCTTCATTCCCTAAAAATAGTCTTAATTCTCCAAATCTTTCTAGAAGAGCAGCACTGTCTGGGCACACGCAGCAGTTTAAAGCGGCTTCTGCAATGCACGTGAAGATAAATATGGTGCAGTGGGAGTCTGTGCCTTTCTCTTTTCCTTCTTTAACACAAAGCAGTGATTCCTAATCTGTTATTAATAGCTAGAGCAGGTTTCTGCTAAGCACTTTATAAGGAACAGAGCAGGAAAATGTCCTTCACACCTACTGCTTAAGTATTACTGCTGTATGCATAAGACCTTCTTACTTTAGGTTTGTTGATCGGTACAGATACCTAAACAACGCAGCTGCGTAGTCTTTCAGAGAACAGCAAACTGTTTCTTTCCATGGCATAGCTGTCGGATGGGATAACAGGGGCTTGCAGTAATAACCCTGGCCTGGCAGTGAAGCTCCTTTGGGAAGACGCTTGACCTCCTGTTGCCGGGGCATGCATTCAGGTTACTTGCTTCATTTCTTCAGGGATGCTCCCTATGGCCTTCAGTGACGACGGGCTGTAAGTGCAGCCGTGTTTTCAGAAGTGCGGCATCGGGCGCTTCCCGGCTGACTTGATGTTTTGTGCCTGTCACTCATCCGAACACAGAATTAGACTATTTGTCACAGCAGAAAATATCCATGGCAACTAATTTGCCAGTTTGGTGAATCTTCGTGATTTTTGAAGTTTCTGTTCTTCTGTGAAATGCACAGGGGTGGTTCCACAAACTTTTTTTTTCAGGTCTTCTGCAGCTGTCAGGAGTGATGGCTCTTCTTGGAAACGTGTGAAAAATAGACCGGTCCCAGTTCAGAAGACAGGGTGAGTTTGGGTGTATTTGGCTCCAGAATGGACACGGGTGACTGAGATGTGCCCTGTATCTCCAGATGGACTGTGCATGAGTGGGGATTACATGATTAAATGCACCTTTTTGTCTTAAAATTGTGGAGATGATGTGCAGCAGGTGGGGGTGCCACCTGTGCCTGCAGCTTGTTAAGAGTTAATGAAGTTAAGTTTCAGCCTTTAGTTTGAAGTCCTTTTTGGAGGCATCCTGGTGCAAGTGCTTGGGCGGTGCTGCATGGCTAGCTGTGGGGGTGTGTACTTCAGAAACCCCATCCTTTATTTTGAAAAGACCAAGACCTTCCAGCTTTGCTGTTCCCAAGTGTGTGTTACTGTGACTGATGCTGGATGCTGATTATTCGCCGTTTATTGTTCCCGAGTTACCACTGGGGTGTTCCCCAGCAGAGCTTGTGGAGCAAAAACTACTACAGGTTTATAGTGTGTGGTCAGGTGAAACTAATACGTGGCTTTATTTTATCCAAGCAGTTTTTCCTTTCCTTGTCAGTTGGGTCTCTCCGTGGTCTGTGTTGGTGAGAGACTGCTGCAGGCTCCCGAGCTTTGAATCACTCCTGGGATGTAATTTTTATACGCAGGAGGGAAGAGAGTACTCAAACCAAAAGTAATTTTGCAATGGTACAAAAGGTGACAGTCATCTTAATCCTGTATAATTTGTATTAAGCATGCACGGCATGCTATCGGCTGACACTGCTGAATTGTATGGTACTTTCAGTGTCTTGCAACAGCGTGTAGGACCCTCTTTTGAAGCTAGTGTAATGTTGGTGCTCACAGTAGCCATATCCTGTCAAGGACTGATTAGGAGTACTTTGCAGCTTGATATTTGTTAGTGTGTAGTGTTTGAATGTAGAATTGGACTTTTTTTTTTCGTAGATATGATAAGATTACACTGCATTAGTCCCAGTATTTGCTTTATAATGTCTTTCTTAATGGGTGGGTGCACTCGCAGCCAGTCTGTGGCTGATACCAAATGGAGCAGAGAGGTTGCTACGTCAGAAGGCAGGTCTGGATTTCAGAGGGACCACGGCAGGCTGGAGAAACAGGATGATGGGAATCTTGTGGCGTTCAGTAAAGGTGAACGCGAGCCCTGCCCTGGGGTAGGGCTAGAAAGCAGCTTTGCAGAAGAGCCCCTGGGGGGTCCGGGTGGACAACAAGGTGACCAGGAGCCGTCAGAGGTCAGCTGTCTCTTTGGCTGTGTTAGCAGAAGTGCAGCCAGCATGTTGAGGGAAGGGACCATCCCCTCTGCTCAGTACTGGGGAGGCCCGTCTCGGCTCTGGGTCCAGTTTGGGGATCCCCAGGACGAGGCTGGAGTGGTGGAGGGATGTGGATGTGCTCAGCCTGGAGCGGAGGAGGAGGAGGGGAGACCTAATTGCTGCCCACAGCTATGTGATGGGAGGGTGCAGAGAGGACAGAGCCTGGCTCTGCTCATGACAGGATGAGGCAATGGGCTGGTACCAGAGCGTGGGAAATCCTATGTGAACACAAGGAAACATGTTTTAATTGGGAGTGGGGGCCAAATACTGGGATAGGGGTCTGGAGAGGTGGAGGAAACTCTTGACTATATTCAAGCTGTGGCTAGACAAGGTCCTGAGCTACCTGATCTGGTTGCTTCTGCTCAGAGCAGGAGATTGGACCTGAAGCCTCCCAAGGTGCCTTCCAGATTCAGTTAATATACCATTCTGTCATTATTTGGTTTCTGACACTTAAAACTTGGTAAGTTTGCCTTCAGCTCTCCGGATACTGATGGAGGATGAAGAAAAGCCACGTCATGTCTATGGCTTGCCCTGGCAGTGCTGGGGGAGCACCGGTGATTCCTGTGTCTGGACACTTCAGGCTGTTTCATAGACTCCCCCACTTCCATGGCACCCCGCATTGTTCCTGCTAGAGGGGGTTCACAGCATCAGACCCTCGCTCTTCCCCCCCCCCCCCCCGCTCTCTCTCCCCCCCCCACACTGTGCCG
>NW_008824466.1:128863-131074 GCF_000699105.1 Pygoscelis adeliae
TCCCCCCCCCCCCCCCCCCCCCCCCGATTCATGTTCCAGTGCCAGTATTGGGGACGGGCAGCCATAGTTGGGTGCTGGCTTTGGGGAGGGCAGGAGAGCTGCGTTGGCAGAGCGCCTGATGGAAAGAGCTGCACGGGGAGGTCTCCAAATGTGAAGTGAGGAGAGCTGACTGGGGCTTGCAGAGCATTGGGGGTGTACAGATAACCGGTGGTTTACTCCATCGTTCTGGTCCTTGCGTTGTTCCTGCTCCACTTGGCCCCACGGGCGAGAGTCATGTCACGACCGGAGGAGGTGGGAAGGGATGGGCTGCAGGGTATGTCCCCTGTGGTCTGGGGCTCTTCTGTGCCTCGCGTTCGGAAACGAGCAGGATCCACTTATAAATCTGAAAAGCCGCTTTGGTGAGGAATTGGGACACTGGTGCTTTCAGCACAGTTTGAACAATGCAGTCTCACCGTGTGCTCTGTGCCGGTTCGAAAGTTGATTTTTTTATAGTACTGAGAGTTTGGCTTTGTAAAAGCTAGCGTTACTTATCCAGCCCTTCCAGCTCTCAATTCCTGCATTGCTTGTGGCTGTACTACTTTTTAAAAAAAATTAGTACAGTTTTATTCTCTGAAGTTATAAGTTGGCCCCTAAATTGAGGGAAGGACTTTTGCCTGACACCAGGACAGCCTGAGGATTGGCAAGCCAATACAAATCCATGTCTGAAATTTATGATGTGATTACACTGTGCTTTACTGGTATATCATGGTTTTATTAGTTAAAGCTTGTAATAAATATAGTGCTTTGCTGGGACGCTTGGGGAGGTAAAGACCTGGATGGGTTTCTGTTCCCTTTAGGAGTAGGGTTTGCTTAGGAGCTGAAAGACAGAAATTTTAGTATTTTCTTACCTGTTTGCTTCTGCCTGTGTAGTCTCTGGGACATCCCAGCTGTGGTGCTGCCCTTGAACTGTTTCCTGAGGAGCCTGCATTTTTATGTAGGTAAACTTCGAGTATGCACTGGGTGAGGCACCTGCCTCTTCCTCTCTGTCCCCTTCTTTTACACCACAAGAAAAGCAGTAAAGACTTCTGCTTTGAAGTGGAAAACCTATGGATGCAAGCTCCTTGGAAGTTTAGTTTTAAATTTGGAAGTTGACTTGCAGAGATCTAGCAAGTCATCCTTTGTTGCCTTGTAGTAAGCCAATTCTTTCCTCCTTAACAGCCTGTAGGCATCAGGCCCTGAATTGTCACTTCTAAGTACCTTTCCACGATGCAGCACTGTATCTCAGCACAGATAAGGTCAGTAATTGGATTGGATTGAATTCTACTTCACATCTGCAGCCCTAAGCTGCCTTTACAGTGCAGTAATGAAATATCTCTCTGGCTGCCCATATCCAATATTCTTCATTTTGGGGATGCTACAGGTTACTATATGACCCATCATCCCCTGCTTTAGAGACAGCATAAAGCACATGCTGCGGGAATGAGGCTGATTTCATCAGGATTTTAACATTTGATTTCCAAGTGCACAACCTGTAACAGGCTTAATGATTGTGAGAGTCAAATTCTGCCGTCAGTGTAGATGGGGCATTGAGAGCTTTAGGGGAAAAAACCCTGTGGATGCTGCGGGGAGGCAGTGAGGCATTTGTAGGGAAGCGCTGTGAGCGTGGCGGTGGAGCTTTCCTATGTAACGTGGCTGCTGTGCTGTGCCCTGGGTTTCACAGGGTAAGGCTGGATGGTTGTAACAGGAGTAGGAGCTGCATAATCTTTAACGTAGTGTGGTTTTAATGTTGTTGTGAACTTGGTCCGAGGCGTTTCCATGATGAAGATTTAAAATTTCTGTAGTTTTAGGAAGGAAGAATTTGTAAAGTAACTAGCTTAAATGCCATTAGTAAGCTGGCTTTTAATCATAGCGGGTGTTACCCTGAAGCAGGGCATCGTCACAGGTATGGAGGGAATTCTATTTTTGTCTTGCATTCAACACACCATTCTTTAAATACTTTTGCTGTTTTTCATTTGCCTTGTAAAGGAAATAAATTAAACCTAACAAGGCCTTTGTCCCATGTGTCATGTAAGTAAACTCCACTGTTACCATTAGGTGTATTTTTAATTTACAAATTGTGGTTTATTTATGGAACTGCTGGTTTACCTGTGCTGTTGATTTTATCAACAACTAACCAAATGTTAATAACCCACGGGGGGGCGTGTGTTACAGTAAACCACATACTGCCAGCAG
>NW_008824466.1:131104-135166 GCF_000699105.1 Pygoscelis adeliae
AAGACTATGGGATAAGGTTTTGTTGATCAGACTTTTGTGCTGCCCAAACCTGGGATTGATACCTTGCATTGTGGTGGGCAGCAAGCAGGGTGTACGTGGCTTCAGGTCCTACATCGTCTTGCTGGGGTTGGAGCTTAAGATGTGCAGAACACACTCGATAGTGAGCACGTTGTTAGGTGATCTCGTGCCTCCCTCCTGCTGCCACATCAGTAGAGGTTCCCTGGTAGGAATTGCTTTAAGAAAAGCCACAGTGCATCAAGTCTTGCATCAAAAAACCCTCTTGGCTTTCCGAGGAGCGTTTAGAGGATGTGCAGGAGTTCCATGTAAATTGTTGATACTTAGCTTGCAGTGTGTGTCTGGGACCGCTGCCTTTTTTCCCCTCTATACTGAGTATATCTTTGTCAGATGGAAGGAGAACAGTACGAAATGCAAGACCCAAGCATGTTGTCGTGGGACCTGCCAGTTGAGATGTGATGGGCTTTGGGGCAGTGGGCTTTGCTCAGTGTTGCAAAGCTGTCTTTCAGCCTAAGTGTTTTTACTGTATTTGCTAATGGGAGAAAATGTGGGGAGGTTTGTTGGCTTTGTATGGGATGAAAACAAAGACAACAACGTGGTGGTAATGTATGGTGTGTTGAGGGCGAGTTTATAGCCTGAGGGATGTAAACCTAGCAGAAGTGCTTAAAATCACTGTCCAGTTTCAGTGCACTCCTGTGATTGAAATTAGTGAAGGCACATCATACTGCTTGGTGCAAAGTACACCTTTTATCTCTTTAATATAACCTCAAGAGTAGTGTTTCTGCTGAAGCAGATCTCTATAAAAAGAATCTCCTCCCGTGCAAGTGTTGTAGTCTGAGCAGCTTAGTTTAGTCTTAAGCAAGCACGAACATGATGTGATCTAGCTCGCTTACTTGGGAAAAGAGCGTTTTACTGCTTTTTCACTGCTGTGTACTCCTTAATATGTTGATATGGGACCAAGGGAAGGTTTCCTACAGTGGCCTGCCTTCTATTCCCTGCTACAGCATTTCTTTTTACCTCTGGTAAAAGAATAAAGAAATAAATATGGGCAGAGAAGGTAAGAAAAATGAGTTTTCAGGCATAAAAGCACTTTGGTGTATCCTGGGAAGAAAGGAGGAAGATGAACACAGCTTTATTTTTTACCTGCATGAAGTTATAATCTGAAAACTGGCTAAGCATTGGGCTGCTTTCCTCTGCAGCTCAGCTGGGGTCTTTCTCCTCCCCGGGGGAGACTTGCCGTGTCTACCCTGCAGTGCTTTGGGCTCCTTTGGTGGAAACCTTCCAGCAGCTGAACCTGCCGGGGTGAGACCCCCAGGGCTCAGTGTCCTTCCCAGTGGCTGCTAGAAAGACGTGGGATGCAAGTCACTGTCCTGCCAGCACCTTCTTGGATTCGCTTAAATGGAGGAGCACGTGTATGCAGAGGGTGGCTTTTAGACCAAGTTTGGCCTTTCTTGTATAGGACGTGTCTTAACGCTTTTGTATAAATGTCTGGTCTTTGGTATATTATACTTCAAAGCTATGCAACAGAATTCATCTCTCTTGTGTTGGCTGGAGAAAACGTAAAGCTGTGAAGAAGCTTCAGAGAACTGGTTTCCTTCTGGTGCTGAGCTGTACTTATTGTACAATATTTGTTTTCAAAGGTGTAACTATCCATATCTTGTGCTGTACTGTATCAATACACCGATAACTGTTAAGGCACACAGCACAATACCTTTCTGCTTTTCCTGTTTTCACTTTTGTTTTTTCTGCACTGGCAAAGTAACCGGCTGTTGCCCCTGTGTAAGTTGGCTCTTTGCTTGCTTCGTCCAGTTTAAATTGTCCTAATTAGCAAACAGAAATCTCTTTATTCTCTCTCAAGCAGTCTAATTTTGAAATTATTAGAGAGGCAGAGGAGGCAGGTGTTTAGAGAAGGTAAGCGTTTGATGTGTCTTCTACGGAAATGAATGCTGCTGAGGTCTAAAAATAAACTGGTCCCAGCCCTGTCCCTTTGGGAACTGCTGGACACAAGCTGTCGGGCACTCGGGGATGGAGGTTTTTAATGCCCTTTATGAAGCACCAGGGCCTGGACCTGCAGTGGGGCTTTGGGACGTGCCAGCGAAATCCTCCTGCTTCCCAAGAGCCTGAGCAGCTGGGTGAGCTGGGAGCCTGGCCGAGCAAAGCGCCTGTTTGTGCAAAATGTGGTTTTGCTCATTAATTGCTTGTTTGCCTTTGTGGTATGCGTGCAGCAGGCTTCTTTGGAAGTCCCGTGGCTTCCCAAAGTGGCTGCTGAAATGAAAGGTAGTGACTTTGAATAAAGTGCTGATGCTGCATTTCTGGATGTGAGCCTTGCCTGCGTGGAGGAGGGGGATGGGATGGCAGCTGATTCTTCTTGAGAAGGTATGAAGGTGTCCTGTGAAGTGCTGTCTGGAAGACTAGCACCTGGGCTTGACTGTAACCAGCTGAGCACGAAGTTGGTGAGAGCGGAGGGCAGGTCTCAGACTGTGCCGAAGCAGCTTGAATATTTCTGCATTAAAAAACTCCAAGCATCTTATTGCGCCACAGAAGTTTTCTTGCAACACAGTACACTAAAATAACACTGAAAGTCTGGTTTAAGCAGTTGGGAAATTTGCTTAAAGCTGTAACTCATCCTTGTCTACGCACAAGAGCAGTCCCTTGTGAAGGTCACTGACTTTGCCTTCCCTCTCGGCCATACGTTTAACTCTTCTGTTCCTCGTAACCCACAGTCAATATCCATAGGATTTTTGCAGAAAACATATAGCCCCTGAACACTGATCCCAATGCAGAGTATTGGCGTGACTCGGATCCCCAAGATAAATTTCTGAAAGCACCTGTACGTGCTTTGTGCGGTTGTATATTCCTGCGTGCAGGCTAGAGGGAATGTGGTGGCCCTAGTGCCAGGAGCGGTCCGACTGTCTTTCTGGCATTTACTTCGTGAAGGTAAATACAGTAACACAGCCTCACCCCGTGCTTGCTTGTTGTTTTGGAGTTTTGTCACAAATTATATGATACAATATAAATTATATATAATAATACAATGTATTACTGATAATACAATATATATGACACAATACAATATATATGCTACAATATAAATTAATTGCATCATATATATACATAAATTGTATATATACATAAACCCTAAATTTAATACCTTGCTCTAACCATTGTAACTTTTTTCTGTGCTTCATCCTTGATCGGCTTGGTTGACTCTGATGAGCAGCGTTCATCTAGGGAGGCTGATGGTAATGAAAATGTAACTGTTCACGAAGAGGTCTTGAGGCACTAATGCTGAAAGGCTTGCTTTGGGCGTTCGGTCTTGCAGGTGAAGCACCTGAGATGTGCCAGGTCTGTCCAGAAGTGGTTGGCCAAGGTCATTTGGGCATCTGCAGGACTTGATCCAAGAGATCTGCCTGTCTGAATCACGGGCCAGTAAGCAGTTAACTCTCAATTTCTATTTTAAAAAAAGTCCTTGGCATCTCCAGCGGCTGAAAAGCCAGCTGCCAAATTTTTTATTTTTTGGGGAGTGTCATAAGGCATGGGTAAGATCTCACATTGTGTCACGCTGCCCTGTACACTTACATTGCAGGCATGTTTTATGTTCCTGCTTGCATTTTCCCCTCTCTGTTTCATCAGTTCTTATGAAAAAATCACTTTTCACTGGACTGCTAACCTCTGCACTCCTCAGGAGTGTGTCCTTGACGGATAATGGAAATGGTGGAGGTACCTTGTATACAGAAGTGTCTCTCTCAGTTTTCAAGTTTGTGCTCCCTTCTTCTGCTCAGACTTGGGTAGCAATTTTATGCCCACTACCCAGCAACTTGGATCTGTTCAGAAAGGCAGGCAGCTGAGTACGCTGATCTCTGTGAAGAACAGGTAATTGCTACCAAAAGTAGGATATGCTGGTTGTAGAGCTGAACGCGTTTTTTGTCATGGAGTAAAGTTTCTGGGTGGTTGCAGGAGGCCTTGGAAGTTGCTGTTGTCTGCTGATGTTGAGTATTTGCCTTGAGCAGAAGCAGCTTGCTCGTTATGTTTGGTGAGAAAATGCAA
>NW_008824466.1:135178-142989 GCF_000699105.1 Pygoscelis adeliae
ATCTGTGCTGGGCGCACACCTAGAAACCGGCCTTCATGCTGTACAGTACGTAAACCTGTAGCAAGGCAGTTGCTGAACTGAGGAGTTCACAGTCAAGGGCTGAGAAGCAACAGTTAGATTGGGTTTTAGATGTGAAGTTGTAGCTTTGTCTTCTTGTGCCCAGGCCTTAAAACGGAGGAAGAAATATGTCTATGCAGCCGTGTGGGCTTTGCATCTAGATATCTATCTGTAAGAAATATTTCATACAGAAAGAAATTCTGCGCTATAATTTTAGCATTGTTTCAAAGTTGGCAAAAAGTCAGAAGTGCAATGACTTTAAAGTGATGTTCGAGGTCACAAGCCATAATTCATGCAGCGTCTCTGAAGAAAAATTATTTGGTACTGGAAACATTAACATTGACGGTAACTTGCATAAAGAGAGCTGCTTGCAGCCATGGGGAAAATTCTTGGAAGCAATCTCTTCTATCCACACGTGATCTCCGAAAGACTGGGTAAGTCTTGTGCTGAAAGCAAATACACCCCTAAACCCTACAGTCTGAAAAACCAGGATATTTTTACCAATCTGAATATCGTAAGTATGAAAGCACATCGGTGGGATAGGAATAAAAACTGGGTCTTAATGTTGACTGTGCTGTGCCCTGTGCGCTCTTATGTTCTTGGACATGGTGGTGAGAAAATATAAACACAAGCTGACTATGGCTGATCTTTATTCTGATCATTTAACGCAATTCCCAAGGGCTGAAGGACCAGTAAAAACTTAAAAGCAGAGGCTGTAACAAGGAAAATTACTGCTTGAGGCTCTCATCTGCTGTATTGCATTTATTTCAGTGCTCTTGTGCCGTAAGAGCATTTGCCAAATTAACCTTGTATATGGTCATTTGTTGTTCGTTCCTCCTTAAAAATGAACCACCAAGCATGTGAGTTGTGCATTGCCCGGGTCTTAGTTCATACTAACTTCTTTGGAGATGATGGGATCTGGACCAGACCTTCCATAACCTTTTAATTGATGCAATAAACTTGGCGGCAGTACTGCCCACAAATCTCGGTGGGTTTTTTCCCCTCTGGATCTTTACCATTTTTCCTTGGAAAGTAATGAAAACAGTAAACTGGGGTGCTTCCTCTGGCACTTCTAGAAGAGGCGAACAGGGTTTCTGAGGGGGTTCTCTTGAACGCTGAGCGTGTGCCTGCCTCCTGCGAAGCTGCCAGCATCCGTGCCGGGCTGTAAGCTCCAGGCTCTGTCTGGCGGTTGCAGTTTGGCACTTTCTCATACGTGTTCATAGTTACCAGAACATACCCCTGAACCGAGGTTTTACCTTTGGGAACCGCATCGAGGCAACTAGTCAGAGAAAAGCCTAAATGGGAGGCAATCCAGTGCGTTCAAAATACAGGTGAGGGAGTGCCGAGGGTGGTACCGGTATGCCTGGTGCTAAAGACAACTCTCTGTTTTCTCCAGAAGCTTTTTGTTGTCGTGCCTAATGGTGTTACAGTCATCAGCAACGTCGTTGCAGGAGATGCAGCTCCATATGCAGAGCCCAGCTCGCTGCAGCCTTCCCCTGGCCCGGCCCGTACAGCAACGGCTTTGCTAAAGCTGCTGACCTCGTGGTTTGGATTTCTCGGCTGAGATGGACAACTGTGTGTCACATCTGCTGTATCAGCTGCAGGCTGGCTGCCGTAAATGGGACACTTAGTACTCTGGTACGCTCTTACGGGGTTTCCTTCTGGCCAAGCACTCGGATATTTTCCCAACCAGATACACTTTGCTTTGCTTTCCCCTCGCCGAGTTCCTTTACAGCCTTTAATTCTGCTTCTGCTGGAAGGGGAGGAGTAAAAGCCCTTTTTGGGAGGCTGCAGCAGTGTTGGGCTGGAGCAAAGCTGTGGCGGTACAGTGTCGTGCCAGCATGGGGAGCTTCTCTTGCCCTGCAGAACAAGGTGCCGGTTCACCCTGGGGAGCAGGTGAAGCCGCTCACCCGAACCAGCGGCTGGAAGAGCTCTTTCTGGGTGCCCTTGTTTACAGGGCTGATACAGGGCTGATACCCTTATCAGCCAGGGCCACCACCAGCCTCTCCAGAGGTGGAGGGGAGATAGCACGACGTGGTGGGAGGAGTGGAGATGCTTACTGGTAACTGTTTGGAGTTTTTTGTGTTTTTTTTATTTGTTTTATTTTCATTTTTTTCATAAAAAACCCAACACAAAGTCCCTTTGCCAGACCATATCTTGCGCTTGCTGATACCTGCATGGTGGCTTAGTTTTTTTTTTCCTCCTGACCACTGCTGAGGTTTCCTGGCAGAAAACCTGCACTGTGTGCATGGGAGAGTCATAAATGTGTTATAAAAGCTAATCCTGAAGAACATGCATCTGGATAGATTGCTTTTAGAGTATCCTTTTATTTGGGGTGGAAGTCTTGTTTGTGGGAGCACTGTATAGAAGCAGAACATCTCCTCTTTGGGGAATGAGGGGAAGGGAACTGGGGCACGTCTGAGCATTTTGATGTGGTTCTGATGTTAGCAGTAAAACCATTTGTAAGTCTCTGCATTTATACAGGCTTTACACACTGTTTTCTCGGGAAACAAGAGGCACTATACTTGAGTACCCTGCTTGGATATGTTATATATTCAGAGGAGATTGCCTGTTGACAAGCCAAATGGGGCTAGCTGCGCTGTTCAGCCATCTAGCCAGCAGGTCTGCTGCACTTTTAGTTAAGAAAAGAAGCAGGTGGGAAGCTTGGGTGTTTTCAGAGACGTTTCAGCTTGGCAATACTGTTGGTTTTCTTGACCTGACCATCTATTAAATCTGTATGCTTCCCCAGCAGTGAGTTTTCTGAGACTCACTGTTACATCGAAGATGCCTCCAACCTGAAAGTGCTAAGGTTTGCAAAATGTGCTTGTGAGATGTTGCATTAAACCTTTATGGCACACAGTGTCAGCAATGAGTGCAGTGCCTTGTCCTGCACCGCAGCGGTGTGGGTGGGAATGTCTTTCTGACAAGTTACCTTCGCTGAGCTCCCTTGTAGGTTTTTTTTTTCTCTTTGTGAAGCATGGAGAGACAAGGTCTATTTGTAAATGATATGAAGCAGAAGCGTCTTCCAGGTTTTTCCTTGCAAAGGCTTGCCCTGCGCTGGGGTAGGTGTTGCAGCCAAACTAAAGTGGCAAAGCACTGGAGAAAGGAGTGTGAAATCCAGATTGCTTTTCTTACTGCATCCGTCTATTTACAGGAGAGGTTTTACAGTCGTCACCCCTAAATCCTTGCTTGTGCAGTGTTGGCTGAGGCTCGTTGGTGTCGGGTCCTGTGTGCGAGTAGGGGCTTGTCCAGAAGCCGGCTTCGGAAGCTGCTGGATGGGGCGGGGGAATGTTCCCGTGATCTGTGGAGGCGGTGGGTGCCCGAGGTGCCAGCATCCCTCCAGCTGGTGAGGACTGCAGCCTGGATTGCAGGCTTTTTCCCTTAAATGTGATCGTTACTAATCTGTGCCCATCCCGACTGCAGCCAGTTGCAGATTAATCGGCCTTTAAATAGAAGTAAATCATATCTTTTTGCATAAATCTCAGTACAACGTTTGCCATATGCTTGTTTGGGTTTTTTTTGTGATTTGGTAAGTTTGGTGAAGGGAAAAAGAGGAAGGAAAAAAAAAATCTTAGCTGTTTGTCACGCGGAGCTTGCGGTTTGCGAGAGCCGTGCTGAACCAGCTTGTGATGTGCTGAACGTGAATACTGCTTACTGTGCGAGCTGGGAAAATTCCTCCCGAGCCACGCGCCTGCTTTCTCTTGGGCATTTGTGTTCTGGAATTGAGTCATCGTAAAAATCCTTTTTCCTTGAACGAAGGGAGAGTAATAATCCCAAGAGGTTTGGTGTCCACGCTTACATCCCCTAACTTCAGGCACGTGAGCTTTTGGCCTCAAAATAAAACCAGTTTTCAAGTGCTTTATGGAATTTCTCACGCATAAAAGTGAATGCAGAGATTTCACTGGCTTTATACCCCCAATTATTCTGAACAAAGGATGTGCAAAATCTCAGTTTATCGGGCAACGTGCCATGAAGTGCTTGTGCAGACGGGTTTCTGTAACCCAGCTATGGGGCTGCTCTGCATGAAATATTTCAAATGTCCCTGTATCGAGGGCGGGATGACGGTGACTGTGAAATCGAGCACTGGATTTCAGCGCGGATGAGCTGCTCGGGCTCAGAGAACCCCGAAGCAGCGGCGGCGTGGGGCTGGAAGCTGGTGCCGAGGTGGGGAGGGAGCTGCTGGCCGGCGCGGGTGATGCTGGGGAGGCGGTGGTGGCACAACAGCCTTTTGTTGGCGGGGCGAGACGGGGAGCGCGGCTCCTGTCCCTGCGCTGTGCGGAAACTCCAGCAGGTGCTGGCCATGCCGCTGGGGTCACCGAAGGATTGGAGGGCTCGTCCTAATCCAGATAGTCTTGTTAGACTGTGATTTCTGCATGGAAATCCTCGTGCATCATCCAGAGTTGGTTTGTGCTTTGTGGAACGCAAGCAGAGAGCAGCGTCCCGTGGGAAGAGCGAGCCTTGCTGCTCAGCCGCGTGGCGGATGGGCACAAATGGCCTTTCCTGCGCCATGGAGGCTTGTGACTGCGTCATCTTTTGTGCTGCCCCCCACTCCCGGTAATGAAACAAAGTCCCCTGAGAGAAATTTCCATCCTCAATTAATTAAGAGGAGGATCAGCCTGATTACCTTTGTGGACCGTGGTGATTCTTCTGCCTCATCTTTAAAGAAAAAAAAGAAAAGAAAAAAAAAAAGTCTGCTGAAAGTATTTCAGTGCATTGCTTTTATTGTGGGCCAGGCAGACTGCAAATCCATTTGGTATCTCCTCTTTTCTGTACCCATCTATTGCATTGCCCAATTCTGCTTATTTTGTTTCCCTGTCCTTGATTTCTGTTCCTGCCTCTGCCCGCAGCAGTCTCTGCAGCTTACTCTAAAGGGCCTTTCCCGGTTATGCAGCTGGTATAAATATTTCTCTATGGCTGCAAAGCCCTTAACTTGGTTAATGATACGATATTTTCCAGTGTGATGGGAAAATGACACGAGTAAACTGGTTTCAACTTAATCTGTGAAAGATACAGTAGGAAAAATAGGTCTTAATCTCTGAGTCAGGAGAGGTCAGTGGTGTAAGAAGCAGCGAGGCCGTCATCTGCGAGGCTTTTTCTCTTGCAGTTTCTTTCACTTGCAGCGGGGACAGGAGGTAGTGTTTTTTGTCTGAACTTCTGAATGTTTCCAGGTTGCAATATAGCGGAGAAAGCAAAGGCAGAGATGAGACTGGTCCTTGTGTAATCAGGTATAGAGTGATAAAAGGGGTCAAACATCTACACTTTGGCCACCAGAGAATGGTCTTCGTGTTGTGTGCAAGGCTAACGGAAGTGAAATAATGTTGTTACGCAAACACGAGCGTGAGAGGTCTGCACGATTTCTGTATTAAATGCGTGCGTTGTTTCAAAATATTGGTAGAAATAGCAGCAATTGGCAGACTCAGCCAGGGGGCTGCTTTGCAGCCATTTATAGTTGGGTTTCCTACCTGTTTCTGGTGATGTACTGCTTCTCTATGAGAAAAACGCCCATGTTTAAATGAGTTTCAAAGTGCATTTGTTTTTTTTTTTTTCTGGTAGTTACAATGATACCTGCCCTGTTTCACCCGTATATCTATGGTCATGCGATGCAAGGTAGGAGTGCGGCGATCTGTGCCTGTGTCTTGGACTGCTGTGCTTTGCAGGGGGGTGATGCTCTTCCACAGCCCTCTGCAGGGAAGCCCTCCCATCTCCCTGGGACCGGGATTGCTCCCGAGTTGCAAATGCTGGGGATTTGCCTTCCCCTCGTGGGAGGGAATAGGCTGTTGGGGAGCCCTGAGCAGATGCAGGAACAGGACTCTGTCTCTAATTGGGGAAGTGCCTCCTGGATGTGTTGCTTTGCAGTCCATCTGCTACGCTATGAGTTTCTCTTGCCTTGCTCCCTTCTTGATAGATCAGGATGGAAATGTTTATCCTCGTCATCTTGCTGAGAAAACTGGGGAACGGGTGCAAAGCCCGGTGTCGTTTGCCTGATGGTGTGCGAGTGCTGAGCTGTAAGGTGATGCTGGGCTGGCTGAATTTGGTAGGGTGGCTGGGGCAGCCAGGATGGAGGTGTTAAGGGATGGTTGACAACAGTTGTTTTGCTACAGCGCCCTTCAGTTCTTAGGCTGTGAGCTGTGATTTGGGTTCTTGAACTGCTTTGACCCCAGAGGTGTACCGGCATCTCCAGACCAACATGTTTATCAATCCTATCCTTTCCACATCTCCTGGTGTGTTGGAGGGTGCCCTGAGATGTTGGGTTTGTGCTGCAAGGGTGCAGTGTTTACTTCTGGCTGTGTTGGACTGGTTTTTGGCTGTGATCTGCAGCACTGGTGCAGAAGCCTAGATTTATAATTTTGTTGAGATATGACAGCCAAAAAGTATTTCTGAGCTCCTAGGTCTTCGAATACAGTGTGGTGGTGGAGCTCACTGGGGAAGCTCCTCAAGGTTTCTGCCTGCCAGTTCCAGAAATGGACCTGGGATTTGTGTCCAGCTTCATGCATTGCGTGTAGTGGCAGTGTTGCTGTAAGGTCTCTGTACCTCACATCCAGAGACTCAGAAAAAACCCAAACCACAAATAATTTCACTCTCTTCCATGACAGTCTGTGACTTTTCCTTTTCAAACTCTTCATATGTTTCTTACTTTCTCCCTGAATCCTTCATAACGGAGGACAAGCCGGGAGCATCCCCGATGGCAGTGAACTGCTCGGCTCTGTCCCTGCGCTGTGTTGATCACCCCAGCCGAAGTGCGTGACCTGCAGGAACCGGCTGTCACGGTGATGCCAGCGGTGCTGGGGAGGCTGTTTCTGGACCTGCATTCAAAACACAAACGTGGTCAGTAAAACTTCCTTGCAAAACTTCAGCCGCCCATTGTGAGCTGTGAGAGCTCAAGTAATCATTGAGGGGAGGAAAAAAAAGCCCAAGAAGATTGCACAGCAACAGCAGTAGATTTTCCTGTGAATACTGTGTAAATTAGAAAATATTTCCCAGTTGATAAACAGTGACCAAGCAGCTGAGTGATAACCTGGCAAATGGTCTAGCGTGTCTGCTGATGCCTCTTGCCTGTTGCCAGGGCTGTAGCTCACAGCAGATTTCTATTTAAACACTCGGTGCTGCTTTCCCAAGGGAAGAATGACTCAGACGGCTGCTTGTGAACCGTGCTGGCTTTAGCATCCTCACTCACACTGGGGGTGAACTCTCTTTAAGTGTGTGGTCGGAGACTTGGAGGTTCAGATGCAGCCTCTAACGTATACACCCAAATTTTACGTGTTGTGGCGTAACTACAGTGAGCGAAACCCCAAGGTGAAGGATACGCTGGAATAGGAAAGACGAGAACATGTGAGTCTAAATGCCACTCACCTTGTGCTTCTCCGAGGCTGTCACGGGGAGGTGGCTGCGGCCGTCAGCACAGGGACAAGTTTGAGCCCTGCAGTGACCTACATTTACACCGGAAAGCAGAACAGCCGTAAGAGTGCTAAGATGGGAATTTAGCATTTAAGGTGTGATGTAGAATCAGGTGTGCTGGTTACTGAGGCTTATAGCAACCAAATGATTTTGAGATAACAGGAGAAAGATCTCTAGGAATAGAGATCGAGCGTATTTCAGGAGGTCGTTTTTCTGGGTATAACTTGAATTGTGTTTGGATTTTTCTGTGAAGGTGCCTAGCGATACGGAGTGATGCTGGGAACCCATGAGCAGGCAGTATTGGCCCTCCCAGCTTAGGAGAGAAGCCTCAGGTCAGTGTTTGCGTAGCATCCTGCTGA
>NW_008824466.1:143144-152948 GCF_000699105.1 Pygoscelis adeliae
TGGAGAGCTGCGTGCTCGCTAGCCTGAGCGTTTTTAGCACCCTGGTGAAGCTGGATGCTCCTAGCCAGGACGTAAGGTAACAAGGTCTCTACACGTGCCATACCCACTCTGCTCTGTTGAACCAAAGTAACTCTTGAGCTGCCAGGGTTGCAGATGTATGCTCTGGTCTCAAAGTCGGGCTGCTGTGCTCTCCCTGACCTCCTTGTTGGTGCTCAAGCTATAAAGCACGCTGAAATACCGCTTGCCGCCTGGAAAGCGGGTGCTGTGCAGAGCAGTCTCAGTTCCCTGCCGGGGTTCTTCGCCTGATCCCATCTGGTCTGTGAGAAAGGGAGAAGTTGAGTTTTAGGGGAGACGAGGCTACCCAGAAATGGCGTTGAGCCTTGCTGGTGGCAAGGAAATCTTAGCAGAGAAACTCTACAAGCATCCGTCATGCGTGCTTGCTTTAAATGAACCACGCTTGGGAGCAGAGTGTGAGCTGGGGCTGTTTATTGCTTGCGGTGTTCTATTAACTTCCAGCAGAGCTGCACAGTTACAATTACAAAATCTGTATCGGCAACACCCTACCAGCATCTGAAGCTAAATCTTTGGCTATTGTGGTATTACGGAAACCAAAGCTGTGGAGCTAGTAGATGAAAAACATTTGCCTGGAGCCACCTGCTGACATCACGATAAAGTATATTTGTGCTTTTAAAGTAAGAAATCTCCTTTCTGATGATCCTAATGTATCTATGAGCAGCACCGTTCTTGCCAGAAGAGTTGCTCTGGGGATAAGGCATGACCTCTGTCTCCATAGTTCATGGTCTTTTTTTTGCCTGGAGCCACGTGCAGGAGCTGTGCAGCCCCCCGTGGGGCACGGTAGCCTGCACCTTGTTTAACAGCTCAAGGCTTGTTTGGCGTTTGTCCGGGTGCTTCGAGGATCTCGCTGTGCTGTGCTCTGGGGGGAAGGGGTTATATTCGCCTGGGACATTAGCTTTCCCCTTGCTGGACGGGCACTTTAGTCAAACTCTCCCTGCTTTTTAACACCTGCAGGTATTTTTTATTTTTTTCCCTCGTGTTGCATAGCCCCTCTTGCCACGTATGTCAGCAAGGGCTACATGCAAGGCAGTCATCTTCCATCTCTCCCGTGCACAGCTACAATTTTGTATCTCTGAAGGCGAATCCCATCAATTAGCTTTGTGAGGGAGCAGCAAAATCCCAGATATTCAGCAGCATCCACCTCTGTGTGGTCCATATCCACGTTTAACCTCCTTTCAGCTTTTTGCAGCTTGCCCATGTGCTTTCCCATATGTGCAGCGCTCAGATTACTGCAGAAAGTTGAGAATCAGAAAATCTGCCTGGATCATGTTATGCAATAGTTGAGCTGTTGGCGGTGAATAAGCAGATCCATCCGACCACGAGTGCTTCTGAAGGGCACCTCTTATTCTTTTTTCCTGCACGCAGACAGAGGAGATTGCTTGCTTGTTGGCTCAGGGCTGGGTCAGGCGCCTGCCTCGTGTGTGGGTGCTGATTGATAGGAATTGATTTCCCGTGCAGATTGGCGCGGGAAGGTAGCTTAAAGAACAAAAACCTGTACTGAAACAGGTTTCTTGGGTGGGAGAAGCAAGGCTGTATAATATGACTTAAATTGATGTAGTGAAGTCACCTTGGAGACCTTTGTTTTGTGTAGAAGAGAAAATCATATTAGTAGTTCTCTCAAGGTGGAAAGTAATCCCTCCTGGGAACATGTCAGTATGTGCTGCATCACGAGGAGGATGATTTTGGAAATGAAAATCAGTGCTTGATTTCATTTGGAGCCAAATTCACCTCCTTGCAGGGGGGCAAGCAGGCATAACCACATTGTACGCTGGGTTTGAAGTTAACATGTGGTGCTGCAAGACATGAATTGTAAGTCCTCAGGAGGTACCAAGAGGCTTTTGTTTCTGCGTGGCTTCTGTGTCTGCACATTGAGCTCGGATGTGGCCCTGGGTTAAATCTGTTCTGCAAAATAGTGTCAGGGCTGAGCAGCTGAGAGAAGTCCTTGGAATACCGTAGCTGGGGTTGTGGGGATTTTGGCATTTGAGTTCATGTTCAGCCAGAATGGCTTCCTTCTGCGTAACACGCCACCCCAGCAATAAGGTTGGTAGTGAGTACCTCTCTGGGTTGCTGCCCGTTCTCCCCTGGTAGGGACCGTATCTCCATCCCATAATGAACTCCATCTTTCTGAAAATAGCTCTAGGCAATGCCTGTAAAACCTCCTTCAACAGCCAAGATCTTGCTCTCCTGCTGCATCAGCATGTGGAGCAGGGCCAGAAGGTTTAGGAAGCCCATCACGAGTCTGGTGGCTTTTACAGATGCTGAGTGCGGACCGTGTTGGTAATCGGAGATTCGCCGTACCCCTGCCCGCGTGACGTGATGGGGCTGTCACCATGCTCAAGGCCATGGAAAAGGAAGCAACGTGCAAACTGCCTTGAACCTTCCAGGAATAAGGGGAGATGCTCCTGGCACGTGCGAATGGTCTTGTACTTGCTGAGCTGGTGTTGTGCGTCTTCATGTAAGCTTCTAGTGCTCAGCAGCTGATGACTTGTTCAGCTCCTGGCTTTAAAGATGTGATTTGATTTTAAAATTTTGGAAAAACCGTGATCACTTTTGGACTTTTGGACTTCAATGCATTTATGGAGGTGTCATTAGTGTCCTGAAAGTTGAGAAGACCTGTGCAGCAAGGTGATGGGTGGCTGCCATTGAGATGGAGGGAGGCTGTTAGCGGTGGAAAAAAAGGAGTAACTGGGAATGCCCTGATAAAATGTGAAACTGAATGAAGATGGGGAGGATTCTGTGTATAGGGGGGGATCAGGGTCAGAGAGGGAGTCTTGGCATTGCCATGTGAGGATCAGCAAAGACATCTGCCTAGCTGGGGCACCTGAAATCCAGGTGAAGATGAACTATCACCTTCTGGGTCTGGGGGTGCCTTATTTTTAGGAACAAATAGCTGGGTTAAGACACCTAGGGTAAAGAAACAAGGAAGAAGTGGAGAAAAGTAGTGGAAGGGTGGTGGAGAGACAGACAGACATGGGACTTGAAGCAGAGCTACGTAACTGGTGATTCAAGGCTGTGAGCGAGGGTGGGTTTCTGCTTCTGGAGCCTGAAGCAGCCTTGTGCATCTGGGGTGAGATCTTCTCATAGTTAGGTGCTTTATCATGCAACAAATAGCCTTGAAGCCTTCAAAACCAGTTGGAAATAAGTGGGTTTTTTTCCCCTCCTTGTGTACTGTTTGGAAAATACTTAAAGGTTGAACTTCTTTAAAAAGCACTCGGGTGTGTGAGGAGCACCAGTTCTTCGCTAGGCCTCGTGCTCCGAGTTACTTCACTGCCCTGAGCGAATGGTTTCGGGAGGGTCATCCTCACGCATGGCGCTCATGCCAGCTGCCTGTGGCCGATGTAAACTGCTCTGTAAAATGCCAAGGCTGATGAGGTGTGATGAGGCAAGAGCCTGTCCTGCCTGGTGGTTCCCTCCGTACCCCCGGGGCGTTTCAAACAGGCGTCCATCCACAAAAACTGAGGAATGATGGACGTGGGGGGACATTCCTGGGTAGGGACTGTGCTGCTAGGCTCAGGGCAGGGGTGGGGAAGGAAAGGAGCCAGTAATTCCTACAAATGACAGCGATTCCTCCTGCTACTGCAACTCGGTGAGCAACTGCATAGTAATGTATTTTGCTGAAGTATTAGCAAAATCCTTCCAATGATTGTCTGACATTTACCCAATTCCAGCATGTCTTAATGTCAGGAAAAGGGTTGGAGAGAGGACTCTGGAAATGACTCGGACAAGAGGCATTTAAAAGTACAGGAGGCTCATATATCCTATGATAGCATCATCCTGCTCCCATCTCCTTCCCCCAGGATGGTCACCTGGATTTAGGGGGATTTAGGGTCTTTAAAGCTCTCCTAGGACCTTTGACTGCTTATGTTGGTGAAAACAGTGAACATGCTGGGCAAGATGAAACTGTGCCATGGGAAGTGATAGCTGGCAGCAGAGTGGAGGGAAACACGGAGGAACTGAATTTTCAAGTGTTAATGATGTCTGTTCTACATCAACTCTTTAATGAGGTTGGTAGTACGGACAAGCCGGGAAGGATCCCACCTTGCTGCCCAGTGTAAATGCAAGGTGGTAAGTGGTCCGTGGGTGCTGGGGGGGAACATGGAACATTTGTGGACCCAGAAGTGGCCTAATGCCAAGTGTATTTATTGTAATCCTGCTTTCTGGGGAGGGATATAGGCAGTGTGGTAAGGGGGAGAGGGTGCTGGGCAGCGGGAAGGGTGTCAAGGTGGGTGAGGAATGAGGATTGAGGGGTGGGTATGCAGCAGAGCTGAACGGGATGGGAAAGGAGATGGACAAAATAAAAGTAAAAGGTGGAGTAAAGTAAAAGGTGGGTGGTAAAAGATGGAAAAGAGGATCAAGAAAAAAAACTCTGGATTCATCCTGTCCAAAGGTCCTGGCTTCCAGGTGATGCTCAGCCTCTCCTGGCTGGAGGGACATGAGGGTTACAGCCTCTGTACCCCCCGGCTGGAGAACATGCAGCCCCCGGGATGGAAGCGGTGTGGTGGAGGCTGGCGGCTTGCCCCGGTGTTGGCGGGGTTTGCATGGCGTCGGTGACGCTGTTGGGTGTGCCTGTGCTGGCTGGTCCGAGCGTGTCTGCTGGGCTGGTGGGAAACCTTGAGGACTCGCTGGCTCAATGCTCGTAGAGCTATTTTAGGCGTCTGCAATGCAGCAGTGGGTGTAGAGGGAGTTTTGGAACTACTTAGGCATTTATCTTTGTGCCCAAGTGCCTTTAAAAACCTAGTCTTCGTGACTTTTTTTTTTAAAAGTGACTTTTAAATGCATCTGAAAACACTATGTTAAGTCATGTTTTAAGAAGTGGCTGTCGGTTTCTATGTGGCTCTTCCACAGCTTGCATGCTCTGAAAAGACAAAGCGTCTCTCTGTGTGCAGGAAGGCAGCTCTCAGCCGGTGCGATACCTGCTGCCGCCTCGGCGAGCAGGCAGCGTGGGACCGGCTATTCTTCTGGGGCCACGCTGAGCTGGCCACGAGAGCCAGCGAGGGGACAGAGGAAAACTAATAAATAAAAAAATGAAGCGATCATTTCAGCTTCGATAAAACTAAAAGCCCATGGAGAGTTAAGAATGTCTGAAGATGTGGAAATACTTTCATGATAGAGAGAGCAGCAGCTATCGCGGATGCTGGAGGCATCATCACTTTGAAGCAACCTGCTGTGCCTTGTCCTTGGCTGGGACCAGCAGAACTGTGGTGTGGGGCAGGGGCGTGCTGTGCTCTCGTACAGGCTGGGGGGCTTTGGCCGCTGGACATGAAGTTCTGGATGAGGCTGCCGGCAGTGGGATGGTCGTGGGTTAGGGCTGCTGCAGGGTGGGTTCTTCCTGGTATGCTCAGCTGGGGTGGAAGGAGGGCTGGTTCTTTGGGAAGTTAGCTCCAGGAAAGCCTTCTGCTCATCTGGGTAAGCCTAGTGAAGTACTAGGCAATTTTCATAGAATCATAGAATCATTAAGGTTGGAAAAGACCTCTAAGATCATTGAGTCCAACCATCAACCCAACACCACTAAACCATGTCCCTAAGTGCCTCATCTACACGTCTTTTAAATACCTCCAGGGATGGTGACTCAACCACTTCCCTGGGCAGCCTGGTCCAATGTTTAACCACTCTTTCAGTGAAGGAATTTTTCCTCACGTCCAATCTAAACCTCCCCTGGCGCAACTTGAGGCCGTTTCCTCTCATCCTATCGCTTGTTACTTGGGAGAAGAGACCAGGAGGAGAAGACCCACCTCGCTACAACCTCCTTTCAGGTGGTTGTAGAGAGCCATGAGGTCTCCCCTCAGCCTCCTTTTCTCCAGGCTAAACAACCTCAGTTCCCTCAGCCGCTCCTCATCAGACTTGTTCTCCAGACCCCTCACCAGCCTCGTTGCCCTTCTCTGGACACGCTCCAGCACCTCGACGTCCTTCTTGGAGTGAGGGGCCCAAAACTGAACACAGTGTTCGAGGTGCGGCCTCACCAGTGCCAAGTACAGGGGCACGATCACTGCCCTACTCCTGCTGGCCACACTAGTTCTGATACAGGCCAGGATGCCGTTGGCCTTCTTGGCCGCCTGGGCACACTGCCGGCTCATGGTCAGCCGGCTGTCGACCAGCACCCCCAGGTCCTTTTCCGCCAGGCAGCTTTCCAGCCACTCTTCCCCAAGCCTGTAGCGTTGCATGGGGTTGTTGTGGCCGAAGTGCAGGACCCGGCACTTGGCCTTGTTGAATCTCATACAGTTGGCCTTGGCCCATCGATCCAGCCTGTCCAGGTCCCTCTGCAGAGCCTTCCTACCCTCGAGCAGATCAACACTGCCGCCCAACTTGGTGTTGTCTGCAAACTTACTGAGGGTGCACTCGATCCCGTCATCCAGACCATTGATAAAGATATTGAACAAGACCGGCCCCAAAACTGAGCCCTGGGGAACACCGCTCGTGACCGGCCGCCAACTGGATTGAACTCCATTCACCACAACTCTCTGGGCCCGGCCATCCAGCCAGTTTTTGACCCAGCGCAGAGTCCACCTGTCTAAGCCGTGAGCCGCCAGCTTCTCGAGGAGAATGCTGTGGGAGACGGTGTCAAAAGCCTTACTGAAGTCCAGGTAGACCACATCCACAGCCTTTCCCTCATCCACTAGGCGGGTCACCTTGGTCAAAGTGCCACAAGTTTTGCCGATAGTAAAGATGTTTTAACAGCTGAAGAGGAATTGTGCTGCTTTCATTTGCCTTACAAATGGAGATCTTTGCATGCAAGATCTTAGCACACCTAGACAAAAGACAATGATTGAAGGGAGAGGGTATAAAGAGCCACAAAATACTAGATGCTGGAGGTGGGATAGCAGGGAGAAGGGAGAAAAGCAGCAATGCAAATGAGACGAGAAAGGCCGGTGGTGTGCAGTTGGTAATTTTACTTTTAGGGCAACCAGAAGCAATCGGCACAGCAGGATGTGAAACCAGCAGCCTAAATGATGGGGGTGATGTTCGTACAAGGACACAAGCTCTATCTAAATGCTGCAGCCCGTTCTGGTTTTTCTGTTTGAGGAGCTTGTCTAGCTTTGGTGGCTTTGACGTGCTTACTGCCTGCTTGGGATGTTTCCATGGGTCTCTGCTGTGCGGGAGGGTGTGTTGGTGGCGATTTTGGGACAGGCTGGGTGCAGGGGGACTGACACTTCCTTTTCCCTCTGTTCCCATGCAGGACGCAGGCAGAAATGGCCCACACATGTCGCGGGACCATCAACCTGTCCACGGCTCATATCGATACGGAGGACTCTTGTAACATCGTGCTTTCCAACGGGGGAAGGACGTACCACTTAAAGGCGAACTCGGAAGTGGAGAGGCAGCGCTGGGTCACGGCCCTGGAGCTGGCCAAAGCGAAAGCCATCCGCATGAGGAACAACCAGTCAGGTAGAGTGTGTCTTAGTGTGCGAATGTGCAACTGGATTCTTTTTAAAACCTCCTTGGAAACCAGCTCTTCTGTGCTTGCTAAATTGTGCAGAAACCCTGGCAGATACTATTTCATATGCAATTAAAAATAGCTGATGGTTTCACAGAGACACAAAGGGTTTTAAACAATACTGTGTGCACCAAACGTCATCTCATCTGGTTGTGCAGCATTGAGCAGGTCTTTAAAGCCCCTGGTAATGACTGTAAATTGTAGAGAGCTGGTAAAAATGAACTAACGATGATGCTTCTGGAAGGCAGGACGTATGTGCCTTTCGCCTGGAGACTTCAGGTTGGTCCGTGTGGACAGGGAAGGCTGTGAGAGGCATTAAGTGCAGTGGTGAGTGGCACTCCAGGGATCACCAGTTCACCATGCAGTGCCAGAGCCGTGTCTTTCTATTTACCCATAGCTTAGGATAGTTTGGTAGATGACTGACATTTAGTTGAGCTGTCTCTTGCCGTGCGTATTTCCCCTTCTCCCCCCTATACACGCTGTGGTGTGGTGTGGTATTTATTAGTGTGTGTTTGGGACAGCTGCATTATGTAAAGCTGTCAGAACCCCGTGCCTGTTACGTACCTCCTCCCCAGAGTGTAATTTTTACTGCTTCGTTGTGTAATGGATTGGTTAGGTGCTTAACAAACAGAATATTTTAGAAATATTTCAATGTTCATAACTCTTCTGGGATTAACATTTGGTTTTCTTCCACAAACAAGCACGGCTTCAAGTGGCAGAAAACAAACCCCACGAATGTATTAAAAAGCTGGCTATCCTCTGTCCTAAAAGAAAACCACTCCAAAGATCTTATCTTGAATGCTGGAAATCAGGCCTTATGCAAGAGAAAAGATGTAGCGAACACCTGATTTTGTAACTCTCTGCTTAAAATGAAAATGTAGCTTCAGAAAATGCCCCGAATATATTTTAGAAAGGGGGGGTGTGGGGGTGTGACCAGGAAAAGCGCTTTGGTTCAGTGCTTACGTAGCATCTGGCTATCCTGGTCCAGGTTTGGGCTTTGGGACACCTGCAGGTGCTGCTCTGTGCTATTGACTGCAGTGAATATGCATCCGTGGGTAAAGTGTTCGTGAAGCTTAGCTTTCACATCACCGCTGAGGAGGGTTGTGGTTGGGTCAGTGCATCAAGAAAAACCTCTGCTTCCCCAGGGGAAACGCTGCTGCGTGCACACCAAAACCACAACGTGCCGTGGCATGACTGTGGGGTGCAGCTCTCTGTCTGAGCGGCGGTTGAGGCTGTGTGGATGGAGACCGTGTTTTAATGCTGCTGGCTTATGAAAATGCACAGTCAACATAAAATTAGTGTAACCACATTTTTGGAAGGCAGTGCGTTAATGTCTGTGTACCAGTGGGACGGTCATTTGGGATGCTGGCTGCCAGGGGCGTTGCGCAGGCAGAGCCTGTGCTTAATGTGTAATGTTTTGTAGAGAGCAGCAGAATGCCAGAGCGCCAACGGTTTGACTTGCAGGAGAATAAGCCCCCAGTTCTGGACTAATGTGGTCTGACTTTTGTATAATTAGCCGTCCCACAAGGTCAGACAGAAGTTGATTAGTGCGTGAGCCACTTACCTGTTTCCCGTAATTGTTTAAGTACGCTGTGTTCCGGGGCACAGGCATTTACAGAATTAATTACATAAAGTATTGTGAACCCTCTGTCCCTTAATACTGCAGCTCTGGAGTGTATGTAAATGCTAACGGAGAATACAGCCGACTGAGGGGAAGATGGAAGTTTCTAGGCATGAGTGTTTTGCCTGGCAGAGCATGACATCGTGCCAGGTCGCGGCTGTAGTGAGCTGGGTGCGACAGCTGTCAGTCCTGTGAACATCACTCATCCCATAGCGGGAAGCGAGTCCTTTAGCTGGGTAGGTGTTTGAAGAAAGATCTCATGTGCAGGAGAGGTTGGTGCGTGCCTTTACCTTCACCTTTCCCAGCGTCGGCCCGTGGAAAATGTGAGGGCAGGCATGGAGCGGCACAGGCAGCCGGCTGCTGAGCTCCTGCCCAGCCTGAGGCTGCTGGAGGATGTCAGCGATGCTGCCTCCAGAGTCGTATGCAGTTATTTTGGTTTGTGTCTTTACATAAAAATAGCAAATGCAGAGACTTCCTGTCTTAAGGCTCTGGACATAGAATCATAGAATCATAGAATCATTAAGGTTGGAAGAGACCTCCAAGATCATTGAGTCCAACCATCAACCCAACACCCCCAGGCCCACTAAACCATGTCCCTAAGTGCCTCATCTACCTGTCTTTTAAATACTTCCAGGGATGGTGACTCAACCACTTCCCTGGGCAGCCTGGTCCAATG
>NW_008824466.1:152998-175070 GCF_000699105.1 Pygoscelis adeliae
CACGCTCCAGCACCTCGACGTCCTTCTTGTAGTGAGGGGCCCAAAACTGAACACAGTATTCGAGGTGCGGCCTCACCAGTGCTGAGTACAGGGGCACTATCACTTCCACATGCTGACTTCCTAACTCCAGGGAGCTCAGGCCGTACTTTCAGGGTAAGAGCAGTGCGGCAGCAGTGCTGATTTTGGGTGCAGATGCTGGTTCCTGCACTGCCTTGCAGCTGACTCAGCTGTTTGCAGGGCAGTGCTGTGATCCAGGCCAGGGGGCTGATGGGAGATCAAAACAAACTCTTGTTTCTCCAGGCTTTTCTGATCTGGACCAAGAGGATAAGACGCTCTGTAAACAGGTACCGAATCCTTGTGCTGTGGAGTTAGAGCTGAGGACATCGGTGAATTACTTTACACTTTAATGTTCATCTGGCTGATGGTGTTTTGTCCCAATTAGAGATCTTTTAATTAAGGTAAAGAACGAATGTGCATTAGATTTGACTATTTTGCTTGAATCGAAACAAAATTCCTAGTGTTGTGTCCCTATGAGTGCCGGGCGTTGCGCAGAGCCCTGGGGTAGGTGTTTACAAGTGGAGGGTTGAGGCTCTGGATTTGCTGAAGAAGTCCCTAGGTCCTTCAGGTCAGCTCATGTGGGAAGTCTTCTGAGCTGATTCCTCTTACCCTGAGTGATCCCCAAAACCCATGTGTTCCCCAGGGCTGCTCTGCAGATCCCAGGTTGATGCATTGGGGCTGTCTTGGCTGGTGGGTGCAAAGGGTGGCAAGCAGCCATATGGATTTGTGACGACAAGGAGGGAGCATCGATGGCTCTGGGCAGCCAGAAGACTGGGCAAGCGTTGCAGGGGGCAGGTGAGGAGGACAGAGAAGCAGGTTTGTGTCTAATGCTGCCTGCCCTTCTGGGGAAGGACACGAGGAGCATCCTTATGGCGATCTCCATTCACGGGCGCTGCCTGCTGCCCTGCCTGCTGCAGGGGGATGCGGCAGGAGCCCCTCCTTGGCATTCCCCACTGGCGCTCAGGAACGTGGGGGCTCTGGTGGAGGTGGCACATCTGGGGAGGAGGTGGCTGGGTTCAAGTCAGCTGCTTCTGAGTTGTTTCCAGCTGATGAGCGCCGGGGCAGTCTCACACGCGGAACAGCTTTTCGGCTCCGTACAATTTTCAGCAGGCGAGGAGCACCCAGGAGAGGGAAGGGGGTGTCCTTGCTTCCTGGTGCTCTGAGGTCCTTTTGAAGCCCTCTCTCCTTGCATCCAAAAAGGGGCAATTAGTGTGGAATTAATTAATTTAAAAAAAAAAAAAAGCTTGACCTCTTTTTGGAAATGTTTTAAAGATGAGCCACGCTTGGGTCGCTACTGAGAATAAAACATGCTCGAGTGTAAGCTGGGGTTCTCCATTCGTTCGTATTTCTGCAGAAATCAGTGGTCCCTCACTGCTTTCCTGGCGTTTGAGATTTGATGGGGTGTAGGACTGGCAGATCGGGTTAACTCTGCAAATACCTTGACTACTGGGAGACTATTTTGGGGTGGATGAAGAGAGTCTTTTCCCCCAGTAGTTCTCTTGAAATAAACAGATACAAAAGCGTTTTCAACCTGACTACTGGCTAGCTCGAGCTCTGTGCGCTGAGAGATGCCATTTTCACAGGACTGATTTCCATTTCTATTTTTAAGAAATTGCAAAACTTATACCCAAACCAAGTGTGAGGTGGGAGACTTTGCTGTGCTCTCTTGTGTGTAACTGAAGGAGCTCTAGTTTCCCCTCTACCTGGCGCATAGCTGGGACTATTTTGGTAACAAGCTGTGAGCTGGGGCGTGAGTGAGTACTGATAGATGTCACCTGAGAAAGCTTGCTGTCCTCATCCTGCTTCACTGGTGAGAAACCTGCCTAGTGATACTGGGTGGATTAGCGGCAGAAAGTGAGAGTAGAGCTGAGTTGCTGTCTTAGCTCTCTCCTCAGTTACCACGTGGTGCTTAATTCCTCTAAAATAAATGTGTAGTGTAACGTTAGGACAGAAGGGTCCCAGGCCCAGCTGGGCGGCTCGCCTGTAGCCTCTGCTCAGCCAAATCTGGTATTCCTATTTCTAGCTGGGTTTATAAAGTGTTCGCAAAGTCGTAGTAAACTTGATTTGCCCACATGGTACCCAGCTCCGTCACCCCACGGAAAGAGCAGGCGTGTGCTCAATGTGGCCCTATGCTGTTTATCTGTCCTGAAAATCAGATTTCCGTAATCACCCTCTGTTTGCATTACTATAAGCTCTTGAATAATTCCAGCCTTCCCCGCTCACCATATTGTACCCGCATCACCCCTTGGATTTTTGTCAGCTCTTGCATCGGCCTCTTGACAACTTCAGCTTTGTAGAGCGGCGGCTGCAGCAAAGAAACACTTTTATCTGCTCCTTATGCTCGCTCTTCTCTCTGCAGTTGTGGCTTGGAGGATGCAAACTTAAAAGTGTTTGATGACTGTGGTTGATATACCTTTTTTATGGCAGTAAAAATACCCTTTCTTTTTAGGGCAGTATCATGAGATACAGGAATTAACTATATGAATGGTGAATATATGAGAATTATTTTCTTGGCTATGTGATGAGGGGATGTTTGGAAAAGCCTGCAAGGGGAAGGTAGAAATCTGTTGCTGGTATTTTAAGCACTAGGTATTGTGTTGGAAAACTCCCCAAAATGACTTGGGCTGCTTGGTGATTGATTAGAGAGGTGAGGGAGTCGGTGACTTCTTTTAACCCCCTGCTTGGGGGTTCCTGGGAGGAGAGAGGAAGAAATCCATGCTGTGATTTGGGTCGTCGCCTGAACCGGTGAAGATTTCAGGCTGACTGAAGGCAGGTTTTTGGTGTTCAGGGTACCAAAAAAGCAGGTGTTAACTGGATAGGTCAGTGCTCACATCTGTGCCAAGACCAACTCACCTGCCAACCTCCCTCAAAGGCATCTGGTGCCTCGTGCCGAGGTCGGGGCTCAAGAGACGTCAGTGCAGCAACAAAGCTGGAAATGGCCAAGAAAAGAGCAAAAGAGAAGACGTGGGTTTGCTCTGTGCGCAGCTGTGATGCTCGCTTCCTGGAGAGGCCCTGGCTCTCATCACACCAGCTCACAAAGTTTTCAGCAGAACTTAAAAGAACAAACCAAAAAACAAAAACAAAACCCAACGAAAAACCAAACAGGCACAAGATTAACCAGACAAATAAAAGCCTCCTCCACCAAGGGAAGGTAGATGATGGAAACTGGATTTTCCATCTGGAAGAGTGACAGCTGAAGGTGCCATGTGGAAGACAGTAAATGCTGCAGGAAAAGATGGGGATAATTGCTTATAACAAGAACAAGGAGGAAATTATTAGGTCACAGGTTTAAATGAAGCAGGAATAATTAATATTTTGTACAACACACAACTACATGGTGGCACTTGCTGCGGGAAGCCAGAAAATCCAGAGGGACTGAACAGATTTGGGCACAATTTCATGACTCGTGGATGAGAGCTGTAACTTTCTGTATAAGAAATGCAATCCAGGAGATCCTTAAGGTAAGCTATGTGGGGCTATGCCCAGAAAAACTACTGCAGGTGCCCTGTCCCTTTATTCTATTTCCTAAATACTAGTTACAGTTTGCTTGCTAGAGAAGAGACGAAGCTGCCTGGGTGTTTGGGCTGACCTCGTGCGACCATCCCGGTGAGGCTGCCGCTGGAGCGATGCTCCCTGAAATCTCTTGGTTGTGCCTGTCGGGCTTCATGCGGCGTTTTCAGCCTCTTGGGGTTGTGTCGCCCGGGGGAGGATTCACTTTGAGACCAACACCCCGGCGTGGCCGTGTGCGGTGTGGATCTGGGATTTCGGATAACGGGGGCTGACTGCTTGGGCTGTCTGGTTATTTTTACTGCCTTAATCGGTTGTTTTCTTCTTAGCAAACAGGGAGTGATGAAAAGCAGCTTTACAGAGGGTTGTTTGTAGACTGTAGGAGAGCCGGGAGCTTTGAGCGGTGCAAAGGGGGAAGGAGGAGGGTTAGTGCTGGTGATGCCTGCTGCTCTGGCTCCTGGGATGAGTTTCTGCTGCAGCAGAGCGTAAAGGGAAAATACAACTCCGGAGAGGAATAAGGCTGCCGTAGAGGCCGGTGATCCCACCACAGGTTGGGTGTGCGGTTCGGTCGGCGACAGCCAAGATGCAGCTCTCAGGGTTGCAGCTCACACAAGCAGGCTGCTAGCAAGTAGTTCTGCTTCAGCGTGCTGGATCCAGTCGTAGTGCCTTTGTAGTAGTATTAAAAAGGATCCATAATTAGTTATTCCTTAGCTTTCCCT
This sequence comes from Pygoscelis adeliae, assembly GCF_000699105.1. Lineage (NCBI taxonomy): Eukaryota > Metazoa > Chordata > Aves > Sphenisciformes > Spheniscidae > Pygoscelis > Pygoscelis adeliae. Next base: position 157,282 of record NW_008824466.1, read on the forward strand.
TTAATTGCTGTAGTGCTAATGTCAGTTTTGTTGTTTGATGTATTTTGGCTGTTTTTTTCCTCTTTCCAAGTAAGGGGTTTGTTTGCAAAAGACACTCTGACTTGGGAATGTGATACTGCAAAGCATCTGCAACCTTCCCTGCCCCGCTCTGTGAATTATGCCGTTGTTTCTTCCTCTCTTTCCACGCAGCAAGCTCCTGGCCAGGTGGCCTTGGCTTGCGCTTCTGCTCTAGTTGTGGCAGGACCAGACAATCCCCGTCGTTGTTGTCCGTATGCCCTCAATGCCAGCTCATGGCTTGCTGTAATAGTCCTTGCTATTTCCAGCTCTTTTTACGAAAGCGCTCCCTTTTCCCGTCCTTGTGATGTTTATTCATCCCGTCGTGAACTGTTTTCCCCTCTGTTTGTAGGGCTCGTGCCTGGAGAGGCACTGGCTGCCAGCGCTCAGTTACCTTGCTCTTCTAATTGTCTTTTTGATCCTTGGAGTCTGGATTTTCCCAGGATAGCTGGCTGCCGTTAACTGTGCCAGGAGTTGCTGCCGTGGAAAATACAATTGACAGCGCTGCTGAGATGGAGCCGTTTGCTTGGATTTCCCACTCCTAATGATTCCTGTCTCCTTTCAGTGCCTTCTGCTGCTCACTTGTGTTCCCTTCTGCAGTTGGCAGGATGCTCTGCCTCTTCTGTTTTCCCTGTTAAGCTGTGATCGGGACGGGTTGCTCCGTCTCAGCCACCACCGGCGAGCTGCGGTCAACACTTCAGCTTCTCCCACTGCAGCCAAAGGGATGCTGCGATGCACGATGGGTGCAGGGTGTGCAAACCCCCTGTAAGTCGAGGCGGCATGGAGGAGGGACAGCCGGAGCCATGCCTGCTCTTAGATGCCGCTGAAGGGGTTTATTGCTGTGTCAAAATGGAGTTTTTCAAACTTTGGAGAGTTTCAGCCAGTTGCCCCCTTTCAAAAACAGCAAGTGGGATTTCTTTGAGGGCTTCACAGTGGTACTTGGCCTTCAGGTTTTTCCATATATATATTTTTTTTTTATAGGCTCTGAAAAGTCCTTGTTGGCCCTTTGTGTCTTTCTAGTGGTATCCAGAAAAAGACTATAATCCTGCTGGCTGTTTCAGCCCTTTCTTGGGGGTAGCCCTGCGCTAGCTGTGATATGTCATTAATAGAATCGCAAGGCTTAATACTGATCTTATTTCTGAGCATTCATCTCTGGGCAATAAGGTTATATTAGGCTCAGTTAGGAATAATTATGCTAGTTATCAGCCTTGCCTGCCTGATGGGGCCTGACGCCCAGCGTTGGATGCAGGATGCGTTTGGACTGTATCAGAGCACGAAGCTTTCTGCCGGCCGCCATTGGAAATGGTGCCAGTGGGCTACCGGAGCCATCTCAGGTGGGTTTGGTGGACATCTCGTGTCTTGTGTGCTCTCTGGGCTGCTGCTTTTGATCTTCTAACCTTTTGCCTTCGCTACTGAATACCTGACCTTGGGGAGGAGACCGTGCAAGCAATCCTTACTCCTCCAGCCCCTTCCGTAATCTGGCTGGTGTCACACCCACGGGCTTTGCTGGCAAAGCCGCATCCTGGTGGCATGGTGCAGGGTGTGGGTATGGTCTCCTGTGGCTCCCTTCCTCCTTTCACAAGCCTTTGCCTTGCCACAGGCACGTTGTAGGTGTGGGGAAAGATCCATCCCTAGCTGTCACACAGTGTGATGGGACAGGGTTCCTGGGCATCTTGTGAGGAATGGAAGGGCTCTGCAAGGCAAGGGAAGAGCTCTGGGGCTTGGACGTGCAGAAGATGGCCGTGGTCTTCCACATCGGCTGCAGCTGAATGTTTGGGGATTTGCAGGTGATGGGACTTATCGGCAATTGCCCTAAACATGGAGGGTTATGAAGCATTGATGTCTTTTTAAACACAGGTGGTTAAAGTGGTCTGAACACACATCTGGCATGTTCTAGGAAATTTAAGTGTTGGGAAGGAAAAAAAAAAGTGATTTCCCATTTTTGTTGCTTTTAGAGGGCATCTGATCAGCCTGGGAATTTTTCTCAACTGGCTAAGTTTGCAGGCCTTGAGATGCGAGGCCCAGGGGGGCAAATACTTGATCAGGTTGTCTGAATATCTGCAGCTGATGAGGTCCTGATGGATGGACATTCAGCTGAAATGGGTTGTGAACAGTCCGAGATCTGCACAGCCTCCAACTGCTCCCTTCCTCGGGCTGCTGCCTGGCAATGCAAACATGAGGAGGAATCTTTAGGATTTTCCAGTATTTCACAAGCCAGGACCACCCCCACCACCCTTCTTTGCTAATCTGTTTTTAATTCTCTGGTTACTGTTTTCCGCTTCACTTGCATGTTGGGATAGAGTTACCCAAGAAATATGCTCACCTCCTTGATTTGGTGCTGACCTTTCCCTTGCTTCCCACGTGCAATGCTATGTTATATATTATTCTATTGCAGATGTAATCCGCGATAATCGATTATAGCGAAGGAACACAGAAAATGGTACTTGCATAACACCACAAATTAAGCATTACAGCAGGGAGCTCAGTGGAGACTGCAGCATGTAGGCCATCTCTGCTGCTGCAGCCTCATCCTCTGGAGCAAGCGAAGGAGCTGTGCTGCTGCTGCTGCTGCACGTGCCGCGTGGCTGCCCGCTCATTGCTGGCGTGGTGTCGACAGAGTTTATTGTGCAACAGCAGCAGCTAAACGCGAGGGAAAGACTGGCAAAATGCTCCAAGATGATCTTATAATTTAAAAAATACCCCACAGTCAGGTGTGGGGCGGTACTGGGGAAGCAGTACGTGTTAGCGTTGCAAACACGTGGTGTACAAGTGGGGTTCAGAAGTAGGATGGAAAACGATGTCCCAGCTCGCGGTGCTCTCCACCGCTTCTGCAGGACATGCTCTTCCACCTGCCCAACAGCACAGGTACAGCCCCACCGCCTCCATTGGCGTGTGCTGCTGCCTCGGGGAGCAGGAGGAAGGGGGAAGCCTGCTGCTTCGCTTTCCCAGCAGTCGCCCTGCACTTTTACGCTCTTGGCAGACTTGTGGCACGAACTCACAAAGCACGTTTTAGGGCTCCTGAAATACAGCTGCAGAAGTTGGAGCTTAAGCAGGCTGCGTGCGGTGAGCTGTGCTCCGCGGCAGTGAAAGAGCCTGCTGCCTGGTCTCAGTGCAGCTGCTTTTTGGAGCTTTTTGGGCTCCTGTGTGTACTCAGTGTAACAGGCGAGGCTGCATTAATAAACCCCCTGAAAATAAATAACTGAACGTGACTGTGCAGAGGAGGGAAGGGGGCGAGGGTTTCGTTAACAGCTGCTGCAGCAGGAGCGGTGCAGCGGTGGGTAGGAGCCTCTGCTCCCATGCTCGTGCTCAGAAAGATGCTGCTGCTGGAGGAGGGGGGACGGGATGTGTGGCACGAGGATACCAGTTGGTGGCGAAGACCTTGAGATGCTGGGTGCGAACACAGCAAACTTTGGGTCTGCGAGATGTCACTGACACTGTGATTTACAGAATTTTTTGAGTGAAAAGTTGTTTTCACAGTGATCTTAAAGGAAAGCTTTGATTTTTTTTTTTAAATTTTGTTAAATATAGAACAAGCATTGCTGTTAAATTATAACCCACGTTATTCCTTTTTAGGCTACAAATCTGTTAATGCTGCCATGGCTTCTGTGCAGAATCCCCTCTGCGTGCGGCTGGTGTTGGGGTGAGGGACGCTGCCTTGGTGGCTTGCAAGTATTTTCAAGTCTGCTGAAGTCTGCGGGCGCAGCTGTGCTGCGTGGAGCCGCGCGAGCCGTTCGGGCCCCTTCTTTCCTCTGCAGAGCTGGCAGGGTTGTGCGAGGGGGACCTGGGACGGGCGCGGTGAAGGAAAAGGCTCTTTTTTGGCTGAGCTGACGTAGGAGGAGTTTGGTGCAAATACACAAGGAGGAAAAATCCTTCCTGGTCCCTACTCAGTCCCACGTCGTGGCTATAGGAGCTGGAGGTTGGGCAAAATTAGGAGGCTAAAGTAGCCCATCGTAGCAATAGGGACCAGCTCTGTTCTCCCCTTGGCGAGTTGAAGAGCAAATGCTTCACCAGCAAAAATGGGAGAGGGATAAATATCTACGGTGAGGATTGTGCTCTCCTCGAGTTGATAAGTATCAAGGAAAAATGGTGACAGAACGCTTTCTATTTTGCAGTATTTGTATTTACTACAAATTTGTTCTCGTTTTTAAAAGTGCTGTGTATTGTGTTGTTACTGTTTTATTTTCCTCCTGTGCCCATCTTCTGTGTTTCTTAAAAACCTGTGTTTTTTCCTCATTTTGTTATTTATTGACCTCTGACCCTGCACTCTGGACAAATGCCACTATTCGCTGTGAGTGAGTGCATGGCTTGAGTAAGTGTTATTTCCCTCATTTCATGTTTTAATGCTGTTTGTAAATAAACGTTTCCGTTGTCTAATGCTTGGTGTGGGTTTTTTTTTTTTGTTGCTTCCATTTGATGTCATCACTTCCACACATTTTTTTGACAAAAGAATTTATCAAGGTCGCTTGTCAAGACTGCAAAGCAAAAATCAATAAAACCTGGGAAGCTGTGCACGTATTTGACCTTAACTCATGTTTAATTATTTCACTTGGAGAACGACAAGTGGCACTTGGCTACTTCGCCAGGGTTTGAAACACCCTTTGAAGGGTCCCATCCTTTGCTTGCAGTGGATAAAGTTTTGCTTCATCTGTGTGTCTGGTCCCTTTCCCTGTGTCGTTTCGAGCGTGCGAAAGAAATGAGGAGCCGTTGCCCCAGCGTTAATCCCTGTAAAGAGCCGGGCGGGCAGAGACCAGAGCACACCCTGGGAGCCGGTGCTGGCTGCTCTCCATTTGTATTTACTACAAATTTGTTCTCGTTTTTAAAAGTGCTGTGTATTGTGTTGTTACTGTTTTATTTTCCTCCTGTGCCCATCTTCTGTGTTTCTTAAAAACCTGTGTTTTTTCCTCATTTTGTTATTTATTGACCTCTGACCCTGCACTCTGGACAAATGCCACTATTCGCTGTGAGTGAGTGCATGGCTTGAGTAAGTGTTATTTCCCTCATTTCATGTTTTAATGCTTTTTAAAAAAAAATTTTTCCGTTGTCTAATGCTTGGTGTGGTTTTTTTTTTTGTTGCTTCCATTTGATGTCATCACTTCCACACATTTTTTTGACAAAAGAATTTATCAAGGTCGCTTGTCAAGACTGCAAAGCAAAAATCAATAAAACCTGTGAAGCTGTGCACGTATTTGACCTTAACTCATGTTTAATTATTTCACTTGGAGAACGACAAGTGGCACTTGGCTACTTCGCCAGGGTTTGAAACACCCTTTGAAGGGTCCCATCCTTTGCTTGCAGTGGATAAAGTTTTGCTTCATCTGTGTGTCTGGTCCCTTTCCCTGTGTCGTTTCGAGCGTGCGAAAGAAATGAGGAGCCGTTGCCCCAGCGTTAATCCCTGTAAAGAGCCGGGCGGGCAGAGACCAGAGCACACCCTGGGAGCCGGTGCTGGCTGCTCTCCGGCTCAAAAACCGCTGCCACGTAAATGCTGAAACCCAGAAAGTGCAGCGTGCCCCTGCCCATGGCTTGGGTCGAATCCTGTGCCCCATTGTGTGGGGGATTAATTGCCTGATCCCTCCAGCTTTGGTCCATATGATGTTGACCGGTTTTAAACAGTAACTGCGGAAGAACGGAGGCAGTAGCTTCAGTTTGCGTTATGTTGGGTTTTTTTATTTTTTTATCCTTTTGAATGAGGACTTGGCAGAGGCTGGTTTGCAAACCTCAGTGCACCAGGGTCCTCGGAGCGGGTTGGTATTGGTAGTGGGAAGCAGAGGGCTGCTGTTGCTTGTTGTGCTATGGTAGAGACTGTTGGATTGATGCCTGCCTCCGTTAGCAGATGCATTTGCAAGAGAAATAAATGTGTTAAACCTGCTTCCCTTTTGCTGGGAGATCATGGTGTGACCCCTGGCGCGAGCCCACGTCCTGCGCCTGGCTGCAGTCCAGAAGCACCAGCCCTTCCCATCTGGAGAAGCAAATCCCCTACCTTCAGTAGCAGCTTCCTGCAGCACGGGGCTTCCCCAGGAGGCTGCCAGCTCTGATGCCCCGAGTGAAGCAGGACAGAGGGGCTTGCGGGTGGCAGGGCTCGGCCCCTGCCCAGATCCCCCCCGAGATCTCACCTCAGGGCTGGGGACGCAGCTGAAGGCCCTGCTTCGTGCGGAGGTAAGGGTGCTTTGAGCTGCTGCCTTCCCCTTGCTGCCTCCTCTCAAAGGGTGCAGGAACGAGCTGTCGTTGTCCCCCTTCTGTCCCCAGCCCAGGTTTGGTATCTTTTTGCTCATACCAGGGAATGGGGCTGCTCTGGACGGACAGGGGGAGGGATTTGCCTGTGTAAATTCTTGATTCCCCTGCCCCCTCCCCGCCGCCTTCTCCTGATGTGTAAACTCACGGTAAATTCTTGTCTTGTCATTTGTGTCCTTTGTCCCTCCAGGGTGGCGTGACCCATGTGTCCTGAGAACGGGATGGCAATCTGGGCTCCTTTGCATGCCTGCGAGCTGTTTTGAAATAGTCCTGGGTTCGTTTTAATAAAACGTGTCCTCAGTGGCTGATTTCCATCATCTGCAAGCGAAGCTGCTCTCAGTACGAAGCCAGCCAGCCCCTGGCAGCTGACACCAAGGGGCGGGTGGCACCATGCTGCATGCAGCCATCACATGGGGGGTGAATTTGGGGTCCGTCGGTGGCTGTTCACGCTATGGCTGGGATCCCTGCTCTGGTGGACTTCAGAGGGGCTGGCGTTGCAAGTATTTGGGTTTCCAGGTTGAGCTTGGTGCTGCTGCTCTGGTGCACGGTGCCGCTTGGGTTGCAGCGGAGGTGGGATGGCCTCGGGTTGCTGCAGCAGAAGCCGGCTGCCTTTCCCATCGGAAACAGGGAAGCTTTGACCTGGCTACGCTCGAGCCCTCTGCCTGGCTTGTGGTGTGGGTCGCTGCTTCGCTACGGAGCTGGAGCGTGGGTGGCTTTCCTGTAGCTTTATCACCCTGGCTGCATTTGGGGGAAGAATTGTCCTTAAGCAAAAGCAAAGACAAGATGTAAGGTCCAGAGCAGAGTCTGGTGATGGGCAGGGATGCAGCAGTGGCCGATACACATCCCATTCCTGAGTGCTTGGCCCAGCACTCGGAAACCCTGGGGAGTGAGCAAAAAGCCCCCAGGATTTCTTCTGGTCTGTAGTGCTCCTCTTGGCCAAACCCTGGCTGCCACCAGCCCTCCACCCTTCCAGCGATGGGGCCGGGACCATGCAGGCAGGATGCTTTCTGCCTTAAAAGATGCTTTCGGGTGATGTGGAGCTTCGATTGCTGCTTGGGAATAGCCTGGCTGGATGTAGGTGTATCCCTGCCTTGCACTGGCCGGCAGCACCTTTGCTGACCCAAGACTTCGGCTGGGCAGCAGGACGTGCCGCCAGGCATGGCTGTGGCTGCGGCACCCAGTGCCGTTTCCTCTGCTGGGGCTTCTTCAGGTCCCTTTAGCCATGGTTTGGGTGCGGTGAAAGCACGGTCTGGGAGCAGCTGGTCCCAGCTCTGTCCCACTCAAGACTTAGCTTAAGTGTGCAATCTGGTTTATTCCTTTAGCTAGTATCACTTTCCAGTTAGTGACTGCAAACTGCTGCTGCGCCGGGGAGTTGCTCTGTTACAGGTTTAACCAGCTGTTCAGCTCCTAACTTTACTCTTTCGTTCAACAAGCACGCAACCATGTCATTCAATCACCGAAATACCTGGATGTGCCTGAGCAGCTCTACATCCGCGCAGGTTGTATTGGAGAAGCTCACGTCTTTGCTGGCCTTGGTAAGCCATCCTTGCGCTGATCCTGCTGTTCGGCTTGTCTTTTGGAGAGCGGGTGCAGTCAAACAGCCGGCGAGTCCCGGCTTGTCGCTGAGGGTGAGTTTCTCCTTGGCTCTTGCCAGGCGTGCAGCCTGTATTCACTGCGATCTTAAAAATCCCCGTTCCTGCATGGGTGGTAGAAGTGGGAAGAATGATCTGTGTCATTACTTCTGTGCTGTGCCTGCTAATACTAGCTTCATTTGTCATTTCGGTAACTGTTACAGCTGGAGTTGGGATGAAAGTCAATGCGAATGGTCCCTTCTTACTCACCACCGGTGGTGGACTGCTAATTTTAATGTTGTGCCCGGGTTGGATTTTAATTTGTTGTTGTATCTCTAGGTCTGCGCGGTTGGTGTTCGTGACCTACAGCAGCTCGTTCGTGAACCTGGAGCCGTGTAAGGTTGGGACCGGCAGTTCACGGAGTGCAGCGCATCCCGAATGTGAGGATGCTACAGACAAGCTGTGCTCTTGTTTAGAGTTGACACAGGCGGGGAGGGAGCCTGCATCTGTAATGAGAAACAAGGGAAATGGCCAGTAATTCATGCTGAAGGCAGTGGGGAGCCTGTCGACAGGCTGCTGGGCTGCACAGGGACCCCCGAGCCGTTCATGGCACTCGTCCGATAAAGAGCAAGCCGACTCTCGAGAGAGGACATCTGGTCAGATCCTCACTTCTGACCCTTGTTGCCACCCGATAAGGCCTCTGCTGGGATTTCCCAGAGCTGCCGCTGGCATTCAATGGCTGGGTCACACTGGGGAATGGTGGCAGAGGAGGCAGAACTGCTCTGGGGGGAGAAAACAGGCAGCTGGTGTGGCTTTGCCTCCTCCTGCCCCCGGGTGATGCTGCCTTGTGCCGCGCGTACTGCTTGCATCAAGTGCACCGGGCAGCCCCGAGCTGGGCTCAGCGGCAGAGCGGGGCTCCACCAGCACATCTGGAGATGCTAAAATCTCACACCTTGAGACACGGAGGCTTTTCTGCTCTGCACAGTCGCATCACTGGGGGCTTCCCGGTGCGGTCAGATGGCGTGGTTTCCTCGTGAGGATGCGGAGGTGTGGGTGCTGGAGAGCCTCCGTGACGAAGGAGGGCAAAGCCCTGCGGCTGGGTCCTCGCACACCCCGGCTCTCGCACCTTGAACTCTCGTTAAGTGGTGAAAATGGATGCTTGTTGCTTAAATTTTTAAGCCAAGCGGGTTTCACCTGTAAGTAGTTTTTAATACAGTTTTTAATAATGTAACAGGGATTTTCATATGGTTGGGAGCACCAAAGGGGAGTGTTTCCAGCTCATGTAATCAGTTCAGTGTATTTCAGTGTTATTTTCAGGCATTTAGAATTCCCAAGTGCTTTTTTTTTTTAACTGGCATGGAAAAAGGCTGTTGGAGGAAAATCAATTTTGAACTCTGAAAATAATAACAATTCTTACTGGTTAGAAATGAGTCACTAGATGAAAGCTGATCCCTTCAAAAAGTCTGAAGGTATCTCTTTGGTGGCTGGGCCGGGGCAGCGGTGTAGGTGGCGGTGCTGTTTTACACTAAGGAGTGAATGGCTGGAAGGAAACCCTTCTGGCGTGTGGTTTGTGTCTACCGAAGCAAATCAGCTTCTGCTCCTCATCCACAGAATGGAGAATTGGATTTGAGCTTGAGGTGGGGTACGAATGGCCCGTGCCACCCTCGCAGGGCGTGGTGAGTCCCTCTGTGGTTATCCTGCGGCTAAATTAATTTGTATTTTTTCAGGCTGGATGTGATGGTTTCGTTTGTTATTCAGAGGTCGGTGAATTGGTGGGACTGACGGCATCGGTGTACCTGGAGAGCCGTGTGTGGCTTCCCATCCCTGTGGGATGTCTGATGTCCCTTGGGACAAGGTAAAGGGGATATCTGAGTGCACTACTGTCATTTAGGACCCTGCAGAGCATTTCATCCAGTGCTGCCAAACGGTTTGTCACCCCTCAGCTCGGCCCCAAGGGAATGAGAAACTCCACGGAAATGACATTTACTTGTGCCTGGTTTTCTTAAACCACCTACCCAGGGTGGCACTTTATTCCCGAGCATCATGCTGCTCTTGGCTGCCGTAGCTCAGGGATGCTGCGGTTCACCGGTGGCGGGTCGTTGGTGGTTTGCTCCGTGCTCTGAGCCGAGGCGATGCTGCAGGAGCAGGTTGCCCTCTCCTGGCACGCTCCTTCCATGAAGCCCTGGCTCCCCGTGGTGCTCGGCAGGATTTGCCGTGAGGCTCCCCAGCTCTTGCATAAGAGACGTCCCTGCAGAGAGCTTGGTGTTGCAGGTGCTGAAGGTATTTGCTTGCCTATACTTGACTTTGCGACTGGCCTTTCACGGATGACTTACAAGAGAGGGGTTTAGCAGCCAGACCCTTCTCAAACGCTCTCCAGTGGGGCAGGAGAGTCAGCTCTGCTGGTGGGGCTGGTGGGGAGGAGCTGCTACTCCTTTCTTCAGCATTTCACTTCTTTCCCCAGCCCCAGGCGTGCTTCGGGCTGCTCGCAGCACGCGGAGCCCCCTGGGGACCCCAAAACATCCACCGCACCGAGATGCTGGGGTGGAAACAGCTCATCCGACCGGCCTGTGCTGGCATCTTGCGGTGCTTTGTGCTCTTGCAGCGCCTCATCTCCTCCCGGCGTTGAAATCAGCTTTGACGCAGGCAGACGCCCCCCCTCCTTTGGGGCATTTCCTTGGATCCAGCCTGGGAAAATTTATAATTCTTGTTAAGTTTAGGAGTCTTTAAGTTAAGATTGTCATGTTAGGAAGTGAAGAACAAGAGAATTTAATGCCACTTTTATTCTGCTCAGCTTTTTATCTTATTTCAAGAAAATCTCTCTTTTGTAGTAACTTGTAGCCTCCTCCCTCGGCTCCATTGGCGAGAGGTGGGGTGCATGGAGCGCTGCTCCTGCCGGGAGGCAGCGGAGGGGTGTCTGCTGGGGGTCTCAGCCCCGCTGGGCTGAGCGCACTGCGTCCTCCACCCCTCGGGAAGGGCCCGGGATCCCCCCTGGTCAGGAAGGGAGTGGGGGGCGGCAGGAATTGGGGCTTTAGCCGAGGTGGTTGTGGAGTGACCCTGCAGGTGGGACAGCTCAGAAGTGCCGGGGGCTCTGCAGCCCAGGGAGCGCCTGCATATGGTGCAGAAAGGCGGGGGCAGAGCAGCGAGCCGTCTCTCCGTGTCTGTGTGGCAGCAGAGCCTGAGGACGGAGCAGGCGATGGGGCGGCCATGGGGCTGGGTAAGTTGCCTGGGAGCTTTGCGGGTCGTTGAGCCCTTCGCAGGTGGCTTCAGTCCTGTGGGGAGGGAAGAGGCGCGGAGCCACACGGGAGCTGAGGTTGGGTGGTACCTCTGGAGGTCATCCAATCCCAGGGAATGTTTTAATCTGCGATTAAAAATCCCAGGAGCTTCATTTGCATAGCTCTAACTGATTGTAAGTCGCTTCTCTTTATGGCAGCAGTCCGTAACTCTCCTTTCCCTGTGTTTTTGCCAAGTGCAGTTGGCACTGCGGTCCCGTACGTCAACCCGCGGCGTGAGGCACTGTGCTCTGCAGGGGTTTTTCTTCATCATGCTGATGGTTCCTCTGCTAAACATCACCATCACTGCTAGCTTCTTAGAAGGATTTGCTTCCTCTATAACTTCCTTAGTTAAATGTTAGTATTTTGGGATGGGCAGTGGAGAAACTCCCAAGGTCTTCAGCCAGCACTTCACAGACTGCCACAGAAGTGAGACACGAGGTATTTCCCCTGTTGCTGAAATACAGCTGTTGCGAATATTGTAAGACCGTTCAACTTCAGTTTAGAACGGAGCGAGAAAGAAATACGAAATTAAACTACAAGGGGTCTTAAGGAAGGAGATTGATGGGGTTTAAAGAGGACAGCAGCACTAACAGCGCTTACAAAAAGCACTGCAGTCGTGATCGTAAAGGTTTGATGATGCAGCAGATATCTTCTTGTAGCAGTGGAAGTAGATGCTCCCAATGTACCTGGGATTTTCAGGAGCACGTTGGGAATGGGTGGCATGCGTGAAGCCTGTTGTCTGGACCCCTCCCTGGCTTTTCTGCCGTGTCTATGTTGATTTGAGTTTTTCTCGAGCAGTTTTATAATTACACAGAGCAAGGGTGTGGACAGACTAGATGGAGAAGGGGTGGAGGGAGGTGAGCGGTGCGGTGGGGGTTCCTTGGCCGTGTCCAGGACCCAGCGGGGACGCTGAGCCGCCGGTTTCTGTGACTTCTGGTTGCCTGTGGAGCCCTTGCAGTCCCAAACAGGGACAGCCCGATCCCTGCTGGAGCAGCGCAGCCGCAGCAGTGTTGCACGGGATCCACATCTTCTGCACTGCCGGTCTTTGAAGAAAAGGGAAAATGTCCTTTGGGTGTGAAGCAAAGCCTATGCCTGACCTTCTACATGTAGGCAAGGTGATGGATCTGGTGATTTATGAGTGTTTTCCTCACCGAAGGGAAAGTTGTAGTGAAAGGAGGTGGCAACCCACAACACCTGAAGTCCCTGCGGGTCCTTGTTCCCCTTTCTGGGAAAGGGAGCTCTGCCTGACCCACCCGGGGCTCCCCAGGACCACCCTTCCAGTGGCTCACCAGGCTCTCCTGGAGGACCCCTGTCCTGGGATGAGTGTGAAGCGATTTGAGCACTCGACCCAGCCCCAGCCTAAGCTTTCCCTGGGAGGCTGTCCTGGAGGTGAGCCCTGTGCGCTCTGGGACAAGTGCAGAGGCACAAAACGAGCATGGGGTGCAGGGAGACTTCTCCAAAGATGAATGCAGCACTGAAGCCTGCCTTTTTTGGTGTAAAATGACTTCTCATGGTACTGTAATAACATTGTATTGGTGGGGATGCTGTTCATGGGGATGAATAACTGGTGGGTTTTGACCTCAGTTATTACGTTTGTAGCTTCAACTAAAAATTCAGCTTTAAGGAGTCTTGCCAATTTTAAACTAATCTCTTCAGGGAGAAGCTCTCCCTCTGGCAGTAACCCATTCACTAGAAACTTGAATATTCATTTACAGCTAAAGCTGGACAAGTTGTTAAGGGAAAACAAGGAGGAATGAAAGCATGACAGGATGATAAAAATTCAATTTATGATTCTCCCCTGAATGTACTGATAGGAGCTTAAATTGCTGACAGAGCCTTATCAAGGGAAGCGGCAGGTGTTATATTTACAGCACTGGAGCACAGCGGTGGCTTGGCACACCGGGCACCGGTAATCACCCGGCTTCTGACAGGAGCGAGGATGGAAAGGCTGCGCAAAGAGCCCTTTGACGCAAGCAGAGGCGCAAGCAGCAGCAGCAGCGAGGCAGAGAAGAGAAGAACCTGATGGCGTAAGATGCTGACACTGACTTTGGAGTGGATGGAGGAGGTAGATCAGCCGTTAGACTTCCTAAATAGGCTCCTCGGTGCAGCAGGAGGAGGTTTCCAAGCCGTGGAAGTAGGTTTATCGTCCTCCTTTGCGAAGAGAGCTGGAGGTTGGCTGTTCCCTCAGACACAACTGGTCGTGCTGCTGCCGAGGTTCGGAGCTGTTAACCTGCAGCCAGGCTGTCTGCCAGTCAGTATCCACAGCCATCGGGCAGTAGTTTCTTATTCCCAGAAATGGTGCAGGTTGTACTTTATTTCTGGCAGATACTAGCAGGATTTTCACCCCCGAAGGAGTACAGCTTATTCTCATGGAGGGTGAGATGGAGCAGGCAATCCTGCTGGTCCCAGGGGCATGTTTGATGCAGGGCACCCAGTTATCTGGATGCTACATGGGGAGGACTGGAAGAGGTCTCCTGCCTAAATCTAATTCATGCAGACTGCAGGGAATGGTAGACTCCGTGGAGAGCAGCTGGATATTTTATCTCTGTTTATCTACGTGTGACTGGCTCTGAAGCTGGATGGTATTGCTTGTAACTCTTGTGACCCTGCAGAACCAGGGGGTTTCGTTTTCAGTGGTGCTGTGTCTGCCTGAGCCGGTTCCCAGCCAAGCCACCTCTCTTCTCCTCCCTTTTGTAGCTCTCTCATTTTAAGTCAGCTCAGCAAGTGGCTTCTTCCTTCCCTGCCTGTGCTGCGTGAACCTGGGGAGCCTTGACCCAGAGAAGCATTTTCCTGCTCCGTTTCACTCCTTAGCATCTTGTTAGTAAGCAGCACAAACAAAAGATGCTGGAGGATTAATGTCTTGCTTCAAAAAAGGAAGGGGGGAAAAAAAAAAGTCAAGTTGCCCCCCTGTCTTCTGCCTCTGCTCTCCAGCACCCGGCTGCAGGATGGATGTGCTCCTGGATGAACTGACTTCCCGACTTCTTCCACGAGAGCGAGGCGGCCCAGCGCATCCGGATGGTCCAGCAGGACATGGTTGAGCCCGGCGGTCTCTTGGGACTGTCTGCAGGCATTTCCTCACCAATGCCTTGGGGAATTTGTGGGAAGATGGGGAAGGGCTCCAGGGTCCCAATCCACGTGGAGGGCTTACAGGCAAGACTACGTGCTGTTGTGCTGGGGGTTGTAAGAAGCGTTGTTTATGCCAGGAGGCTTGTAGCTTCCATGGAGGACGTTGTCCTGCTTCATCTTCGTGGCGGCGCTGGACTAAGCAGCCTCTCCCCGACCTGGGAGCCTTTGCGCCTGTTGTCCTGGCACAGCCAGGCGTGACGGTGCGGTGCAACGATGGGAGCTGCCCGGGGCACTCGTACCTGCTCTCTCAGGCAGCAGCACCCCATTTTCTGTTCAGGCCCCTTGCGGCAAAGTCCTTGCTGGGAACGGGCTGGATAAAAGTGGCATTGGGGCATTTAATGTCCATAGTTTGGTGACTCCCAGTCCCATCTGCTCTGTGTGCTCCTTATTGTGCCTGTACTAGTGCAGTTCTCCTGTGATACCGCTTGTGTCGCGGTGGTGGCGACTCAGAAGCAGGCTCAGCTACCCTGTAAAACTTTCACCTCACTGCCGAGCGAGGCTTCGGATGCCCTCTGATCTGGGCCAGCATCTTGGCTCGTACCTTATAGTCACTAGAGAGAAATAGGCATTGCCAGAGGTGATGGAAGGAGACTCCCTGTGGAGGTCCTTGGCTTTGCGAGCAGTAAAGGGACCATGTGTGGCTGGTTCGTGCTTAAACATCTCGCTTTTCAATGCCTGAAGCAGGGCTGGTAGACCCCACCCTTTGTCCATTTTCAGTGGGTCTGGCTGGGCTCTGTGCAGACTGTACAGAGCCACCGGTGATGACGAATATCACCTTGGACAGACCTGTCCAAACCATTGGCTGCAAATTGGTCACTATTTCTAGTTAGTGCCAGTTAGCAGTTAAATATCAACAGCTAAAATTGAGTTTAGCCAAGAGTTTGTATTTTGTTGGAGTCACAGGTAAGGTCAGGTCTGTTTTCTAGAGCTGAGTAATAAAATTCCTGTTGTGGTACAGCAGCTGTTTCTGATGGACACGAGGGCAGAGAAGGTGGAGAACTGAAGTCTCCACTTGAGTAGATGGCACGGTCGGACCTGGCAGCAGAGCCAGAAAGGACCTACTGATGGTTTTCGACAGGCAGTTGAGAAATCTGCAGAATAACTACGTCAAGGAAGTGATTAAAATAAATGAGTCAAACTGCAAGAGGAAAAAATAGACGTGTACCTTTTTGTGTCACCATATGTTGAGAAAGTCCTTCCTATTAACCTTTCATTTTGAAAAAGGTCTTTTTTTTCCTCTGCTACAAGTTCAGGTCCCCTCAAAGGTCTGGGATTGGAAATGTAGTGGAATAATAGCATCAGCCATGAGGTTATCGATCAGAAGTGCTCACAGGAGACCTGAGATGGCAATTTGGGTGGCTGAGAGGGTTTTACAGCCAGTCTTGGCCACCAACCAAAGTTGGTGCTGATGTTCATCGTGTTATTTTTATCCAGTGTATTTATTTATATGCTTCAGCTTCCCCTGCGCCTGATCTGTGTCGGTATAAAGATGCTTATCTCAGTATGCCTTATTCCCTCTATTCCTTTCTAAATCTCTGAATGGAGGGGGAATAATCAAGACCAAATCTTTCTGCACGAGGCGAATGGCAGTGTTTGCATGAAGGACTTTGGCTGAGAAGGTCACGGCCAGCGCTGTGCAAAATCTGTGTGTGGACTGTCTTACCTAGCGTGGACCGGAGGCTACCACGTTGTCCACCCTGGGCTGCTGTTTGCACGTCTTTTAGGATGTGGGGATGAGAAGTTACCCTGTTCAGAGCACGTCAGAGAGGGATTATTTAGATCAGTTCATTTAATGTGTTTTTTCCCACTTCCTAATGGCACGCAAGCCATTGCAAATGTTCCAGCGCTGTTTTTAACATACATATATAATGTATTTTCTTTTTGTTTGTGAATAATACTGGAAAACAGGAGCTGTGGCAGGGGACCATATCTTTGAGCTCCTGCCTAAGCCTCGTTATACCCCTTCAGGCTTTCTAGATCCTAAAATGCCCGAATGGTTGGATACGTTGTGTTAGCTGCTGGTGTGGGCAATGGGGGCCGAACCAGTCTGAAAAA
The DNA here is from genome assembly GCF_000699105.1 of Pygoscelis adeliae. Classification (NCBI taxonomy): domain Eukaryota; kingdom Metazoa; phylum Chordata; class Aves; order Sphenisciformes; family Spheniscidae; genus Pygoscelis; species Pygoscelis adeliae. The sequence continues at coordinate 173,588 of NW_008824466.1, forward strand.
TGGGGAAAATGAGAAGCTCTGGGTGTTACTAAAGCTTGATAATGTCTGATCCCTGCTAACGAGTCACGCTGAGTGCAGGGACGGGCTGTGGGACAGGAGAGTGGTCCAAGAGCAAAGTCACTGCTGTGCCTGAGCCGGCAGCGTGGCATGGCATGCCGGTGGGACCTTGGCGTGGCAGTGGGGTCTTGGCACGGCGGGACCTCGGCACGGTGTGGGACTGCCCTGTCATGCTTGGGCTGCTCCTGACCGCCGTGGTGGGTCTCCAGAAAGCATCTCCGTGTTGTAATTTTGAAGTGCAATGGACTGTATGGCAGCTGTGAGACAGGTTTTTTTTTGTCCTTGGTTGTACCGTTGCTTGGTGAAGCAGCTTAGAGTGGGGCAGGAGCGTGTGTAAAACCGAGGCGCTGGGGACCCACTTTCCAGAGCTTCAGGTGTTTTGACTTCGCCTTTGCCTTTTCCAGGTTCGCACCTTCCCTTCGGCATCGTTTCCCCCCCGTACTTTGCACACCTGCAGTGATGCAATGCACACAAACGTACGTAGCTGTTGAAGATGTACGTGGGGTCATTAAATAACGAAGTCAGGCTGCCGAAGGTTGAAAGCCATCATCTTTAACGCTGCGGTCGGCTGGGGGTTGCCCCAGGTTCCCCGCAGCTCGCGTGGTCCCCGGGGACGCTGCAGTCCCGGCTGAGCACGTGCCTGTCCTGCTCCTCGGAGGTTTCCAGTTTAGGGAGCTGGAAGGTTGTTGCTTTGCAGACAGTGGAGACAAATGCAGCGGGGGATTGATCGTAGTGATGCAGAGGCAGGTGCAGGGGGACCGGAGGCCTTGGTGAGCTCGGTGCCATTCTTGATGCGGGTATATTCATTTAGTTTTCCACTCACACAAGCAGCAGAGTAAGGAATCAGTTCAGTGGAAATCTTTGGGGGGAAAAACAAGAATTTTACCTGAAGCGGCCCTGTCGCGGATGGAGTGAGACTGCACTTCACTCATAAGAGAGAAGTAACAATACTGATAGAAAACAGTGAGTTAAAGTGTGAATTAACAAAGTTCAATGGCAAATGCGACAGTGAACAAGATTCGATGGCAAGGTACACTTGATTATTTACTGCATAGAGGACAGGGTCAGACAAAACTGTCAGGGAGACCCTCCCGTTGAGTCATGAGGTTCAGAAAGGACCCCCTTGCTTTCTAAACTTCTCAGAGAGGAGTTTAGGGGTGGCTGGATCCAACCCTAGTCCCAGTCTTGGCCAACGGTTTATGTCTAAAGGATTATATATGTGCAATCAATCCTTGATATCACTTAGCTAAGATTTCAAAGTTTAGCATGCTATTAGTCACTTACCGAGGATCTGCTGCAGCAAGGAGTCTCTCCACCTCGAGGAGTAACGTTGAGAGGCGTCCCTACTCCAGGGGAGATCCCGCCGTGCAGCCCGCTGCCGTGCAGGAGAGCTCAAAGGGCTCTTGGGCTGCTCACTATCTATAGG
>NW_008824466.1:175362-186021 GCF_000699105.1 Pygoscelis adeliae
GTGGCCGGGGTGGGGTGGTGTCTGTGCGAAGGGGTCACCAACCCGGCCCCACAGGCATCAAGACGTGTCGGCTCCCGAGGGATTCCACAGGAATCCGGCGTTTGTTCCAGGCAGCGAAACCTGCCGGAGGCGGCAGCGGTTTCCAGGGTGGGCTCGGGCAGCTGTAATTTGCTTTTTAGGTTGTTTTTGGCCGCGTGGCTGCTCTGGCTTCCAAGAGCTGGTTGCGGAGCTGCCGGCTGCAGAAACCCTCCTGCTCGGCCTCGTCCCTTGGTCTTGATTTTTTTCCAAGCATTGTTTGATACTTAATTTTAGTATTCCTGAGGCTTGATGATGCACTGCTTTGGTAAATAATTGCAAATGAGGTAAAAAGAGACATTGTATTGCTATGCCATTAAAAAACTACGGGACATGTGTAGGTCTGTATTGTTGAGGGGCCAGATTTCTGGGGAAAAAAAAAAAAGTTGATTACAAGGGTTTTATTCTGTGTTTATCTGGCTAATAGCAAGGTGTGTTTTCCTGATAACTGAGATTTAAGAGCAAAGAACAATACATGTTTAATCAAACATTCAGAGTTATATTAAACCTGGATTTTCTGGGTTGCGTTATCATGTGTGGGACAGTTTGTTTAAAAGCGGAACTATGGTTCGAATACAAATGATGATTGTTTTGTTTTGTTCGTTTCTTGGCGAGTGGGTGGTAGTTTGATGCTGTAGTGAAAGGTGGGGATGACTGCCGCGTTCCCCAAGTGGCTTGCTTTTTGATGTCAAATTTAAATTTACCATGGGGAAAAAAAAAAATGTTCTGACATATTCCTAAAAGCTTGTAGCTAATATTGTGTGGGTACTGATGTACGTGGGGCAGCGTAGCAGCACGTGATCCAAAATCCTGTCGATTTTGGAGCATATCCTATCAAGCCAAAATACTTCAACGAGACAAATTTTTGTTAGGTTTTCACATTACAAAGGACAAATGGCAACGTAATAGCTCAAATTTGCCGTCCTTTTTTTTGTCATTTCTGTGGATTTTTTTGGTAGCTGTTCCTTGCACGTTGAATTCCCTCTGTTGAGCTCTCTTTCTGTGCGAGTTGTTCCTGCATCCCTTGACGGGAGCAACGTGAGGAGCGGAATCCAGCTAAACAAACAGAAATACAGACAAGTCATGTATAAAATGCGTTCGGGTTTTTTTTTTAACAGTTTATGGTACCCAGTGAGGGAGGCTGTGACCTGCAGTGACTGACGTGCTGAAGATCAGCCTTGGTCGAGCCATCCGTGAGCAGAACCATCAGTGCATTAATGAAAGATCAGTGTGTTAGCTCTTTCAACTGTCTATTTGCACTAGCAAATAGAAGTTTATTTTGATTATTCCATTTATTTCCATCTCGAGGGTGAATTGCATATTCTTCATTAATCTAAGATTTTTCATAGCATGCAAACCCACCGTGGGATTCGGTGTAAACAAGGTGGAGCCCGTGGGTGTTTTTTCTCTCACTCCAGTAGCGCTTTTTGAGTAGAATAAGATAAATGAAGGCAGGAGCAAAATGTAAAGAAAAAGCCAATCATTGGGCAAAGCTAATGAAAAGCCTTCAGGGATCTTTTTTTCTCTGGAGACAGCCTTTCTGCGTGACCTCGGACAAGTCACGCAGTTTTGCTTCTGGGCGTCCCTGGTTTGAGATTTGCAGCCTGGGGGTGGTGAGATGGGTCTTAAACTGCTCTGGCCCTGCACTTGTTTTCCTCGTGATATCCAGAGGTTGAAATTCTTCTCAATCGGGAAAGAAAATACCCCCAGTAATAATCAGCTGCAATTTTGCCGTCTTTTTCTGCATGGTGCGCACACACAGCGGGGCTGGGAGGTCTGACGGAGCGGTGAGCGTGTCTTTCCCCGAATGGCGTTTTGTCTGTGGGGGAGAGTTTCAGCTCTGGATTTCCCAACTCTGCTTGTGAACTGATTGACCGTAAAAAAACAAAAAACCAAAAAACCAAACCATGGTATGTCGGGACGAGATGGGGCTGAGGGCATTCGCTCCACGGAGAAGTCTGCTGAGCTGCGCGCTGCCAGGCTGGTGCTCACTTACTGCCGACGACTGAAGACAACAGTGGAAAACTAAATACAGCAGAAGGGAATGCGGAGAGAGGACTTGAGGTGTCGATTATTGGTGTGCGATGCTTCGGTCTTCCCTGCAGCCCTGTCACCAGTGAAGGTACCTGCGTGCCCGTTCCTTCCAGCTCATGGCATCGGGGCCAGTGTGGCGTGGGTAGAAATGCACTTTGTGTGGCGTGAGCCTGCTGCTTAAATGCTCCTTTGCTTTTCTAGAACCAAATTATTAACAAAAATGACCTTTCCTGAAATGGTTGCGGTGCTGAGTGTGAACTGCATCAGTGACGCCCTCACCCCGTGGGGCACCTCACCCCATGCCACGCCGGCAGACGTTCAAACCCGGAGGGAACGAGGGCAGCAGAAGAGCCGGAGGGGATGGGAAGAGAAGCAGAAGGTCGCAGGATGCGGAGGTGTCGCAGCCGTATCCTGTTGCGCCCTGCTCCTGGGATTTCAAGGCTGGAGGTTCAGGCTCCGGCAGGTGGAGCCTGGCCCTCTGCGGATGAACCGTAGGAAAGGGAGCAGGCAGCGGGAAGGCTCCCCGTGGCTACCCACGATGGGCAATATGTCCCTGCGGCGGGGAGAGCGGAGCGAGGGGCATCCCCCAGCCGGGCGGGCTGCGGCAGGAGCCGGGTGCTGCTGTGATATTCCCTGTGTTGGTCCGGTCGGTGCAGGGCTGATCCAAAACTGCTGTGAGTGTGTCCTGTGTCGGTGCACGGATGGGCCAGATAACTGCAAAAAACAGGTCGCAGAGGTGAGGAACTGGTTGTATTTAAGTGTTTTTAAGAATAAGCTTACAGCAAAATTAATTCCTTGCAGAGAGAAGAGGAATGAGAAGGTCTAAAACCCAGAGAAACAAAGATGCCATTATGTTTTACATTTTTTTCTTTACTTTTTACCCCTTAAATAATTCTTCCTTTGATGCACAGAACAAGAGAGAAGGTACGGTGTTACCTAGTTGGCAGGAGAAGGTTTAAAATGCTAAATGTGTTTTCCTTTTGAAAGTCTTGAGAGTTTTCTTGCTGTGTAGGCTCGGTGTGAATGGCTTCTCCTGGAAGGGAGGAGAGGAACGGAAGAGGTTTCGAAATTGGTTGAGTTGTCTGATATCAATAAGATGAAATTTAGTAAAGCCGGGTGCGAAGTACTGCAAAAAAAATAATTAGTATTGTTTTTGGCTGTTTTAAGGCAGGTATTATGTTCAAGACGCATTTTACTTCACACTTGTGTAGGTGAATATGTGTGGTTTTTTGGGGCGTCATACTTGAAAAAGACAGAAGGCGTTTGGAGAGTTGTGAGGAACACCCAGCAATCTAGGAGGCCTGAAAGAATCAAATTTTATTTAAAAAACAAAAAAAGGCAGCAGATTATGAAGATGTGACAGGTGTTTTCCAATACGCTGAAGGTTTTTGCATAGAAGAAGGGTGGCCGTTTCTTCCTTGTGTCTGCAGGGGGCAGAGGCAATCCCTTCAGTTTGGAGCAAGAAAATAATGGGTGTTGAGAATCACTCTCTGCTTGCAAAATAGGAGAGTCCTTGAAAACGCTGCTTCCAGGTATTCACGCTCCAGAAAGGGTTTGACCAAGTCGGTGTCAGAGGTGGGATGGGTACTCTGGATGTTGCCTCGGTGTTTCTCAATATCCCTTCCAGTCCTATGTCACTGCTGTAAATATTATAGAGACCTTTTGCTGTTACCTGTGTGAAATGCTTTTCTGTATAGGATTCTCCATTTCCTTGTAGTTGTATTAAACTTTACCTGTTTGTTCTGTTTCTTTAGGTCCTGGCTGTATTCATATGGCTGGGATTTGGTTTTGGTTTTTTTTTTCCTTTGTTTTGGAATATTTGAGCATTTCTGGAAAGGGTATTTCAGTGCAGTATTATACAGTAAATTATTATAGTTATTATACTTAGTATATTATATTGAGTATATTATATGGTATTTGAGTGCAGGCAGAAGTCCCCAGAATTATTTTAAGGTGGTTTTGTCGTGCTGCCTCCCATATGGTTTGAAGCGAGGACTTGAAGCTTGGTGAGGAGCCTGTCTTTGTGTGGCTGTCGTCGCTCTCGAAATGCAGAGCTGCCCTGACACGCTCGAGAAGAGGCCTGCGAAAACGGACTGGTTTTGTGCTTTTCCATTAGAAACTTTTGAAATCCCAACAGCCGAAATGTCCAAAGTTTCTGTTTTCTCCGAGCCCGTTTCGTGCCTCCCGTGTGCTGGGGCAGGGCAGGCAGCTGCCTGCCCGTGGTGGACGCAGGGAGAGGAGGAGGAGGAGGAGGAGGCATCTCCCGGCCCGAGCGCGGGGGGATGAAAGCTGCGGAGAGGAGAGGGAAAGGGAAGGGAAGAAATGAGGATACGGAGCCTGCGGAGAGTGTCCCGGGGGAAAGATCGCCTTCGGCCGGAGCCTCGCGGCTGTGATCTCCCACCGCACGTCCCCACTTCACGGAGCTGAGCCCCTCCTGAGCTCTGAATGAGGAAGAGGTGCTGTGGGAAACGCAGTATGTAGTTTTATGCATCTAGACTATAACAAAGCAGGAGGTGGCCTGAGTTCGGCACGGGGGATCCACCAAAATTTTGGCGCTTTCCGAGGGCTGGGTTTTGCAGCCTGTAGGGTCGTGCTCCTTTCGGGGTGTGTAATGGGTATGAAAGTGTTTGAGAAAGACCTTGAAGTTGGTTAGATGCTTAAACTAATGTGTAAGTTCATAAAGCGATGAAACTCCCCGTACGTGAGTGGTCTTCAGAGCTTGCAGGGGCACGGCGGGGCCTTGCATGGGGCAGCCCTTCCTTCCGACTGTACACAGTGCTGCTTTCTGCAGCTAAACCAGGGAGAAGTTATTTCGACTGCTACAAATAAAGCTTTTATGATTGGTTTTTAATGGATGAGCTGGAGTTTGAGTTGTTTTAGTACCACTAATCCTATTAGAGCGCCGGATTTTTAAAATTAATCTAATGTTTTTATCGGTTGGTTTTGGAGATGGATGTGGCACAGCTATAAAGATGCTAGAAAATTAAGGGCTATGGATGCTGAAAAGATTAGCTAAATAATAACGATGAGAAAAGGAAATGTCATGCTAAAGTATATAGCCCTTGGACTTCTGGTGGATATGTGTGTTAGTGGTCACACTCGGGAACGGGAAAACAGAAAATACTTGAAGTTTCTCCACTTTGTTTTTGAACTTCATCAAACTTGGACAAAGAAGTCAGACTAAAACCAAACTACAATCATCATCCTAACCTTCCTGCCTAGTTTTCTTCCACACCAAGTATTTGGAAGGTAGAAGTTGGGAGGGAGGGTGTATTTTTAACATCTGATAATAGTTTTCTGGAAGTGGAATGGTTTGATACTGCCAATAGAGCCTGAGGGTAGAGCCGGTGATCCGGGAGGTGGTGCATGTCCGTGGGGATGCTGGGTGTGCCACAGGGAGATGAATTTTCTCCTTCTGGCTCCCCTCATTCATCATTTTGTCCTGGTCTTTTCCTGGGTCCTGCCCTCTGGCCCCCCTCGGCCAGCCCTGGGTGACCCACACCACCTACACCCCTTCCCACTCACCCACTGATTTTCTGTTGCTCAGCAAGAAGTAACGTCGCCATTTGAGTATTTCTCATAGGAAGCAAGCAAGAAAGAAAAAATTTCTTCTTAATGTAGAGTGACACGGCAGGGAGCACGTCTCTGGTGCCTTTTGCTGATCTTGGGACCAAGGTAACTCTTGTTTTTGAGCAGAGTAAATTAAGTTCAGGGATAAATCTGCAATCTGATTTTAAACAGGGAACTTCAGGAGTAATTCTTCAGGCGTTTAGATGAGTAGCTGCAGGTGTGACTTAAATATTGGCAGGAGAAGGTTCATGGCAGCTGGCAGAAGAGATGCAGAGCTAGTTATAACGGTTTGTGAACGTTGGACTGATGGAGAGGATCTTAGCTTTGCTTTCTATGATCCTTCCTTGCCGTTACTGCGATAGGAGTATAGCTAAATTGTGTTCAAGCCACCGCTAGAATAAGGAAGTTGCTTAGAAGAGCAAAGCAAAGAGTACCTTGGTGGAAAAAGCTTTTCCCTAGCGATTTAGAGTCATCCAATGCATTTTCCTAGAGTAAACTGGGGGAGATCACTGCCTTACATGCCATGGGTTTGTCTGGTGAGCGGGGAAAGCTTGCCAGGGACGATGCAGGGACTTGAACTTGGTGATTCTTGTGGGTCCCTTCCAGCTTGAGATATTCTGTGATTCTGTATTTGACCGGGACCCTGTATCAACATGTTCACACCCAGCGGGTTATTAGCTCAGCCCTGCTTGTTCTGCCTAGTTGAGCTTCATGACCTTCGCTCCCTGCCAGAGCAAACTTCCGTGAGGCTCAGGTGGTCGTCTCCGTGCCCGACTCCTCTTGCTGTCCTACCTTCCCAACCCAAGTGGAAGGTTCTTTCAACTCGCCATTAAACCCCCTCTTGCTCTCTGTCCTTAGCAGGCTGCGGGCTGTGCTTGAAGCCTGGAGTGCAAAGCTGAGCCTAAGAAGAAGACAGGGGCATTGGTTGTGTTGGTCTGGTGTCATCTGCAGGGGCCTGGGTCGGAAGCTGCGCCTGAACTGATCATAAAAGGTCTGATTTTCAGGGAAACGGAGGGATTGTAGGAAATCACAGCTCTGCTGATCATAGGCATACACATGAGGTTTGGGTATTTGTATGCGAAAGATGAATATATGAGAGGGAGAGAGAGAGGGGGTGTGTGTGTGTGTATGTATGTATGTCTGTGTTGGTATGTATATATACACTGGTATATAGACGTATATATGTATTGGCTCTGATCTTAGTGTCAAAACACAGATCCTGGCTCCATCTGGTTCTTGGATCTGAACAGAAATGGAAGTGCTCATTTTGAGCTCAATCCCATCAAGGCCTTCCCCTCCAATTAAAAATTGCTGTTCTTGCGGCGTTCCCGTCTTTTTCCCCTTGAAAAACTGCTGGTTCTTACCCAAAGCATGAGTATATATGCAAACAAGTTAATAAAATCTTTATGTGCATGTGCATTGCCAGCACTAGTTTTCCCTGCCTCGAATGCGTAGTGTGGTGATAGCTTGATTTTCCGGAATTTGTCCTTTTTCCACCCAGAATGCTTGCAGAGTCCCTGCCTCTTTTTTTAAATATGCATACACAGAGACTGGTTGCAATTTAAAAGATGGAATATAAGCCTTTCCTTCGTTGCTGTGAAAGCCTTGCAATCCAGCTGAAGTGGGAGAAAACTTGTCAAGTACAAACTATTAATACTTGTAAATACTCGACAGCAGTTGCATCTCCAATTCCCCGAGCCGTGACTCTGTATTTAGCTGCACGTCACGCAGTAACACCTTGGCTGCAGCTGCTCGTCTTCCACTGAATTGTGATTTATGCCGCGTTTTTCCTCTGGACCTGCTCGTTCCCCCGAGACTGGTAAAATATTAAAGACTGGGAAAATCCAATCGTCCCACAACGGAGGGGCGAGAAAATAGACATCAGGAGGGCGTGCGGTCGTGAAACCTCAGAGGTTTTGTTACCGAGCTGTTGGGGGGACGTGAAACGTAGCTGCGTGAGTAAAATGTATAATGAAGTTTCTGATAAAAATAAAGAAATTCTGATACATATTTTAAGCAAGTGTCCTAAAAATAACCTCTAGCAGCACTTAAAGGGACAAGCTTCCAAATATCATCCTCCCCGCCCCCAGAACAGCACCCCTTTGGTTTTTGGACTGAATATCCGACAGCCTGTTCAGCATCGCTCCGGGGACAGCCCCAGCGAAACCTCCCCTTGGTGGGACCCGGTGTTGTCTTTTTTTCCCCCCTTTTTTTTTGGCAGGACGGTGCCTGTTTCTGGCAGAGATGGAGTTAAGGGCTGCTCCGTGGTGCATGCTGGTAAGAGGGTGGTTTGATGGTTGCTGCGAGCTGGGTGCCGTAGTGCTCTGCTAACAGCATGTGGCGAGAATTTATTATGTGAAACGTGGAACTGTAAGTGCGGCGATGCAGCCGTCTGGCTGACTGCTGAATAAGGACATTTTCTTTTTTCTTTATTTCTTTTTTCTTTATTTTTTTTTTTTCCATCCTAAAGCTAGCAGCCATGTAGCGTGTAGCCTCTGCGAGAGCGATCCCGCTGTGGGGATGAAGGGTAGGGGCTGCTGGGAGACGGGATCCATCCGTTCCTTCTGCAACGCCGGCTGTCTGAATAAATTTCACAAGGGTTAGTGGCCTTCCCGGCGTCCTCCTGCCGTTGCTGCCGGACGGATCCAGCCCAGCGTGCGCTCCCTCGGCATCCGGCGTGGTGCCTTCCCCTGCCGTGCAGATGCACTGGGGAGCGATGGAGGGGCTGCTCTAGCTAGCGAGGTGCCTTCCTGGGATGGGGGGGGAGTGTGTTTAACCCCACGCAGGAGCCCTGGAAGACAGAGAAATACGGAAAATAGCCTGCGGGTCCGTCGGTGGCGTTTGTGTGGCAGCACGGCGTCTTGCCTACAGACGGGGCTCTTGGGCATTGCGTGCTCCGTCCTTTCTCGGTTTGGTTTGAGATTTATAAAGTGTGTGGCACTTGCTCCTTCTGCTTTATCAGGTGTTTAAAAAACCACGGTAAACCACCCATGGTTCAGATTTACTAAGTTTTACTGCTAGGAAGGTTAAATTTTATGATACTTTGTTCTTTTTGTGCGCCTTTAATGTCACAAAGAAGAATTGGTTGGTTTGTAATGGGTAAATTAGTTCCTGTTCGGACCTGTTACTTGGTTTCAGTAAATTAGGTATATTTTTTTAATTATAGGCCAAATTTCTTTGCAGTTGAGACAAAATGAGAGCGTTTCTGTGTTTGTACTGTAATCCACCCTGCCCATGCTTTAGTCTGACATATCGTGAGAGGCAGAGATGTTCTCCAGGAACACCTGAGTGGCGGTGAGCTATAATTTAAGGCTGTGCACTATAATCTCCCATCTGTTACTGCTCTCTAGGTTATTCCAGGCATTTCCCACTGCCAGTCCCAGGAGAGCTCAGCGCTGGGTGCGCAGGAGCGCTGTCCTTTACGGGGCAAGCGATGCTCTGCCCAAATCCACGCCGGTTTGGGGCAGAAACCCCCGTTTTGCAAGCGCTACCGAACAGTTTTGGTGTGTTTTTCCTGGGTCAGATCCTGTGACGAAGCGGAACAGGTCTGCGAGGGGGGGTCCCACCTTTCAGTTTGGACAACTTTTGTGTTGCTTTGTCGGTGGAGGGGCCAAGCGAAACCACGCTTCTCTCACAGCAAAGAAAAGGGATGATGGTGAGAAATGAGGATTTCTAGGATGCTCATAACCTTCCTTCCAGACCACCGAGGGCTCCTCTGATCCCGGGCACTAACAACTCGTTGCTTACTGTGCTTTATTTGTATTGCTGCGATGCCCAGAGGGTCTGTTCCTGCTGGGAACTGGTGGCACTTCCTTAGTGCTCAAAACCAATTGTTGCTCTTCTGATGTGGTTTGGCATAATTAATAGGTTTAAGGAAGGAAGAGGCACAAATACTACAAAAATTCATTAGGAGTCAAGTCACTATCTCCTCCTACAAAAATTCATTAGGAATCATGTCACTATCTCCTGCATGGGATTCATCTCACCTCACTCTAGGTGAGATCGTGTTGTATTTAATTTAAAAGCCGAAGCCTGATCTCTTGACCCAGAGTTGTCTTTGTCGTCAGCAGAGAACCGGGCACTTCCGAGAGCTGTTTGCTTCTTCCCAAAATAGGTCGTCTCCACCTCTAAGGGAAGGCTGGGGGGGGATCTGCTCAGATTTGGACTTTCCATTTCTGGCTGTCCAAGGTAGGTGAGATGAGTCATCCCATCTTCCTTAGATACAAGTGTTTAAAGTCGCCCCTTCCAAACGCTGGTCCCGTTTTATTTTCATTAATGTGTGGTGTGAAGCTGTCTCTGCGGAGCAGTGCGTGAGCATCCGTCCACATGGACGCGCGTCTCCGTCCTTCTCTCAAGCGTCAGTTCACAATGACTTATTTTATCTAAATGTAATTTCCTTCTGCCAGAAAAAGGCACGGAAAGGAGAAATGCAAATAGGTCAAATCAAAATTCAGGCAATTGAGGATTTACAGCAGGCTTCAGATGACAAAAAAAAAAAAGGCCTTTTTATCAAATCCAGATTGTCCTCTTTCCTTGGGTTTTCTTTTCGAGCTGTTTTTCTAATTGGGTGGCGTAAGGACGTGTGTGTAACAGGAGATCTGCACAGGCATGCACAGCAGTTTATGTAACTAGGCTTCAGTGGAGAATAAAATGCCCCAAACCAGAATTATTGTCACAAAACGCTGAAACCAGCCTGATTCCTGTTGCATGAAAATCGAGGGGAAGGTGGTGAGTGGTGAGCACGGGAGAAACGGCAAGTGGGGCTTGAGGGAGACCTTGGTAACCACAAGGCACGAACCTAGGGAGATCTCTTCCAAGGGTGTCTGAGGTCAGATTATTTCTGGTTTGGGGCGGGGAAGGCGTTAGGTGGCCTTGGCATCTTTGCAACAGGGGGTGATAAAAAGCACAACGCACTTTCTCTCCCCCCCCCCCCCCCCCCCCCCCCTCCTTCTCCTCTCTCCTCCCCTCACCTAAACACAT
>NW_008824466.1:187348-190821 GCF_000699105.1 Pygoscelis adeliae
CCTTCTTTTTTCCCAATTTAGCAACTTTCAAATTCAAATATCCTCAGGGTTTTCCGTAGTTCTGCCTGTGCCGGTTCCCCTTAGTCTCACCCAGCTGTTGAAGTGTGTCCACCCTCGTTCTGCCTGGTGCGGGCAAAATGATTGTGGCTGCTTGCAGCCACCACGGACGCGTGCACTCCTTTTCCTGGGCACGGATTCATCATGGGACTGCATGTGTAAAATGTAATCCGTATTGTATTATACCTGCAAAATATATATGTGATTTTAATAGTTTCAGATGTCCTTCGTTAGCCTTTCCTATGAACGAAGATGCCCCACCATAGCCCTGGGCAAAGGGAGAGACTCACGGCAGAGGCTGAAGGCAACACGCAGAGCCCTCTTGGAGTGGACACCCCAAACCACAGCCTGATTTTTTTTTTTTCCCTCCATTTTAGTGAATATTGGGTTTATCAGGCTCCCTTTAACACATCTCCAGCAACTCCTGGTGCAGGAGCTTCCAGTGGCTCTGTGATGGTGCTTCGCGCTGGCAGGATGAGGTGAGGGTTGTTTTCCTGGGTGGGCTGGTCTTTTTCTGCCCCAAAAGCATCTTTTTCCCCATTTTCTGGTGGGAAAATGATGCTTTTGGGGAAGTTTTGCATTGACATGTATAAAGCTTTCCCTGAATGGCAGGGGGCATGTCCGTATGCCACATGTGGAGCATATTTAGCAAACCCTGAGGGGTCTTGGCCCCTGGGACATGACAAGCAAATGTTTTTCACATTTTAGCAATTTGAACCCCAAAGCTGGGAGAATGTTGGCTTTTAAAATCAATTTACTGTAAAAAATGTGATGTGCAAACTGTGCGGTGAAAGTCTCTCTGGTAAGCACGTTCCCATTGAAAATGCAATACTTCTGGAAGCGAAAATATTTCCCAAGGATGCTTTGCTTTTCATTTAGAAATCCTCATGCTGTAATAGTTGTTTTCTACAAAAATTTTGGCCTTAAATCTGCTTATCTCACCAAAAAGGAGCCATTTGAGGTATATTTAAAATGCTGATGACTTTTAATGAGCAGCCCAGGGAAAAGCTGGCCCTGGCTTCTTGCTCGGCAGGAGATTCCTTGCAAACAAAAGCGCTCAGCCTGGAGGCTTTGGGTTGGTTTTAACAGTTTCTTTTGTGCTTGTAAGATAAACCCAATGCAGACCTTGTGATTAGACAGTGTCAAAAAAAGGTGAAAATGGAATTAAGGAGATGTTCTGTACTCTTCTGTATTTGTATGTTAAAGGCCTGGTCCGGTTCCACTACCGCTGATGGGGTCTTGTCTGCTGGCTTCAATAATGTCGGCCATATTAAGGAAGAAGGACCGAGATGTTGAAATCTTTCTCTAAAGAGTGAAGTGTTTTATTCTGCATTACGATAACAGGTTACAGCTGCCCGCCTTATGCCATGGGAGTACAGGCTAGCAGGAATACAAAGACCACGCTTATTGTGCATAAAAAGGTTGGTAGTTAGCTGACAGATAAAGATAATTAGCTTATCTTTAGTTAGTTTTGAGGATCTCAAAGCTCTTCCCAGCAGAAGTGACTAAATACGATGATCCTGCTTGCAGAGGAAATTTGCAACAGACATATCCCTTGCCAGGTCCACTTGGTGCGTTCAGTGCTGGGGCCTGGGTTTCTTACCATGTCCCCTGCTCAGCAAATGTAATCTGTCATTAATACTTGATGGGAACATGGATGATAATCATCTAATGAAAGTCAGATCCCGGGCTGCCACCTGGTAGCGACCGGGGCTCCCAGGGTTGGGTCGTCAGCACGTTGGGCTCATGGGTGATGAGCGCCTGCACCAAGGTGCACACATGTGGGAATAGTTTCTACCCGGGCCGTGAAATAAATAGATGAAGAAATACATTTCTATAGCTATATACAGAGCAGTGTGTATTTATTTCATGGCCCAGCTAGAAACCATTTAAATGAATATTTAAAGTTTTGATGTACAGATCAAGCCTGTTACATAATGAATGTTGGATTGAATTTCGAGGAGGGACCGGGCACGTGTGGCTGCTGTAGCGTTGATGATGGACAATGCTGCAGCCTGCTTCCAAAAGCAGAAATGTTGATTCAGCCTTTTTCCAGATTTATTTAGAAATCTTCCAGGGGAGCTCTTGCCCGAGAGTTTTGACACCTCCTTCCTTGGCATGGCCATCTGCGAGCAGAGGAAGCCCAAAATAGAAAGTAATATCTAATACCTGTCCTGTGAAACCCACAGGCACGTCCCGTACTGTTTCTCCTATGCGATGTAGTTCCTCTGGAAAGCAAGTCAGCTAGAAAAGCATCTCGATGAGATGTAAAAGCATGAAGAGATGCTAAATCCACTGGCTCCTTGGTCGTTTTGTTCCTGGGTTAGCTGCTGTCAGGGTTAGAAGATGTCTGTAGTTTGCACTGGGGTTGTGCCTGGCTTGAGCTGCTGAAGAGCTGTAGATATTTTGTTATGGCTTTAGTGGTTGAGCAGCCGTTTGGGGCTGCTGTTTTCCCTCTATGAAAGCACTTAAAGTCTGTAATCAGGGCTGTCGGATTCATCTTTTTTTAAAATAAAGACCGAATGCTGTACACCTATCAGATTATTACGTAGGGTGTATTTATGTAGTGCCCTACTTGGGTTCCTTTGCTCTAAATGGTTTTACCAGCCGCAGCAGTGAAATAGCGACGTGGGGGTGTCCATGGGGATGTTTAGAGATGCTTCATGTTGTGGAAATCCTCTGTTATTCTGACCAGCGTGAGCAAAGGGAGGAGCGGCTGGGACGTACGCTTGCAGAAGGGAGGAAGGAGCCACCCCTCCAGCTGCCCTTGACCCTCACGACCGGTGGAGATGGACGTGCAGGTATCTGCGTGCACGCAACAAGGCGCCGCAGTGGTTTGGGCAGCCTCTGCAGCCCCACGGGGCTTGCTAGGACGAGCTCGTGGGGCAGCGAGCGTCCGATGGGAGTCCTGCTTTGCAAACGGAGCATTGTATTGCATTGCCCCCTGAGCTGGCCAAGTCGCCTCCTTTGCAGCAAGGAGCCCTCGAAGTTCAGCGAGGTAGCAGAAGCGTGCGTCGAGGGCAGGCACTGTTCATTTTCTTTCTGAATTATGCCCTTTCTGCCCCTTTCCCGTTCATTTCTAGCAATCGTGGAGGTGGGTTCCTGCCCATGAGCACGCACTCTGAGGACACGCAGGTGCTGGTGGAAATGGATGCGCTGCCCGGGCGCTCGTGGTGTGGGATCGGTGCCAGAGCAGCTCAGCACAAGGCAGGAGATGCTTTCATCCTTGGAGCTAACTGGCAGAAATCACTAACAACGTGGGCTTATTAGCTGTGTCTTAAATACAAAGTGGAGTAATTAGGGAGGAAGTGACCATCTTGACAGCCTGATGGTGTAATTAGAGACCAGAAATGCATTTATAGAATTGGAAAGAACTGAGGTTAACTCCCAGCTCCATCCAAATGGGTCTGCAACAT
>NW_008824466.1:190839-214513 GCF_000699105.1 Pygoscelis adeliae
GAATGGATTTATTTTTTTCCTTTTTTACTGACTAGGCGGCCCTGGCAGCCAGCACAGCACTTTAGGGGAGAAGATGCTGCATCGGGGTGGCTGCCCTTCTCCCTGTCTGTGCTGTTCCTTGGCCAAACCTGGACTGGGGGCTGCTGATGGGGGAGCGATTCCAGGGGTAAACTGCTGGTTTAGAGGATCTTTTTGCAGTAAATCATCGATAGTAACTGCTGTGTAGAGAGCAGAGTGTGACCTGACCTCAGCGAGCCACTGCCTGTCCTGCTTTGTGGTCCTTGCAGAGCTGCTGTCAAAGTGTGTGTCTCTGCAGTCATCGCTGCTGTGCTTGTAGCTCCTGGGGGGGGTCAAAACCGGCTTTACATTTGCTAATCCAGCAGAAAACTAGCCTGGCCGTAAGGGGGAACGGTGCAGTGTGGTTTGGTGAGTTGTACTGGCTCGTTGCAGGGGTGGATGAACACCATGGAGCCTCAAAGTGCTCATTGAGGCTTCCTGACCGCCCCAGTCCTGGTATGGACTCAGGCAGCTCAGGGTGGCTTTAACCTGTTGTACATTAGGGTGAAGGCATAGGAGCTTGGTTCTTCAAACCTCCTGCCCGGCCCAGGGCAGTCATCAGCATCATCTCCAGAAGAAAAGAGACAGGCTAGGTGATCCCTGAATTTGCAAAGTAAAACACAGGCATGGTACTGTCTCCAAGAAGGAGCTATCGTGTTTGAGAATATAAAGATGCCCCAAATAGTGCAAGCCCTGCTGAGCTTCCCTTTGCAGTTCATCTTTCCTGAGCCCCAGCGCAGCCTGGCTGTGATGTTGCTGAAGATGGATGTCGCTTTGTTCACCTTAGGGCAGATTTTGATGCCAAAAAGGATTCGGCTCCATTTGCATGCAGCAGGAACAGTTGTGTAATGACCAGGCAAGGGAAGCGCTGTGTCGTCTGCTCCCAAAAGGAAAACGGCTGTGGGACACAGTCGCTGCAGGCTCGTGCCTTGCAGTGTCTGTCCGTCCGGCTGTATCGCTGTGGCTCGCAGGCTGCTGTACCAACGTGCCCCGGGAGACCGGCATGGGGGGAGCGTGGCGGGGCAGAGCCGCTCTGGTGTTATCCCTTGGGAAGGGAGGAGGAAGCCAATGGGGATCGCTCAAGCCTTTGAGATGGCCGGGTGTCTTCCCTGGGGGCATCAGCATCCCACCCCGAACCAGGCTGGAGGGGACAGCCTGCTTTGCTCTCCACAGCTTACAATTAATGCCGTCATCCCTCCCCCAAGGAGCGAGTGGCTCTAGGGCTGAATTTGTCTAAATAAAAACAGGAAAAAGCACTGCAGCATGGGGCTGGGAAGGTCCCTCCATCACGAAGAGCGGCGGGAACGTGTTCTTACTCATGCTGTGTTCAGGCTGGAAGGGGACTTGGCAGGTTGGGTGTTTGCAGGTATTTCCCGTGTGGGCAGCGCGGCGGGGGACTGTGGGCGCGCTCCTGTGTTGGATAACTTGGGATTGAAAAACAGGACCTCCAGCTGGAACAGATAGAAAGGAGCAGAGCTGTGAGGACAGACCTGGCACAAGGAGGTGGAGGTGGAAAGTAGCTAGGAGTAAATACAGGCTGGAAGTAGGATTGCCCTCCCCAAATAATGCTGTATGGTCTGGCACAGCCTCCCGAAGCCCCTGGAGGGTACACAGTCCCCCCTTGCTGTTCTTGCAGTGGGTCATCAATGGTGACTAGAAGAAACACTTCTGCCCTCTTTACTGCGTTGTTATTTTCTGACAGGACCAGGGATTTGGGAAGGCTTCAGAAAAAGTTGTCCAAGCTGTAGGATACAGGGTGGGGAGAGTGGGTTGGGTGGTTTTGTTCTGTTTTGTTTTGCTTTTTGAAGGGAGGGAGGAAAAGTCTGCCCTTCTCTGCAGACCTCCTTGCATCACTGGACAGTCTCCTGGCTCTTCTTACTGCCATCCCTCCGTCTCCTCCAGTTTCTCTCTCTTGTTAAATACCAAACTTCTCCCAGGCAGATTTTAGATTTACAGTAACTTGATGAAACTTGAATAACTTGAGTCCACGTTGTGCCTGCTCCTCTCTCTTCTTCCATAGTCCTTCCAAGCAGCTCTTGCATCAGCTGGCTCTTGTTGACCCAAGAGGTGTCGCAGCTCCACCACCAGCGGGCCCGTGGCTGGACTTGTGGGCTGGGAGAGAGGGGCAAAGAGAGCAGTATTGTCCCTTCTGAGGTCAGCCTGCAGTCACACCAGGTGGTGCGCACCGTGAAAGCCCAGCTTTGGTGCGGGGCTGCATGGGGATGTGCGAGAGGCATGTCGGGAGCTGGTGCATCTCCTGGAGTCTCCTCGTTCAAGGAGCATGGCACGTCGGCTGGAGCAGCACCTAAGGAGGGGTGATCCCACCGAGTTGCGTGGGATTGTGTGGGAGCTGCAGAGGTCGGGTGGAAGCCAAAGAATAGATGATGATGATGATGATTTTCCTAATACCTTGTAGGCTTTTGGAGCATGAACTTGCTGTTGCTGAAGGCATCCATGGGGATGTGAAGGTGGCAGGTGCCGGGCACGGAGCCTGCGTGTGACTGTCCATCACTCGTGTGTGGCAGAAGGATTCCCACTGCAGGCGCTCATCAGCGATGCTGGAGTAACTACTTAGTGCTTTAACTTTGTTTGAACGTCTGACGGAGCCCTGGCCTTGATGGGCCAATCTGTCACTGAGTGGGACTTGATTAAATTACCTTTCCATTTGTAGGAAATGGGTTGTTAGGGCTGTTTGCCCATTAATGATTTATCTTTTGCTCCCCTCGAGGAGAACAGTGCTTTGTTGCCTGTCTGCTCTGGTATGTTTGGAAAGTCTCGCTGCCCAGCAAGTGGAAGGAAGGAGGGAAAAGGAGAAGGGAAAAGTGTCCTCTTAGGCATGTGTGACCAGTGCCACGGTGCCAGCCTGCTCTCGGTGCAAGCACCAGCATGCCTGTGCACTGTGCCATGCCTCCGGCACGCAGCATTGAAGCCTCTCAATAGTATTTTGCAGAAGTGAGGAAAATAGGTGCTTCCTCCTTGTGCTCCTGCTCTTGGGCATCTTGCGCTGAGCCGGTGTCGGACCAGGACCAGCGCTGTCAGCTTAGCAGCAAGCTGGATGTAATGCTGTGCAGCCCACTAATTAGTATCTGCGCTTCACTGTTTGTTGTGAATTAAGAAGGCTTTTAATTAATGAACATGTAGTCAAGTAAAATATACGTTTTGTTGTTCAGGCATTCATCCTGCCTTGCCCAGCGGAGGATTACTGGTAATTACTGGAGCCTTGTTAGCAGTTGTTGGTTTGTAAAGGCATGCATCCAGTTAGCTTGGGTTTGGATCTCTCACCACGTGTATCTGCGAGCCCTCCAGCCTGTGGTGATGTCCCCGACGCTGCGCCCTCAATGTGTTCGCTTGTCCCGGTGCAGGTTTGCTATATCCCTCGCTTAAAGTCTCTCAATTTTAGGTGAAATTCTGTGTTTCACTGAAGGCTTCACCCTTGCTCTCTGTTGGAAAAATCTTCCCTGCGATGTAAAAATCTTCTCTACAAAGGCACTAACTGAAGCTTTGTCTTTCCTTCCGCTTCAAACCCTTAACAAGCCTGTCCTGGCCCTCCCCAATGGCCGGTGGTCAGGAGGAGGTTAGTGGAGGTGTGTGCTCCGGGGCTTTGCCTGCGTGTGAGTACCGAAGGAGCAGGATTTAAATCCGAAGGCAGAAGCAGTGGGAAGGGGGTGTAAGCCGGACACCTTTCCGGGGCTGCTTGTGACCTGCTTTCACCCTCCCCGTGCCTGGGGCTCTCAGTTACATGCTGGGCAGCAGAGCAAAGGGGCTGGGAGACTTCCAGGTCCTGCAGCATCCCTCCCTTCCTGCTGGCATGTCCTGACCTTTGGGGAATTGGAGGAAGGTAGGTAACCTACACCCGCCCCGATCCTCTTACACACGAGTAAGCTGAGCGCAGGCGGCTCAGGCGGATTTAAATGCACATAAAGGCATGCATTAATGGGAGGGTGTCCACGGTACGCTGTCTGGCAGTGCAGCCTGGATGGCTGTTTCTCCCAAAACCTTGGGTGAGCTGAGCTTAGGAGCCTGCAGGGATGTTGCTGTGCGTAACCCCCGGGATCTCCGGGGTGAGGAGCGCGTTAGCTGGTAGGTTTGGGAGAAGGGAGGCTGCAGCGTGCCCTCTCCTGAGCTGCTCTGGGCAGCATCGCAGCAGCAGAGATTTCGGGACGGGCTGCCCAGCCCCTGGCGTGCCCATGGGAGCTGGGCCCCTGTTTCCCAGCAGACCTTTGCTGCTGTTGCACTGGTGCTAGCCGTCCGAAACCCCCAGCACTGACGAATTTTGCTGTCATATGTGTGATACTGCAGCGGCTGCAGGTTTGACGGGGACGGTGCTATCGCAGCCTTGCGGTCTCTTCCCTGCCTCCGTTTGTGTTGCTGCCCCACCTGCCTGGGAAGAAGGTCCCTTGTCATCTCATCCTTCTTACTGAGGGTTAGCGAGGAAGGAGAGAGCTGACAGGAATGTAGGAGTGTCCTTCGTACATCTCCCACCAGTTTCTGTGAGGATGAGGAAGCCTGGGGCAGGTTGTGTTTTCCCTGCTGATGGGAGACTTCCAGGGAAAAAAGACACCATTGGTTAAAAAAAAAAAAAAAAAATCACGGGCCAGGTTCATCCATGGTGAACCCCCGGGGAGTGGTCCCGGTTACACCAAGGATGACGTTATCCTGCAAAGGATGGGAGC
Organism: Pygoscelis adeliae; assembly: GCF_000699105.1. Taxonomy (NCBI): domain Eukaryota; kingdom Metazoa; phylum Chordata; class Aves; order Sphenisciformes; family Spheniscidae; genus Pygoscelis; species Pygoscelis adeliae. The sequence goes on from NW_008824466.1 coordinate 195,570, forward strand.
TCGTGTTAGCTGGTGTGCCTCTCGAACACCGTCCGGATCCCGAGTCCCGGCTGCGCCACCGGCAGTGCTGCCTTCTTTCGCTGATGGATGTCGGGAAGAGAGGCCAACCCGTATGTGAGCTCCCCTCCTCGCACTGCTGAAATCGTAGATAGACCTGAGGCTGGAAAATGTTTAAGCATCATTAAAAATGCATGTTTTGTGACCCACTTAGGAAGACATCCAAGACCTTCGATGGTTTTCAGTAGCTGCATGCCAGGGCGCCGTTACCGTTGTCTGTGGAAGAAGAGGGCGTCACGCCATGTCCTCGATGGTGATCTCTTCTGCGAGTTTCTGCTGTGAAGGAAACTCATTTCCTCCAAAATATCTTGAAGTTTGAATTTTATGCCGCTTCTGCATTTCTCCTGGCTTGTTTCAGGCTAAGCAAGCTGCTCATGCCCAGCCCTGCGCCACTCGGTGCCTGCTCCTGCCTTGCAGAGACGCAGGGACTTCTTGTTCCCTTGCTCGTGGTGTCACCAGACTGTGGTGGCTCCTCCATTTCAGCGCAGGGGATCGGTGCAAATTCATAGCAGTCACTGGGTACTAAAGGATTTAGTGAGTATATGGACAGACACAACTAAATAACAAACTTTGTACATTTTTTTCATGTGCTTTGTTCATCTGTTAAGAGCAAATGACTGTTATTTATGACGGCACTTGTGTCTGTGGGACTAAATATTTGCCGGTCTACTTGGAGATAGTCCCGAAGCTGTAGGTAGTGCGAGTCCTCCCTGCAGAGCTGTCTGGGATTGCGTGCTGGCTGTGAGTCCGGCGTGTATATATAAATGAGAGGAGGGATGGTTTCGTAAAGTGCAAATTTGTAATGTTCATCTGGATGTGGATCTTTTTGGCCCTGGAGACTCAGAATGGGTCACGGAGGTTTTTGCTTCTGTATTGCTGATATGAATATATCCAAAGATAACAAATGCTTTCGCAGGCAGTTTTATGTGGGGTTTGGTGGAGCGAGTAACCAAATATCCAGCCTTTCTGTGCAAAATTTCAGAGTGATGCTGGGAGGAGATGGGGCCTCCTGCAAGCTCAGCATCCCAACTATCTCCCAGAAGAGCAAAGCCCCTCATCACCCAGGGTTTGGCTGCCTGGAGGCTTCCTTATCCCGGTGCTTTCTGCCAGGTGGGCTGTGGACCCCATGGAAAAGTAGAATATGAAAGAATACAGAGTCTGCAATGGAGCTGGCAGCCCCAGGGTGGATCTGTTCCACCTAAGGAGGTTTCTCGGGCTGAACCTGATACCTGCCGCAGGAATTTGACTTGGGATATTTTTAAATGCAAGCATTATCAGGGCTGCCTGAACCTATGGATTTGTTGATCTGCGTTCCATCTGCCGAGTAATTTAATGACCTAAGAATACCCCAAAGGGAGGATCTCAATGTTACCATCAAACTCCCATGGCGGAGGTTGTGTTGAAAGGGGACCTGGGTGCCAGACGTGGGCTGGGGACTCAGTCTGCAGCGATGCCATCGTTCCTTCTTTCTTGAAATCTGTAGAAGAGGAGCAGCTGGGCTTTGAGACTCATTGGGTGACACACATGGGCTGATGTGGGGTTGGCTTCCTTAGCAAGCCTGGAGCCTCTCTCTTGGCAGTGTCCTGCAATGTCTGCTTTAATTTAATTTAATACAGAGCGGTACCCAGGGAGCCGACAGAGTGGTCCTAGCGTGCAGCACACGGTTTTGATCTTCTAACAGCTTGGAAGGTCTCATCTGTGCTTAGCAAACTTCTTAAGTGATTTGTGAATGAAATTCTGGCATGAAAACCTGTGGTTGTTAAAGGTGCAAAGAAGGAACGGGTTCCCTCTGCAGATGAGATATCCTCAGACTAGATATAAGGAAGAAATTTTTTACACTGAGGGTGGTGAAGCGCTGGCCCAGGTTGCCCAGAGAGGTGGTGGATGCCCCATCCCTGGAAACATTCCAGGTCAGGTTGGACGGGGCCCTGAGCAACCTGATCTAGTTGAAGATGTCCCTGCCCACGGCAGGGGGGTTGGACTAGATGACCTTTAGAGGTCCCTTCCAACCCAAACCATTCTATGATTATAAAAGGGGATGTCTTCTGCAGTTTGAATCCCTGGGGAAGAGGAGGCAGGAGTGTTACGGGAGTCTGGGTGGCAGAAACCCTTTTACTACTGCAGAACACCTGCTCTGAGAAACAGGCAGGTTGTTGCCTGCATGGGTGCTGGTCAGACCCAACTCCAAAGTGTTCCCTTAGGCTTCCCCCAGCAGGACCAAGCGGCTTCGGAGCTGTCAGGGATGCGCTGGGAAATGGAGGTCCTGATGGACGGGCTCAGTCCATGGAGATGGTCTGTAGCAGCGCAGTGCGTGTCTGCGTGGGCTCTCAGCGAAGACCTTCTCCATCACGGTTCCTGGTACTGGTCCTCGCCCCCAGTATGGGGTGGCCATAAACAGGTTTTGGTTTTTTTTTTTCCTTCCCTGATGTTAGTTTTTTCATAAAGGTTTGATCCACTGAAATGTGGCACCCCTTGGAGGAGGCGTGCTGGGCTCCCGCTGATCTCTCCAGTGTCTCTGGCTGGAGGTGCTGGGGCTCCCCTGGACCCTTACTGGACTCTCAAAGGAGAGGAGGAGCCGGAAGGTGATGCTGCAGGCGCCTGGGTTGTACGCTTGCCTCCCGCTGTGGTGCCGGTGGGGCTAGTCCGGGCCTTTCCCGCAAGGATCCCCTCGCAGGGAAGCAGCCTGGCCAGTTTTGCAGGTATGAATAAAAGCAAAGTCACTGTCCCTGGGGCCTGCGATTAGCTGTGCTTGTGAACCAGGAGGCAGGTGTTAACACATGCCGGCAGCGAAGCAGAGCTTTGTACCCCGAGCTGTTACTGGGTGGTCGGTACTTTGCGTGTCGCTGCCGTTCCGAGCTGTGTAATGAAAAAGTTTCTATTTTTATTGGGGCTTCTTTTTTTTTTTTTTTTTAAATTTTCCTTTCTGGTGATGAGATGTGCAGCGTGAGCCACCAATTATCTGATAATGAGTGGTTATTTCCCTATAATCACACCTTCACCACCATTTTTTTTCATTGCTATTCAGAACTGTCTGCAGGGGACAGGAGGGGACATTTGGCCGCATCCAGCGGGGCTAACTGGCTCTCCAGCATTTTAACAAAAGCATCGGCTGGACTAATTTTTATCTCCTCTTGCGTTCCCTGCCAGCTTTGCTCTTCAGGCCCTGTGATTCTGGTGTAGCAGGTTTGAGGTCTGGCTCCATAGTTCTCCTGGTGGCTGCCAGACTTTTTATTCCAATGGAAATGGAGAGCAGAATATTGTAGTCAAAGGACAGAGCGAAAAAGAACCCCCAAACCCTCCACCTCCTCCAAAAGCCAGCAAACCGAAATCTCGCAAAGACCTCCTGGCCTCTCTTGAGAAGAGTTTTGGAAAGCTTTTGAAGAAATCCACTTGAAAGACTTGTGGAAACAGCACTGATGCCTGCCCATGTTTCATCCCGTGTGTGTGTATATGTATATATGTATATGAAGGCAAGGGGAGAGTCCTGTCCACCTCTGCAGGGTTCGGGTTTGGCTCAGGACATAGCTGACCTCTGTAGTTGCTCCTTTTTGCAGGTTTGCTTCCTGAGTGATCTCTAGGCCTCCCCACCCCCCCCTTTTTTTTTTTTCCTTTCAAATGGTAAAATCATGCAAAAAGAGTTTGGAAGAAGCCTGTTGGATTCACTCGTCTGCCCAAAGGCAGGATCAGCTCCCTCGAAGTGATGCTCGCAGAAGGTCACTGTTCCTGTCCCCGGACATCTCCAGCGCCGGAGTCCCCCGGTCCCTGCCCCTGGGCTTAGGCAGTTGTCCCAAATACCCAGAGTCATTGCAACCATTTAAGCTCATGGCTTCTTCTCTTGTCTGTTGTGGACATAGAGAACAGATCAATCTTTTCTATACTTAATAAAAGTTGCTATTTGTAGACTGTTAGGATGCCTCCGGTCAATTTTCTCCCACTTCTGCGAAACGCTGTCGTTTCACTCAGCCTCTCCCTGCAGGATGTGTTTTCCAGCCCCAATGTCATCCGTATGGGTGAATTTTTATGGTGCACATCTGTCTGAGGCGTGCAGTATTCCAAACTGGGCATAGGCTGTTGAGGACTTACCAGAAATTGCATTGTGTGTCTCAGATAGGACTTTTCTGTTCCTATAACCCTGAATTTATTTGCTTTTTTTAGCTCGCTTTTAAAAGTTCCATTGTAATTTGTATTGGATTTATAATAAGCCATGATTATTGGCTCCTTTTCTGCTAACCAGGCAGTTGCCCAATATCTGTTGGGTTGGTTCTCTCTACTGATGTAGCGTGGTGTCTTGCATTTATCATGTCCTGTATTTCAGTCTCCGTGTCTCCAATGTGTCCATCTTATTTTGAGTTTAAACCCTGCCTTTCGGTGTGTTTTAAACCCATCTGTACGTCTTCATAGCCTAACTTACGAGCTTATTGGAGTTGTTTAGGTGGATAATCGGAAAATCCCGTATGTGCCGGAAAGAGAGAATGACTGCAATCCAGATAAAGTGCAGCATTTGCTGCTGAGGCTTATTGACTGGTAACATCATCATTTTCTAATTGCAGCAATAAAATGTTCAATAGCTGGACTGGGAATGCTGCAGTAATCGTAATGAAAATACTTTGTGCTTTCCCAGTGCTTTTCTTTCAAGAAACAAGAAGTCCTTTACGTGCGTTAATGGACCGGTATGTCCACTCTCCATTCGGCCTTGTATTTTAATATGTATTTCATAGGAAAGGAAGCAGATAACATAAGGTGGGTCAAAATTCATCCCTGGTGTAGCTTCACTGGTTTCAAGACCCTTACAGCAAGGATAGCTTGTGCCAAAAGACATTTTTGAGTTTAGGTCTCCTATATGGTCTTGTGCTGTGATGGGTCAAATACTGTTTGCTTGCCAGTTGAAGCCTGAAAATGAAACTTAGTGCTGTTTTTTCTTGGAAACATGGTTCTCTGGTATTCCTGCAGCATGTAAGGAAAGTTTCGGGGTAGGGTCTGCTTGCACCAAAGAGAACATTTGTTTCACGGAGGCTGGTGGGTGCCGGCGCTGCGCTGAGGCTGTGGTCCCAAGGCGGCTCCAGTTATAAAGTGGATTTTGCTTCAGGCTGGTGGCCCAGATGGGTTATCGTGCGATGGGCAGGATGGAGCTGACTGCTCACCTCGTTTGGAAACGGGTCTTCATCAGTGCAGAAGGGTCAGTCGCAAGGAGAACGGCGAAGGGCTGGTGCCAGAGCAGATCAAGACCTATCGATCGTTTCAGTTAGCCTCTTTGATTGCATCAAGTTTCTGATGTCTTGGAAGAAATTCCTTGTGCAGCCTCCTCTCAGGAGCATCGTTCCTTCCAAGGAGGCATCTTCATGGGATCAGACTCGGTACCTTTGTTTTGGGATCCCAGCTCCCTTAAGATGCATTCCCTGCCATAATGGTGTGTATTTGCCCGGTTGCTTTCCTTGTGAGCTGTAATTTATCCTGGATGCGAGACAGAGAGATTAGCCCCAGCTGGTCTTTATCCCTTTGGTCTCTTGTTCACAGTCTTTTCAGTCCTTGTGTCACTGTGGTGTTTGCTTACCAAAAAAGCAAGCACTATAGGGCCACGTTAAAGCATCACTTCTCCCCTTAGGTTCGGTTCCCACCAGCTGCACCAAAGTATTAAGGAAATCACAGTTACAGAAATCAAGAGATAGTAGTAACGTTTTTTTAAATCAAAATGGAAGAAGTTGCTTACCTTCTTTATTTCAACATGGCCTGGTAGAAGAAGGATGCTGTTGTCCAAGCTGTCACCCAAAGAAAGGCTCCAAGAATTTTTAAGCCCATTTTTGTACCCTACTTATTTTACCTATTAATTTTTAACCAGATACATAAGTTGAATTGCCCTTGTTATTGCGATGTAGCATTACATCCAATTTGTTAACCAAAAGCAGTTATTACAAGTGACAAAGTTGCACTTGGCGTAGAGTCATGGTCTAACTTAGGTCTGGAGGCCTCTGGTCAAACCCCCCGCGCAACCTTGGGCCAACCTAGATCACGTCACTCAAGTCCTTAGACTTAAATTTCTGCAAAACGTACACATTTCATGTCTCTCCACAGTACTTATGGATTTCAGGCGAATCTGATGGGATATTTTGTAAGGAGCAGTGGTCTTTGAGCTCTGGATTTGTTCTGTGGAGCCCCATGGCCTCCCTCCGCGGCTCCTGCCCGCCACCTGCTTCCACCGAATGTGGCTTCAGGAAATGTCACAGCTTGTCACAAGCAGCCAACGTTGGCTATTTTTAGGCCTCCATTTGCTTGAACAGCTTTCAGTTTGCATTAGCAGGGAGAAGAAATAGCCTTGCCAGGTTGGTGGTAGTTGCCAAGCGATCACCCAAATTTGGAATGATTTATGAATGATTATTTGCCGTACTATTTTGATGATTAATTTCCAGCGTAATTCTTTAAAACCACAAAAGTACCGCCTGTGCCTGCATCTGCAGATGCTGTGAAAATCCATCTTATCTTTTGGCAGCCAGGCTAGACTATTAAATATAGATACCCGTTTCCATTTAATATTAATAGCTATTAAATGTGATGAAAGCAGATGCGTCTTCTAGAGCCAATGTGGAAATTGCTCCATTTGAGAAATGACGGGTGATCAACACTTCCATGAGATCTGGATAATCCCAGACGGGAAGGGCTGGTGTTTCTGAATCAAACCCACGGTGTCAGCAGGGAGACTGGTTGACGACGGGATAAATAGGGAATCTCCTAAGGAGGTGGGATTGGTTTCCGTGGTATTTACTTGTGGAAACACCTGTGAAGAGAAAGGGCTCGGAGTTTTGTCTGGGATTGCCGCAGCAGAGGTTGGCTTTGATGCTTGCCTGTCTTCATGGACCTCCTCCACTCTGCCTGGGGAGGAAAAAAGGCTTTTACCAAATAAGTGTGATGTTTTTTATATGTTTAGATACACAACTCCTCGGGAAAAGGCAGCAGAAAGTGCACAAGAGGTAGAACTGAGAAGAAGGAGGCTGAGGGTGAAAAATTGCTCTTTCCACATTGTGTTTTGCAGCTGTGTTGTGTCCTGTCCGTCCTGTCCCCATCTCACCCCGTGTTTCTTTTCATCGTCCCCAAACCCAGCAAACGTGCCGTGATTCCTGGGCACTGGCTCCGGATGGCAGTGGGAGGTAAACTGAGGCAGGGGGGAGGCAGAGTCGGTGACCCACTTCAGGCGGCTCAGCCGGGGGGGCGGTTTTGACATGGGTATGATGGGGCCATGCTGAAGCCGCTCCGGTTTGTGGAAGCGACTCCTCTGGCTCATCCCTGGGGACTGCGTGTCACACTGCATCACCCTGAGCATCCCTGGACACGTGCGGTCCTTCCCCGTCCTCCTGGCCGGGGTTTCCCCCAGGCAGCCGGGTCAGGCACCATTCGCTGCAGGACAGGGATTTGATGGCCAGTGCTTTTTTATTCCCCCAGGAGAGGGAAGGAGGAGGTAAGACTTTAGCAGAGATTAATTTAGCCTGCGTCAGACATCCGAAAGTCAGATGTCTGAGCGAGTCATGTGGGGCTGCCTCTCATCAGAGGAGCAGGCAGTGGCTCCCCGTGGGCAGCAAGGGCTGGGTGATGGGTCTGGTGTTCAGACCCCCAAAATCAGGTGAGAGAAACGTGTAGCATTGAATGCATCCTCCTTCATAAGTGTTGCAAAGAAATTTGGGTGCTAAGTGTTTGCAGTGACCTGAGGTGGTGATAAACGCCGACATGAGAACCAAGCCTAGACTTTATTTTTGGTAAAGATAAAGCTCTGTTTTTTTTGTAGGAAGCCTTATCTGTGACAACAATCACATGCTGGTGCCCTGGAAACATCAGAAACAAGTTGGGTTGGATCAGCTCCTAAAGACAGCGAGGTGGAAGAAGAGCTTTGAGTCACCCGTTTCTGTAATCCTCTGAGCTAGGGACCAGGGAGTTTTCCAGGGGACACACTTCAGATGATGAAGGAAGGGCTCTTTGGGCTTTCCAGTAGACCTCTGGTGACAACTATGGAGGGAAAGCTTGGACCGAGGCAGGGCATGGGCTGTGCTGGCTTTCCCCTTGGAAACTGTAGTGGCAGGGGAGGGCGCTCCTCTCTGGTGCCTGTTACAGCCTGCGTGCTCTGCCCGGGCTGGCTGTGGGCAGCCTGCTGTCCCCAGGCGGGCAAAATCGTGTCCCAGAGTCACCGCATGGCAACGTGTGATAAGAAGGACATCACACGCTGCAGCACTTCCATAGCAGTGGGGAAAACACCCCTGAAATACGCTGCCCGTCAGACCTGGGAGAGCACGGCAGCAACGGGTCTGGGCTCTCCTGGTTCTCGCTTTGCGAGAAGCTTGGTAGCACCATGGGGTTTGTTAAAAGCACTGATGCTGCTCCACCGTTTGCTTCAGCAGCACTCCAGTGTTTCAGGAGTGTCGGCGTCAGCTGGTCGTGCTGAAGCCCGTCTCCGAATGGCATCAGGAACTGCTGATTTACTCCTTTAGCATCCTCTGATGAGGAGGATGAGGTTGCTTTGATGAAGACCAGCTGCAGGCTGTGCTGCTGTGGAAAGGTGAGCGGTTTGGGCTGTGGATTGTGGAAATGGGCAGCAGCGTGGTTTCCCTGGCACTTGACAGCAGCTTTCACTGCGTCAGCAGAGCGTCTCGCTGGGATTTCGGTGGTGACTCTGTTGGGCTGGGGCTCCTTGCAGCCGTGCATCTGCTGGGCGGGTTGTTGCCTGTCTGGGAAAAGTGTTTTTCCGTAGCAAGCTGATCCAGCTTAGCTCCTTGCTGATACGATGAGCAGCGTCGCGGGATTTCTCGCAGGCAAAACGCACTCTTGTTGGATGGCTGGTATCATCTTAAGCAGCAGGACTTTGTGGCTTTACCATGCCGTGCAGGCAGCACGTTGATGAGCTGATTTGGGTTTTATTTGGAAGAAATGATGGAGCCTTTTATTGCCCTGTCATTTCTCGTGCACACGAGAGACTTGCCCTGTGTGTTTGCGGCACAGCACCGCAGCCTGGGCTCTCGATGAGTCCTGCGGTACCATCCCAGCACGATGCATCACCAGCGGAGACGCTCGAGTGCAGCGCTGTGCTGTGGACGGCCTCCAGTGCTGCCTGCGGCCTTGGACGGCACCTTGCTTCCCACGTCTGAGAAGAGCAAACTCGAGATGGCCACTTTGTTGTGGCTCTGACACCTGATGGCTTGCAGCCTCTGCAGTGCTCGTGTCCCTGAGCTTGACACTGGATGTGGTGGCCGGCTGGAGGAGGATGCGGCTGGCAGGGGAGGGGTGCTGTGCAGGTGCTCTTGCATGTCCAGAGCCAAAGTGCTCTGGAAGTGGGGCTTGGCGATGTTAACATGTATCGTGTGTTGGGGAAGTGGTCTCCAGGAATGGGTGAGATGAGCTGCAGGCACAAGCCAGGAGTACTCTGGACAGCCCGATGTCACCGAGCATCGCTTGCATCCTGCTCCGGGCCTGTTACCCTCACCCTGTACGGCCTCTGCCACTCCACGGGGCTGCTCTAAGACTAGTAGGTCATAGAATCATTAAGGTTAGAAAAGACCTTTGGATCATTGAGTCCAACCGTCAACCCAACACCACCATGCCCACTAAACCATGTCCCTAAGCGCCTCATCTACACGTCTTTTAAATACCTCCAGGGATGGTGACTCCACCACTTCCCTGGGCAGCCTGTTCCAAGGTTTAACCACTCTTTCAGTAAAGAAATTTTTCCTCATGTCCAATCTAAACCTCCCCTGGCGCAACTTGAGGCCATTTCTTCTCGTCCCATGGCTTGTTACTTGGGAGAAGAGACCAACACCCACCTCGCTACAACCTCCTTTCAGGTAGTTGTAGAGAGCGATGAGGTCTCCCCTCAGCCTCCTTTTCTCCGGGTCGGTTGAGTTCCTTTTTCAGCGCAACCAACTTCGCATTCAAGGAGGTGTATGTATCAGTCAGTGACTCTGGCCCTGTTTCTGGTTTCTGTTGTTTCCCTTTCCTCGTCCAGAGATGCATGCTGAATTCACCCATGGGTGGCTCGGCCGCTTCTACCTCCTGAGCGAGCTGAGGGAGGAGCAAGCCCTGCCTGGCTTCTGGTGGTACGGTCTTCTGGGTAGCCTGGCATTGCTGTGCAGCTGCAAAACAACCCTAAGACAGCTTTTTCTAGGGATGTTGGGAACAACCACGGGCCTGCCAAGGGCAGGTGATGCCAGGCTGGTGACTTGGATGCTTCAGAACTCAGCTCCCTGCTGGCAGATGTGCAGTTCTTGCCACTAATAAGCCAAAAGGCAGCTGCCGAGATGTCCCGTCTTCACCGCCGTGGTTGTTGGTGGCTTTGGGGAAATCCAGGAATACTACTGTAATTAAAATCATCAAACTGCTGCTTCTATTCCATTGTGGTTTTACCTGTGGACAGCCGTAAATGATCTCTTTTTCCTGTAGGTAAATGAAACCGTTTGGATGCAGAGGACAGCTTGCAGCACGTGGTTTGCTTTCGGGTTGTACATGGCTCCTTGGCGGGTGTCAGGCATTGCAGAGCTCGGCACCTCTGCGGGGCGGGACCCCGTCTGGCTCGGCTTCGCTCTGCAATATCGATCCTGCGCTTTCACCCCCCTCCTCTGCTCATTCCCCTTTCCTACCAGCAGAAAGCCAGATTTAATTTCTTGAGCAGGGCCAGCCCTGCCTTCGAGAGGCTTCAGAGGCTTTGGCGGAGCGGTGGGTGAGCAGCTCAGGGTTGCAGGAGGCTTGGGGAGAAATTCAAGGTGATGTAAGAAGGATGAGGACTTTTACTTAAAGCGAGGATACTTGGGAAGGGAAAGTTTTCCGCTCACAGGGTAGAGAAGGAGGATGTGGGATGTAGGAAGAGGAGAGCATCTGTGCTGGACCCGGAGAGGAAGGTAAGTGGGGATTAATTGCCCGCCCTAGCCGTGGTGTGGTGCCGCATAGCTGTGGTGCTTCGGGCTGGAGACGTCGCAGCCAGGCTCTGGGTGCAGTTTGGGAATTTTAGAGTAAAAGGTCTAACGTTGAACCCTTCAATCCATTTGCCTCCCCCTGCTCCATCCCCTTCCCCCTGAAAAGGCTCTTCTCAGCTCTTGCTTGTCCAGGGGCAGCACTGAAACAGCCCGGCCATGAGCAGCAGCACTCTGGGCTTGCTCCAGATCTCCCTGATGATTTTGGGGTGGGTGCGCTGCGTGGCGGTGCCTCCGGCGGGCACCCTGTCGCTGGGTTTCCCCGCGAACTGCAGTGCAAAGCCCCGGCATGTCACCAGCGCCGGGAATTGCCTGCCTTGTGCCTCCAGCCAGCAGTTTTTCCACCAGCTCTGGAGAAATTGCGAGCAATGGGAAATATTTAGCTGAGGGAAGTTTTAGAGGCAGAAAAAGGGGGTGTGAAGGGAGCTTCTGCCTTAATGGCCTCTTTGTGAGATGCTGCTCTGGGCGCTGAGGTTTCGTGTTGCTCTCCGAGCTGAGAAACAAGCCCGAAGAGGCTTACAGCCGATAGCTGCTGATCCATTTTACATAGATTAAATAGCATCACAGCTCCAAAAATAATCTTCCCAGCTTACCGTTGTAAGGCTGGCTGTTCCTATAGCAACTGCTTCATGCCAGTGCCCTACAAATAAAAACCACAACAGATTGCCTTTAAGTTGGTTCGCAAGTCAAAACAAAGTATGAGATGGGGAATGAAAGGACTCGGCTTGCAGGGGCTCGTGTTTTTAGGGTGCGTAGTGTGTGCAAAATACAAGCATGCGTGAGAGGAGATTTATTAAAAGCTGCTGTTAACGGTGGTGTGTGTCATATTTGAGCCCTTGGTTGCAGATGTTTCCCGCGTGCATCACGAGCGATGAGGAATGCGGATTGTAAAACAGCAACTGCATTTGTAAAACCTTCCTTGTGCAGGAGGGAGAGGAGGATTTTGCAAACCTTGGTAGCTGTTACGTGGGTTACTGTGGTGCCTGGGGGCCAGGCCCGCTCTGCCACGCTTGCATGTCACGGCAGCCCTGCCCGATACCACAGGCAGAGGGCAAAAGCGGCGGTTTCGGGCTTGGGTCGTGCTCCCACGCAGCTGATGGCACCTTGCACGCAGGCTCAGCCCGAAACCTCCGCCTCGGGGCCACCTCTAGCCCAGGGTCCCGGCAGGCATCGCCTCCAGAGACGCCGGTACTGAGTGGCGAGCCCTGCCCCGAGCAGCGCGCGGTGGGTGCAAAGCTTGGCTGCGGGAGGGAGAGGGGGAATGGATTCAAATCGTTGGCGGCCTCCATAAGCCACCAATGGGCACGGGGAGGCCACCAGGGGATGCTGAGTTTGGGAAGGGCAGGAAACCTTGGGAGGATGCTGTGGAAGCTGAGCTGACTCATCCAAGGCACAGGAGTGAGAGGAACGTCACAATTTGTTGTCAAATATTTGCTGCCAGCCTTTTGTGTTTATTTTCTTCGGTAGCTTTTGTTCGCTATAGAAGAGCGACATGAATTCTTGCTAAATGTCTGTCTTTCATGATAAACCCGACTTGTGTTGAGGAGCAGGGTGAGCCGAGGTGAAGCTCGTGAGCCGGGGACGTGCTGCTCCCCGAGGGAGCATCCCCACACCTGCATCCTAGCATGGGTGGGGGGTCCCGGGCTGGGCAGTCCCCCTGCCAACCCACTGAAGGTTTGCTGCTTTAGGGAGGGTCTTCTGTGGAGGGGAGAGCAGATGGCAGAGCTGGTGCCGGCAGCACCGGCTGGTGCCCGGCACAGAGAGGGATGAGGGTCAGGTAGAAGCACCGCTGTCCTCCTTCGCAGACCTTCTGGGGGATCCATCACAGAGCCCCTTCCCTCTGCAGGGGCAGGGTGTGCTGGGGGCTGCGTTGGAGGGTGGCATGGCTGGAAACCGTGTATTAAAGTAGTGTTTGTGTCCTTGAAGGATCTTCCCTGTGTGAAGGGAGCAGGGATGCCTTCCTGGCTCCTGCAGAGCCTCCAAGCTTTTTGCTGGTTCCAAACACACAGCCCCCGGTCCGCCCCTGCCCTGCCCAGCTAGTGGACGTTGGTTTGAGGTTTAATATGACTTAGGAGCTGCTGGGAAGCAGCTTGGGCTTGGAGCTGAGGATCTAAGAGGGACAAACTGGTGAAAGGTGTAAGCGCGGCATCCAGAGGCAATGAGCACAGAGCATCCTCCACCTCAGCAAGTCCTCACTGCCCCAGTTCTGATTCCTCCTCGTTCCCTGCTTGTGTTGGAAACCCCCCTTCAAAGCCATCGTGAAAACTCATTTTAGGTTGGGACACACTCGCTGCGCTGGAAAACTTTGCAGCAGGAGTCTGCTGGGCAGCGCCGGGTTGCCTGGGTGTTCCTCGCCATCGCCCTCGTGCAGTCCTTGCTCTGCCAGCTCTCCCATCGCAGCGGGGCTGGGGTGGGCCAGCGAGGGATGCTGCGCTGCCCTGCCTTGATTTTTCATCTCATGCATTGCGAAGTTTACAGCAAAGCCTCACAGATGTCCCCGGTGTGCTGTGTCCACGCTGGGTCTCGGTGAGAAGCAGCTTTGTCCTCGACAGGTCTCTTCCGAGTTGGGCCTATCGGCCATCGCCAGGGATGGAAAAAATACTCGGCAGTCGTGTTTTCCCCCCCTCCCTAGCTCCCAAGCATTTAGGAATATAAGTTTCTCTAGCTTCCAAGAGGTTTTGTGATCTTGAATCACTGCGATTAGGAAACGCCCCGTTCGGGGGCTGCTGAAGTCCCGAGTGGTGCAAGTCTGCTGGGCCGGTTGCAGGTTTGGTTCTAACAATTGACTGCGGTTTTTGTCCTCGAATGAGGAGCCCTGGACATAGTCTTTCTCTCTGTGGGTATTTCCTGACCTTTGGGGTGTTTTACCAGCCTTAGCAAAGCAAAATCCATTTTTTTTTTCCTGGCTGAGTTGATACAAAGGCTCGAAGGAGGGAGGGATCCCCAACGCCCCGGCATTTTGCCGTGCTCCAAGTGAAGACCTCCAGGCAATGGCTTGCGGCTGTTTCACCTTTCTGGATGAGTGAATCCTTTATCCTCAGCAATCAGGGTAAGTTTTGCTGCTCCTCTCTCCTGCAGCACTTTACAGATGACCTTCAGCAGTAACCGTAGGTGTTGGTGGGTCTTGTGCTGCCGCAGCAAAGTGGCTTCCCAGAGACCATCGTCCCCCAGATGGGCAAACAAGGGGTTGTCCAGACCCCGGACAACCCTGTCCCCCCCCTCCCGGCTGTGCCGCCGGGACAAGCAGGAACGTTCCCTAAAGCTGGTGCAGATCTGAAAGGCTGGTGGTTGCTTGAGGAAGGAGACGGATTTGTGTCTCTGCTTATTTTGGCTTTGGTCAGCTTTCCCTCGGGCTCCCAGGAGAAAGGGGAAAGGCCTCTGGTCCTCACGCCTCCCTTCCCTGGGCTGGAGAGGAGCGTGCTGCTGGCAGCCCGGCACTGGAGGATGCTGAAGTCTCCGGTGAGCGCTGCGTGTGGAGCAAGTGCAGAAGGATGGAGTGGAGGAAACATGAGGATAATTTAAAAAATAATAAGAAGAGCACACACTGCTCTTCTGTTCGTGATGGTGGTCCCCACGGGGCTGCGGTTTGCTTTTTCCTGGCCCTTTTAGGATGCTTTTCCCAGTGCTGCACCTGTAGGTGAAGCCAAGACCTCATTCAACCTCGGCTTTCCCAGAGCCAGGATTTCACAAATAACCGTCTTTACAGTCAAAAAACCTCCAGGGAGCGAAGTGAGGGACCAGGAGTTTCCTGGGACTCGATCGATGCTGCTTGGCCTGTGCTGGTGCTGCGGGGGCAGTAAGGAGCAGAGTGTTTCAGCGCTGGGAGGTGTTTCAGCATTTATTGGGGGTTGGAAACCCATCTTCAGAGCTGGTGTCAGTGCTTCGCCCTGGTGGGTGGCAGTGAGGTGGTTTGGGTGCTTTGCGTGATCGTTTCTGCTTTAACTTGCTCTGATTTGATTGTAGCTTTAACATTGTGTTTCCTTCTTCCTGTGCTTTGATTTGAAGTAATTACGGCAAATTATGTTGCTTGAGATATTTTTATTTTACTGTGAATCACAGAAGCGTGAGTTGGGCCAGGGCTCTGTGCATCCTGGGCGCTGGGGCTGCGGGTGCGGAGGCAGTGCCGGTTTACAGGGATGTGCTTACCAGGGGTGCGGGGATGGGAGGCGTGTAATGAGTTTTCTGTTCTCTGCACTGGGTGTGCTTTCGCTCCTGAGGCAGCACTGCACATCGCTCTCCCGTGGGTGCATCATGACCATCTAGCCTTAAGGTCTCGTTTGAAGTCTGCAGCCTCAGCAGAGGGTCTGACACCCCGTTCCTCCATGGGCACAGGCGGGAGGGGGAAGGTGGGATCCTGCTGCCCGCCCCACCGGCATGGCAATGAAGGCAGCTTTGGGGCGGGCGGGGAGCTGGTGAGGGATGTTCAGCTCAGCTAACTTAGCCTTGGACCAGCAGCATCACGACTGGCATGGTCTGACCCAGGTGCCTTCCCTCTTTTTCCTGGGCTTTGAGGGGTTTATATAATTCTGCACAGTGATTAAAAAAAATGGGCCACGCTGCGTTCGTGCCTCCTGCCTCGAGCTGAGCACGCAGGCAGGGATCATTACCGCAGCCTCGACAAATGGGCAGCGACGGGCAGGAAATAATGCCCTGGCAAAGGATGGAGCCCGTCCATCGCCGCGCAGTGCTGACCCTGTGTTGGAGCGTTTTAATGATGGGCAAAATCCCCAGATTTTTGGGTAGGATTTTGAGAGGAGAGATTTTGGGGTTAAATGCTACCTAGGCACAGGCAGACATGCTTCCTCTTGGTTGGCACAATTTTTGCAGTCTTTGTAAACAGATAAAATTATATTTGGGAAGTATTACCAATGTCTACAAGCAGAAAAATCCCAAATTTGGTTCGTCCCCTTGAGTCCCACAGAGGTAATGGTGTTCTTTGACAGTTAGCGGTGATAGTTGCCTGGCTGGTGTCTGTGATGAAAACTGAGCCAGTGTGGTTGACTTCTGCTTCTGGTAGTTTTATAAAACACTATAACATATTATAAATTGGCCATTGAAGACGGGACTCCTTAGTGATCAGATTGCCAGGTGCTATGGAGAGGTGGCTCCCGTCCGCGTGCTGGAGCGCAGGCAGCTCGCCCAGCCCAGGAGAGGCTGCTGGGATGCTCGTGGGGAGAGCGCAGATGCGCGCCTGGAGAGAGCCAGGGCCTCTTGAGCTGGAAATGGGTGGCTCTAGCCGGGCTGAGCTGTGTAAATGCCACCACCATCCCGTGCCCACCCGGTGTGCGGATTGCACGCCTGAGGTCTGGGCTGTGTTTGGATCGGTGCCCGCGGGTGTGCGTGGGGTGTGCGGTGTCGTGGGACGAGGGCAGGGCCCCAGGGTGGACCTGCTGGACCAGCGCATGGACCTTGCAGCTCAAGAGGAGCAGGTTTCCAGCCCGATCGGAGGCAACGGCTGCAGACAGAGCCTTGCAAGATGGAAGCTGTTTTGCTGGGCAGTAGCTCTGGTGAAAGCTCATGCTGTATTTGATGGCGAAGGAGAGATGCATGGGAGACTGTGAAAGGAGATGGATTCAAGCCTCTACCCAAGACTGCCCTGGAAAGCCTTGGGGAGATGGCTCTGAGCAGCAGTAACAGCACAGTGTTCCTCTCCTGGAGAGGATCGGCTGCACAGTACAGTGTGCTCTGTCCTTCAGATGCACCAGCTGAGGACAGGTACATAGACAATATTCAAAGCTCAAGGGGATGTGTATACGCTGCCAGTGACCCGCAGTGCCTTTGTGTGCCCCAGGATGAAGGGCACCGTGGAAATACTTGAAACAGAAAGTGGACCTTAGGGAGGCTTTGGTGACTTTACTTACTGGTGGAAAAGTGTTTTAAATTTTCCTGCTAGATCTTTTGCAATTGGCACATACAAGATGCCTGCAGTGTAAGCTCATGCCCATCGCCCTGGTCCCTGTGTGCACCCTCCTGGGGACAGAGCCTTCAAATCCTGCATGTTCCCGTTCCCGTTCCCGTTCTCTTTCCCCTGCCCGTCTCCTCCACATGTGCTGGAGACTTCCCTGGTGCCGCCTGTGTTTCCAAAATGCTGGTCCTGTCTCCGAGAGCGGAGCTGTTCCCACCCGGCCGTGCAGCTCAGTAGCTCCCCAGCCTTTCGGTGGGAGCCAGCTCTGCGCCCAGCACCTTGCCTGGCTGCTCACCTTCCTTGGGAAGGTCTCACTTGGCTTCCCGTGGGTGCTGCGAATGCTGGCACTGATGGATTATTTATTCCTTGAGCATCCTTGGTGGCCACAAGCCACACTTCACCTCCTGGCTTTTAAATCAGAGGTTTGTGCGCTGCGGGTGCTCGGGGCTGGGTTGCAGATAGACTGAACGGTTGCATTGGGAGATGCTGCCCTAGTGCTCCGTGAGCTGCTTGCATTTTGCTCAGTGCCCTGTTTCCCAGCAGGGCTTTAATTTTCTTCTGTCGTCCTTGGGCAGCTGGGGTAAATCCCACAGTGTAGGGTAAGCCTTGTCCCTGGGCTATGCTTCCTTGTCACATCACATCCTTTCTGTGTAGCTTCATAGCCACGAGACTCGGTGCAACACCGCGCGGTGCTCCGGGTTGATGGTCCTTTTATATTTTCTAGATTGCTCTGGTTCTTGCCTTAGAAATGCTGCTTCGGTACTGTTAAATGGAGGGCGCTCTTTCTCTCGCTTTCCTTAGCTGGCCCAAGAGCAGTGGAATGGATACGAGCGATGGCTGAACATCACTCTCGATAGCTATAGCATTTCAAAACCTCTTACAAATGAGCCAGGAATAAAAACCAAACACTCACTTATCAGTGATGTACGGGCTTTTCTCCTTTTCCTTGCAGCGCAGAAAGGTGACATGCTGCACCCCCGCTTTAACCAAGGCGTGATGATTGAGGGAGGGGAAACGAAGGGACTGCTCTGTGCTGTGCCGCCTTAGTGATTTTTGGGTGCACCCGGAGAAATCTTGGCTAAACTTTGAACATAAGGATGGGGCGCAGACCCTGTGCAGGACCTGCTCTGCTCTTGCTTTTTGTGTTTGCTTTGGGCAATGCTGCCTCTCAGAGCCGCTCACCTCCTCCGCCTTCCCCGTGGGAGCTGTGGGATGATCTGAAGAAGTGCTGTGTTATACTTGCTGCTTGGTTTTGGGTTGGTTTTCTGGTTTTAAGTCACCCAAGTGTTCTGGAGTTGCAGGAATAACCATTTCTGCTGTACCTGAGATGCCAGTCGTGGAGTTTTCTGCCCTCTGAAGGTGTGATGATGGTTTTGGGTAAAGGCTGTTACTCTCCCCTGTGTCTTTGTGACCTTTCCCTTGGGTGAAATAGTTATCCTGCCCAAAGCAGACCTTGCAGAGCCCCCGTGAGGTTTGGTCCCAGTGGAAGGTGGGCCCACTGTGCCTGGCTCCCATAGCCGTGCGTGGAAAGGGGAGGCATGGCCCTTCCCCGGTGGCACCAGCACACCGATCCCCGTGCCACTCCCCATTGCTCAGCCTTAGCAGCCCTGAACGAAATCCCAGTGACAGCCACAGGAGCCCTTCGGATGCCTCTGCCGGGCTCTGGGTGACGTCCTGCATTGCTCCTCCACGCCACGCTCCGCTCCCGGGGGATGCGGTGGCCGTGATCCCCAGCCCTGGCAGAGCTGCCTCCACGCGGGAGGAGGCAGGTGGTCCCCCTGCCCTCGGCGCTGGCGGGTTAGTACGGTCCAGGGGTAACCATGGAAACTGTTTTTTCTCCATCCCTCCCTTTGCAGATGACTCGGGCGACGAGGAGCCCGCCTCGCAGTCAGACAAGAGCGAGCTGCACGGCACGTTGAAAACCCTCTCGAGTAAGCTGGAGGATCTGAGCACTTGCAATGACCTGATCGCGAAGCACGGGGCGGCCCTGCAGCGCTCGCTCAGCGAGCTGGAGAACCTGAAGCTGCCGGCCGAGAGCGGCGAGA
>NW_008824466.1:214572-218499 GCF_000699105.1 Pygoscelis adeliae
TCACCTCCAATGCTATGATCAACGTAAGTGCTGCCGGCTGAGCCATCGCATTTGCGAGGAGGCAGAGAGAGAAGCGTTTTCCTCCTCCTCTTCCTCCGTCGTCCTTCTTCCCTCCGGCACGGCCCCGTTTTCTCCCCGTGCACCGGCTTTCTGCAAGAGCTGTGCGTTGGCGTGGGCTCAGGCACGGCCGGGAGCTCGGTGCCGGCTCAGCGCCGTGGCGAGGGGATGGGAGTTGGGAAGGTGCAGCCCGGGGAGCGGGCACGGGTGCATGTAGCCCCCTGAGGCACAAGTCCGCTACATCCTTACAGCGTGCTTTCTGGGGAGGCTGCTCCAAAATAGGATGTTTTGGATGTAGAGCCAGGTAAAGCGGAGGCTTGGGGTGCAAAGGGGTTTTCAGCTGTTCCTGGGGGTGCCTTTCTGGCTGGCACAGTAATTCGGAGCCCGTTGCCTGCTGCGGATTCAGACCCACATCCCCACATCACTCGCAGCCTCATTGACTTCCAGGAAGCTGCCCTTGTTTTACACAACCGGGGGATTTAACCCCTTCGGGGTCCGAGAGCTGTCTCATGCCGGCTGTGCTCCCCCAGACCGGTTGGTTGGAGGTTGTGAAGCGCGTGCCGGCACCGGCGCTGGTCCCTGCCTTGTGCAGCGTGACGGTGCTTTCTGATTTTCTTTTGGACAGCTTCTGTTTGGGGTGTGGATCTGCCTCCATCGCAGTGAGACAGCCCTTCCTGGGAAGCCTGATTTTCCCTGGGGAGCTTTGGAGAGGGGGAGAGAAAGTAAAACTAAATAAATTATTGAAGGAAAAAAAACCCCAAACCTAAAAGCCTAACAGACCTGGAGTAATACATGAAGGCAGAGCTTGGGGAATTGTGCATGGAGCAGTGCTGTCGCCGTGCTGTCCCAGCTCTGAGCAAAAGGAGGTCGTGTGTTGTTTTATGTGAGCTTTTAAAAAATAATAATAATCCACAGCGGGAGCTGGAGGGCACTCAGGAGCCCTGTGATCGCAGCATCCTCCCTGACCCCACTCGCAGGATTTTGTAGCTGGGGGCTTCCTGAGACGGTGTCTCGCATTTTGGAGCAGCTTTGGGGGTGCCTGTGCAGCGCTCTCCCTGCGGAGAGTTTGTCGAAGTTTTTGGAGCGGGGATGGCAGCGTGTTGCGAGCAGCGCGAGGTGACGGTGGAACCCTTGGTGCTGCCGGGAGCAGCGGGGGTTTGCTGTTACGAGGCAGACCAGCGATGGGATGTGGGCAGGGAATTGCTGGGGAGAGGATTTCTCCAGCGGCCTTTTGGGAGGGGATGAGCAGAGCAATATTTGCTGTGTCCAGCCTAGAGAGGAGGTTGCAGTGGTTGTGACGTGATAGAAGCTTGAGCGAGGCTGTCTGGACAGTGGGAAAGAGCACAAAAACTGTTGTGCAGGGAAAAAAACGGTAGAAACATGGTTTGTCCAAAACACTGAGCAGGTAAGAGGGGCCAGGGAGGCAGCGAGGCATGTGTTTTCAGGTGGATGTCAGAGATCTGTTTTTAACAGCACCCTTTCGTACTTCAGCTTGTGGCTGAGCGTCTCGAGGAGGTGTCTGAAGGGGAAAGGCTGTAACGTGGAAGAAGCAGGATGGGGCGGTAGTGGAGGCTCTCCCAGCTTGCTGATGAGCCCGTCATTTTGGGGGGAGGTGATGCAGCTGTGGGCAGGGGGACGCTGACCCCCACAAAGCAGCAACGCTTTGTGGGGGGATGGATTAGAAAGGCAGGAGGAGGGCGAGCAGGGCAGGGTCGTGGGGGCCAGGAGGGAGGGGGATCCACAGCCTGACCACTCCGTGATGGTGGGCTGGTGCTCCCAGCTACGCTGCCACCTTTTCCTGCACAGATCCCTTTTTGCGCCTTGATTTATCTTTTTAGCATGGGGTGATGCCTTCCGCGAGCTGCTGCGCGGACCCTGCCCAGGGAGTCTCTCTTGGGGTGGGGGGCGGCTCTGTGCAATGCAAAGGTCCCGAAATCGTCTGTATTGAAACACGAAACATCGCTACAGGGAAGCACACGGAGTCAAGCCATCTCCTGGCAGTAGGTGAAAATACACGCTCCTCCTGTCCACCTCGATCCCCACGGGCTTCTCAGGGCCACGCATCCCGTGGGAGCACAGGGTGCTTTTGACGGGTCGGTAGTTCCTCGCAGGAGAAATTAAAGATCCTTCACCTGCCGGCTTTTGCCCGGAGAGGTCCCAGCCGGCAGCGGTGGGCTGGTGCTGGCATATGGATGCTCTGCATCTGCGGTCTGCCCCAGCCCCAGCACCAAACCTCGCTGATCCGCTCCCACCCAGCGCAGCCGAATGCTGCCTCCCAGGGCATTGCCTCTGCCCGCGCAGCAGAGATTTGCTTTTGCAGGAGATGCTGTGGCTCACATCCACACCGTGGCTGGCTGGGGACGGTGACACGCAGCACTGTCCGTTTGTTGCCGAGGTTGTGCTGCATTTGCTTCTTTTTTGGTTGCACCCCAAACAGTTTAGGGGGGTTCGGACCCGTGAGCCATCGGCTACGACAAAACCCCGGGAACCGCCTCTGCCCCTGCCCTCTTCCCGAGCAGCGCCAGGCTCATGGGAGCAGCCCTGGGCTCTGTGCTTGGATCCTGCTCCTGGCTGGGACCTGTGTGGCCAGCGTGCCCTGGCCAGTGGGCAAGGGACAGGGCAGGGCTGGGCTTTGCTGCCTGCAGCGGGAAGGGACGGATGCTCCGGCGCCGGCACTGGCGGTTTCCGTCCAGCCGCCTGTGATCGGATTATGTAAATGTTCCCGGAGCCGCAGGGAGCGGCGGCAAGCAAGTAGAAATAAATACATACATATGTAAATGAAAGAGCTTCGCTGCGAAAGTGACCTCCTCGCTGCGCGCTCGGGGTGCCAGCCTCGGCTGATTCCGGGTGCTTCTCTGGAGATCGGGAGGAGAAAGCGGCTCGGGCTGCCCCTGCGCGAGTGATGCTCGGCATGACGGAGGAAGATTTGGGCAGAGGCAGAGCAGGACGTGCCGGACCTTTGCATCACAGGTGAGGATGTGAAACACGGAGGGACTGACTTGTTGCAGGGCTTAAATTTAAGCCCAGAGCTCTGTGAGCCACCCGTTCACTCTGCTCCCGTCCAGACTTGGAAGTCTCACGTAACACCACCCTGGGTGAGACTCGCAGCAGAGTTCAGCCTTGCCGGGACCAAGATGCCCCGTGTCAGCGGGGCTGTGTGGAACGATGAGGAGGAGACACAGAAAAGCAAGTCGCAATCTGCCATGGGGGAGGAGTGGGAGGTACATAAAAATAAGAAGCAACAAATTTAAGTGATAATTAGAGGAACACAGACGAAGAGTGCTGTGCTGAATTGCGTAGACTCATCCAAGGAGCAGAGAAAGCTCCTGTCTCATCATTTAGCAGCAGACAGCAGGCAGGAGGGCCGTGCGGACATGCTGAGGAAGCCAGTTTGGGCGTCAGGAAGAGCTTTTCAGGGCTGTGGGTGGTGCTAGAAATAAGTTTTTAATGGGAATGGGGTTTGTTACAGTGACGCTCAGAGGCGGCCGAACTCTGTGCAAGCGTGCAATAGCTGCGCTCTTCTTTTGGCATGCTTTGTGCTTCCTTAAGGGACGTGAGCATGGAGAGCAGCAGGCCTTGGGCTTGGCTGTGTGTTGCTCCTGGGTTAGTTTGCATTTTCCTTCAAGGTTTACGAGGAGCAGAGGTGGAGGAAGGCTCTGCTGGGCCGGCGCAGCCTGGGCAGGGAGGAGTTAGAGAGGCAGCCGGGGCAGGGGTGCGGTGCTGGGTGGGAGACGCTGAGTGGGCAAGATTTCGTGAGGAGGGAGCCCTGCATGAGCTGGCGTGGAGCAGGTGGTCCCAGGGACCCGAAGGACTCCACGCCTGCCCTTAGGAGAGGCCACCCTGCCGGTGGCCTCCCAGGATCATCACGTG
>NW_008824466.1:218513-219653 GCF_000699105.1 Pygoscelis adeliae
CCTGCTTCGAGGCAGACTAACTTCCCCACCCGGGTTTTCCTTTCCCACGGGAACGGACCCGTCTGGAGCACCGCCACCCCAAGACGTCAGCAAAGAGTATCCTTCAACCCTCTGAACCTGCAAGGAGGGTTTTTAAGTATGTGAAACACAGTGCTTGAACCAGAAGTGAGATTGGTAACAATATGAGCTGCTTCTCCCCTGGGCAAGGTGGCCCCGGGCTGTTCGTTTAAGCTTCTCCGGGATGCCCAGCAGCATCCCAGAGGCTGCATCCTCCAGCCCTGGCAGCATTTCTCTCTGTGGAGCCCTCCGGGGCTGTGCTCCGGCTCAGCAGCAGTTACGGCGTGGCCCTGTGCCGTGCGCCGGTGGCTCGAGGAGCAGCTGAGCTCTCCCTGCAGCCACGCTCGACTCCTGGAGACTTTGAGCGGCGTCTGCCCGGTGGAGGCATCTGTCGGTGAGCACCGTGGGGGGGGGTTGCGGAGTGTCTGAGCGCTGGAGCCGGGGGTTTACAGCTGCTCAATTGGTTTATTTGGAGACCTCCTGAGTGCCTGTGCTGGAGCGAGCTGCCTGGGCAAAAGATGCACCCCAGAGCCGCTCCTCTGCTTTCCCGTGTCCCAACTTCACTGCTGTTTTTGGGAAGCGTTGAGCTTCCGTGGGGATGCTGGTGTGATTAATCTGTACTCCTGAAATTGTTTCCGTATTAAACCAGACTGATGTTGAGCACGTGCTCTAAGTGGCGTCAGGTTCACCAGAGCAGCCTCCAGCCTGGTGTGTAATTTCTAACGGTATATTATAGGAGATATCACTATTGTAGTGATAGGTTAACCACCGTATGTGTCTGTGTTTGCTTGCAAAACTGCTTAAAGCTGGTAGGAAACAGAGTCCCTGGGTTCTCCTCCCCGGGACTCAGATGCTGGGGTGACCGCGTGGTCGGGGTGATGCTGCCAGTGCAAACCCGGCCGGGTCCCGGCGCAGAGCTGGCTGCTGGCACGGGTGGGTGTGCGATGCCACCCCTGGGGGTCCCTGAACCCATCATGACACAGGCAGGATGACGGACCCGACCTCCTCTCTGCCTGCATAGTGCTCCCGGCAGCTGGGGCAGAGACGCTGAGCAGGGGGGGGAAGAGGAGGCTGCCGGGCTGC
>NW_008824466.1:219666-240829 GCF_000699105.1 Pygoscelis adeliae
CAGGCCAGTGTGTCTGTGGGACCCCTCCAGCCTGTGCATCCTTATACCGCAGGGGTTAATTCAGGCACCGCACCGAGAAAGTGCCTGTTTCAACCCCTGGATTTGCTTCGTTAGCGGCAGGGACTGCCCCCAGTCGCCCTCAGTGGCCCCAAGCAGATGCTCTGCTGCCTAAAATCAGAGCAAACCCTGCAGCGGGGCAGGGTTTCTCTTCCCTGTGACTATTGCAATGGTGATTGTGCAGGAGGAGCCTGTTCTTGCATGCCTGCGCTGTAACACGGCTTGTGTTAATTATCTGTGCTGTGCTAACAACACGTGCACTAATCAGCTCATTGAAAACCATGTCACTGACCCAGAAAACAGCCGGCTTTGGGATTAAATCTTTAACCCAACCCTAATCCTTGTCGGACGAGAAAGCTGCGGCGAGAGGTCCACATGTCCTGGGCGTTTTTGCTGTGGATGCGCCGCGCTGATGAATAAATGAAGTAACTGGTGGGTGCTTTGCTGTTACCCGGGGGAGGTGTTGGAGGGTGATGGGTGTCACGGTGGGGGCCGTCCCTGCCTGCACAGCTGCCAGAGTGGGGCTGGCGTCCAGGGGAGGGGAGAGACGGAGCCCGGCCCCTGCGCTCGGAGCTGCTGCAACTTTCTCTGGAGCATCCTTTATTGCTTCTTTAATTTAGAGGTGTGAGAGTATCTCTGATCAGATCTGCCCAGACAGGCAGTGCCTTCCTCCGGCTCCCCTCATCATCATCATTCCCTATGGTTGCTGAGTCCCTTCTAGCCAGGTTATATCACATGTGTGGGTGCTCACAGACCTCGCACGTGTCCATGGGGCCTCCGTGCCGGCTGGGGCTCCTGCAGACAACTTGCTTCATCCTCATTGTGTCCTGGGGCTTCTCACCTCCTCTTCTCCTCCTCATCCTCGTCCTCGTCCTCCTCCTCATTGTGTTCCTCTAACCCCCAGGAGGCTTCAGACTCTGTCCTAGGGCTCCCCTTGGAGCCTCGTGTGAGAAGATGGGGGACACGTCTGTAACCATCACCTGAGGATGCCTCTCGCAGCTCTGCCCTCCTGTTTTTTTGGCTGAGAGCGATAACTTTTCTGTTGCAGCTATAGAGAGTTTTGAGCATTTCTGCCTGGGCGGCTGCTGGGTCAGCAGGGCTGCATGTTGGTGGGCTTAGCACGTCAGAGACGGGGATTGCACTGTCAGCAATGTCTGATGTTAATCAGCAGCTCTGCTGAAAAAAAAAGTGAGACGGCCCAGCGAGGCATTGCCTCTGATGTTAAACGCAGCGCTGCAACCAGGTGAGCCCTGCCCATACCTTGTGTGATCTACCACGTATCTGTGCCTGGTGATTATTGGCATCTTGGGGCAGGATGGGGACATGGGGAGGGCAAATAGCAATGCATCGCTGGGTTAATCCCTTCTGGGGTTCTGCCCCTGGTATCACAAGGGTTGTGTTCGCCTCTTGCCCGGGCTGATGCACCGAGATGCTTCTCTCCAGCTCCTTCCGCAGCATCTGTCGAAGGAGAAGGCACTGGAATGGCAGCACTGCTCTCCCATGGATTTACCCAGGAAGAAGTTAACGGCACCGGGAGACGAGTGGGATAGAGGGGTGCTGCCACCAGACGAGCTGCTAACGGCAACCACTGCTCCTGCATCACCTCTCGTACAGCAGAGCGGTTTGCAAAGGCATGGCATGAGGCTGAAACCGAGGTACAAACGAGAGCAGCTTCCTCCAGATCCCAGGGTCAGAGCTGCCCGCGGGCAGCGCCAGCTGCTCGCTGCCACTGCAGCTGCCCGCCGTGCGGCTGGGGACAGATGCTCTTCCAGCCTGGAGTTCGCTCCATCGGGCAGATGAGAAAAGAAGCAGCCAGCGAGAGCCTCATTAAGTCTCTCTTTGTGAGAGCCGTTTGCAGGACAGAGCTCTCTGAGCACGCCAGAGCCAGGATCAGGCTTCCAGGTGCACTAAAAGTGGAGACTGGCCACCATCGTCGTGTTGACGACTCTTCTGCTTTGCAGACTCCTGCAAGGGTCCCCACAGGGCTGCGGTGGTTTGCGGTGGTTTGGGCAAGCGAGGAGGAAGGAAGAAACTGCAGCAGCTGCCCGGAGGTACCTCCCCGAGGGGGAAGAGCTGATGCCGGGAGCTTCCCAGGGAGGTGATCTTTGGCACACGTGGCAGTGGAGAGGCCCCACTGCTGGCGGGGCGGGTAAGAGCATCAAAAGGAAAAGCCGAAGACATGAGCGTTGCTGAAGGAGAGCAATGAAACCCTGCAAGGGCATGATTCTGGTCCGGCCACTCTGCAGCAGGAGGTCCCAGCACGAAGTCTCAGCTTCCCATGCATCTTCTGTACCGGTCCTGGCACATCCTCGGCACGCTGTGGTGCCCCAACAAACCCTCTGGCACGGCCAGTGGAGGCTGCCGTGCGCTGCTTGGCGAGCTTTGGGGTGGAAGGGGGCAGTACTGCCGGCATGCCGAAACATCCAGCAAATGCCTTAGTTGTTTTTCCACCAGAGCGCGATGCTTTGGAAACCAGACCCTGCATCTTTCCCGGGCCAGAGCTCCCGGCTGGCATCGCTTTGGTCCGTAACCCGTGGGCAGCGTTGGCTTACTCCGCTTCTCAGAGCCACGATGAAAATTTCCTTTTATCGTGCCGAGTATGCGATGATTACGGATTCGGTAGCCTACATAAAGGCTGCGTGGGCAAGGGATTAGAGCCTGTTAACACAGCTGGGCTGGCGGATTTGCCACTGTTGCACACTAATCCTCTCTTTATTGCATGGGGTGGATTACACGTCCGTAATGGCGCTTGCTGCGGGCAGAGTCTGGCCGTCGTGCCAGTGCCGGTCCCAGACTGCCTCTGCTGCTTTGGACCCGGGGTGAGGTCCTCTTTGAGGAGCTACACCCTGGGCAAGGTGTGTTTGGTTGGTTAAGCAGTGCTGAGCCTGCCTCAGGGGGGGGAACACTGGTGTCTGTGGCATTTAGGCAGATGGCCCAAAATAACACGATAAGGTAATAAAACTCCCAGAGACACAACTATGAGACCAGATCTGACTCCCATCCAAGTGTGAACGTCTCTGTCTTGGATGTCTCCATCTTAGACATCTCTGACTCTCAGGGAATTCACAGTCCCCAGAGAGAAACAGGCACTGTTGGGGCATAAGGTGCCACCTGGAACGGGACCATCAGCGGTTTTGGGAGCACCTTGGGTGAGCGTTGGGGGTTTTGCTGAGACGCTGACGTTGGCAGCGTGCAGTGCGTGCTGCAGGTCACCAAGAGGTGGGCTGGAGCCTGCTCTGCTCTGGTGTCTTCCCACTCCCCGTTGGGGCACCAATGAGCTTTTCCACGTCCCTGCATTTCTATAGCACCCATTTTGCCTGGATGTAATGTTCCTGCCAGTGTAACGCTTAGAAGTATGGGAAGAAAAGCAATAGGGAATGGGATGATTTTCGGCATCGAACTCACACCTACTGTCGTCACAGGCTTTTATGCAATGTCACCTTATTTTTTCATGGTGTCGTGACCCGGCGAGGCGCAGCATCCTCCTGCTTCAGACAGCTGGGATGCTCGTGAGCTGGCTGTGGGTCACTCCAAGGATTTGGGACAGATTTGCCGTTATTTAAGCAGTCTGTGTTGGTCTGGATGTTTCCCTGCGCTGCTGCTTCTGGTGGTGTCCAGCCCGCCTGGCCTTGGGCCACCGGCATGGCTGTGGGTACCATTGCTGTCACAGCAGATGACTACACTCAAAACCACATCTTGTTGCAATCCAACCATTTGTGCAAGGTGATTTGGGATTCAGGCTGGCTCCATCTTTGTATTTTCCCTTTTGCTTTCTGCTCAGAGTATTTCGGTGGGGGGGGAAGGACAAATTAACCCTCACGGTGCAAACGCTCTGCGTATCTCACCGCTCTGAATCCAAACGGCTCATTTTTATGCTGTGCCATGCGCCTGGAGCGCTGACACGGTGTGAATGTGTTCAGAGCTAAAAAGAGGATCAGAAATGGCCCTTCCCTTGGGGGGGCTATTTTGCAGTAAGCAGCAGCACAGATGTGTCCCAGGGTTTTGATGACTCCAGGAAGGAAGGGAGCACTTATCTCCGAGGCACCAGATGTAAGCAAAACGTCAAGGCGCGCTTTCCCCTGATGAATGAAGTGATGGCTCTTGCTGTATAATTCACCATTGAAAAGGAGATGATTGAATGCATCTGGCGGTTGCCTTCTCTCATGTCACTCCTGGGCGATGAAGTGGTCCTTGTCCCATGCAGGCAAAGGAGGGGTTTGGTTGAGCAGCAGGAGATCTCACTCCCAGAGCAGTGAGCGCTTCCCTGGTTGGTTTTTTCCTCCCCAAGGGTTAGATTTGCAGGGCTGTTCCGCCGGGACGCTCAGGGCAGGTGGGACTGCAGGTTTGAGTGCGTTCCCTCAGCATCCATCAGCATTGCGTTGGAGGTGGTGAAACGCTCAGCCTTGCTAGGACTTCCCCCAGAGGTTGTCATCCCCTCAGGGGATGAGGTTCAGACCTCAGGGCAGAAACCTGGCACAGCCTGATGCGATCATTTACGCTTTCAAGCTAATTAACTTTGTTTCGGTGTTCTTTGTATCTAATATTGACTGTTTGCTCCTGTTGAGGAACCAGGAGCGCTGCCGCCCTGCAGAGATGCTCACGGGCGTGACACCACCACCTTGGCAGGATGACCTCGGGTGATCTTGTTTTCAGCTGCATAAATAATCCGTGGACCGTTAATGATGTTCCTATTAGCCTGCAACAAGCTGTGAAAACTGGTATATTTGCCGTGACAAATGTGTGAAAGGTGCTAAATTTGCCCATGGCGGCGGAGGCTGCAGACCACGGAGCTGGCAGCACCGTGTCTGGCCTCCTGCTCCCCGGCAGGGTCTTGATGGCACCTTGCCTCTATCTCCACGGGAATTTGCAGGAGCCTCAGTGCTGCTTTTCCACAAAAACACGCTCTTTTGGCCACTTTGGCTGTGCCTCCTTGTCTTTACGGTGACTTACAGCCCCACCATCCAACGCTGGATTAGGAGCTGCTACAACAACTTGTTCTGGCCATGGGGAGGAGGAGAAGCCACCTCCGTCCCTCCTGCCACCCGGTTGCAAGCAACACTGGGCTTCCCTGGGACCTTGCGCCCGTACTGCAGATGGATGGAGCTTGCTTTTATCTTTAGTTGCTGGTGATCTGCCAGAATTGCAAGGTGACAAGGGGTAAGCACTGGCTGGGACATTCAGAGGTGATGAAGCAGCCCTGCCTCTTAGCCTCGCCACCTTCTTAATTACTTTCAAACAAGCTTGCTCACGAAGCGGGAGAGCATCTTGGCCACTGCTCTCCGACCCCGACTCCGTGCTGCGACAGCGCTGAGAAACGGTGTGGTCTCTGGGCTGCAATGCTGGCGGATGGACTTTGGGGCTCCGTCCAGCTCCGGCTCTGTGGCAAAAGCTGGGACACGTTGTACCACCTCCTGTACCCCGCCATCTCCTCTGTATGCGGGAAGGCAGCAGCAGGGGTGTGGGAGGATGAAAACCAGTCTCCCGGTGGGGTGTGGGGACGGGCACAGCATCCTCTGCTGGTCCCTCTCCTCCTGCTTGCTGGGGGGTTGTTCATGGGGAGACCTTTGGGAGGGCAGCACAGACAGTTTGTGCAGGCAGGGTAGGATGGGAGGGAGAAATCACCTTTTTCTCCAGGAGACACTGAAAGCGGCCGACGGCCCTCATGATGGACCCCACTCCGTGGTGTTAGCGGGTGGCTCCCCGAAACCCTGCATGCACAGCGCCGCCGTGCCCCGTCCCTGCCTGGCTGGGCCGGGGGTAGGAGCAGCCCCGTTGTGCGGGACCGGAGCAAACGTCGGCGCTGCCCAAACCCCGCGTGCATCCAGGCGCTGCTAAAACGCAGCAGCTGCATCGCGGCGGCGATGGCTCAGGGGGACGTGGGCATATGCCGTGTGACGTCGTCTCACCCCATGCTGCAAGGAAGCTCTTGGTGGGTAAACTCTGCAGATGATGATGGGGATGTCTATATGAAGGCTGTATTCTTAGATGCGCTTAGCCTTGACATCCTGGCCATATAGCTCACTGGGGAATTGCTTTTCTTTCGCTTTCATCCTGCAAACCGGCAGCTGCGCTCTCCTTTGCAGTACGTTCATCAAGGAGCCTCTTGCCCGCTGACCTTTGCGAGGATGGCCCGTGTCCCTGCGCCAGCGTAACACGGATTTGTGGCTGTGTCTTGCTTACAACCCAGATCAGGTTCAGCTGTAACTAAATTTAGCTGCCGCTCCGTAAGGGTTTTATAAGCTGGATTTCGAGGCGTTGCTCCTGCTCGGTGACTGCAATTCTTTGCACCTTTGAATGGGGGGATTAATGGAATGAATGAGCGATGACCCGGGATGCTGGAGTTTCGGCCGGGTTTGTGTCCCCTGCCCTCACCTTAATCTGCGCCTGGACTGGCCCAAGGCAGCTGCTTGCGTCCCTCTGGTGTCACCGGTGGGAGGTCACCGGTGGGGGCCGTCCCTTTGCTCCTCGGCTGCCCACGGAGGGAGGATTGCTGCCTCTGAAAACGGCTGCCTACCTTTATCCCAGGCGGTTTGCAAGATCTGTCACTGTTGGGGACAACGTGATGCAACCCACCGATGGAGGTGGGAAGCGGTGATGTACATGAGCGGTGAAGCAGGAGGTCCGGGCTCCCCCTGGGTGCTCCCAGGCCCTGTTTGAGGTAAGGTGGGAGCTCCCGGGGGAGATGGGTGGCTCCCTGGCCCTTCAGCCCCTGGCTTCTCCCGAAACAGGAGAAGGCAGGGGGATGATGAGGGTGAGCAGCTTGTGGATGCTTTCAGCCCAAATCCTCAGCGCCGGCTGAGCTGTTGCGGCAGGGTCAGTGGCACAGGAGGGGAGTGGAGCCTGGATTCATCCCAGTGCGGTGCAGAGCAGGGAGCCAAACCTGTCCGAGGCCAGGACTCAGCAGAGTTGGGGCACGAAGGGATTTATTTCCTTCCCTGGGTCAGAGCTTGTCCTGGGACCTTGTCATGCCATCTCCTGCTGCAGCTGGTCCTCCTCGGCTGCCCCAGCGGGTCGAGGTGCTGCAGCATTGCTCTTGGTGCTGCTTTGGGCACGGCTGGAGCATGGACGGAGGTCCCAGGGCACTGCTGGTGTGGTTGGGGCAGTGACAGCAGGGAGAGCATCTCCCACCCTTCATCTCCTGCGAGGAAGGGATGCATTGAGCTGCACCTCTGCCTCTTCTTCCTGGGCTGGATCCTTCTCTGAGAAGAGACAAACCCTTGGGATTGGGGTCCCCTGGGAGTCTCCCAGCTCTTGGTGCCCTCCACGGGATCTCTGTCGGCGAGGATGGATCCCCGCGGTGCTGGTGCTGCGTCAGGGCTTCCCAGCGGATGCATTTCAAAAAGCTTTTGCAGTTGCAGCGGCTGAGATTTAGGGCGATTCATGCAGAGATGGGAAGCTGCTCCCTATTTTGCTTGTACCCTGCACCAAAGTGGCACGGTGGCTGTTGGAAATCTGGCGGCTGCTGGGTCCCTGCAGCACCAGCCATGCCTGAGCCTGCTGTGCTGCTCTGGGGAGAGTAGATTTGCAATCCTTGCTTGCAAACATCCAAGAAAACCAGTTGGAGGGCTGTGGGGAGATCCCTCTTTGCAATTACTAGCTCTCCCTTGCTGGGGATGCCCATGGTGCTGAGCAGACGCCTGCTAACAGTGCATGACAGCTGATACTAAAGAGCCCAAGGGTTAAATCCTGCCCTGGGCTGTGCATAGGTGTCTGCCAGTCCACCCTGCCTTAATGGGAGCTTCGCAGAGCACCCCAGGATCCCCAGCTACCCCCCCGGCCTGTAGCTGATGCAAGCTGGGTGCTGCCGTTTGGGGTGCAAGAAACCAACGTTGGGTTTGATGCAAGCTGGGTGCTGCAACGTTTGGGGTGATGGCCTGACTTCTTTCACCCATTTGCAGAGGAGTGATCAGAAATAGGGGTGCTGGGTGCTGCGCCTAGCGAAAGTCCCGTCCCAGGGACCGCAGAGCCTGACCGGTTCTGGAAAATCCTGGAGCAGGTATTTCGTGTGCCTCCTGTGCTGCTGGGAGCACGCTGGTGTCATCCGCGGGCCTGATCCTGGGCAACCGGCTGCGGGGTGTTGCGAATCCTGCGCTGGGGTTGCTGGTGGGAGGATCTGGGCTTTGAAGCAGCGGCTCTGGGGCTTCTCCTGCTGCCCGTCCCAGCTTCTGCTGTGGCTCTGGGTGGGGGAAGGCATCCGGAGAGCATCCCACTGTCGTGCTGCCTCCTGCTCTGGCTGTTGTGCTTGGTGAACGTCGCTCTTCCTCCCTTCCCCGCAACGGCCACTTGCTGCTCAGGATCTCACCATCATCCCCCAAACGCACACCTGGCAGGACATGCCCCTTTCCAACCCTGTCTCCCACTT
The DNA here is from genome assembly GCF_000699105.1 of Pygoscelis adeliae. Taxonomy (NCBI): domain Eukaryota; kingdom Metazoa; phylum Chordata; class Aves; order Sphenisciformes; family Spheniscidae; genus Pygoscelis; species Pygoscelis adeliae. The sequence continues at coordinate 228,086 of NW_008824466.1, forward strand.
GCCTTCACTCCCCTCTCTTCCGTGACCATTTGCCTGGCCACATTTTCTTGCTCCGCAGCGGCACCAAACAGCCCTGGGAGCTGGTGGTGCTCAGCCAGCTGGAAAAAGATCTCGGTGATGGATGTCAGCGAGAGCAGTGGCGAAGCCGTCCCAGCCCAGAGTGGGGAACCAGGCTGACTGGTCCTGGAGGAGCCTTGTGAATGGTTTCCTTCTGGATTTGTTTCTCCTGGGAGTGGTGGGCTGGCCTCACCGGTGTGTCCCCCTGTGCCGAGCAGCAGTGCCACGCTGGCGTGCTGGCTCCAGCGCGGTGCGTCCGTGGGCTCCTTCGTGCATCTCGGGGGGAGGGGGACAGCGTGCCGTGAGGGGTTTTGCTGGAAGAGGAAGGTGTGTCCAGGGGGAAGGTGCAGAGCTCTGGGCTTTTGCAGCTGTAACTAAAAGTAAGTCACATCATGTCCTTCAGCGGAAGGCAGCAGCCAGCGGCGTTTTAATTACTGCTGCTGACAGCTGGGGAGGACGCAGCCTCGGAGAATGTCGGGTTGCAGCCGTGTTTGATGTTTCTTTGTCTTGGGGAAAGGTCAGCGTGGCTCCTTGCTCGAGCCAGTGCCGTGTGAGCAAATGCCGTAATGCAACGGCTGCCGGTCTTGGTTTGTCATCCGCAAAGGTGGGGACGGCCAAACCAGCCTTGGCCAAGGCAGGGTTTTGTTTGAGCTGCTGAAGGGGCTGGAGTTCCCTGCCGGGCGGTGAGCCAGGATGGAGCCGAGACGGCGCTGAGACATCTCAGGCTGAGACCTGGCTCCTCGTGGGCCACGCAAGCAGCTATGGGGGTTGAAGAAAACCAGACAGCTGAGCCCGAGAGAAGGGCTGCGATTCATTTCCCTTTGATATCAACCTTCCCGCGGGAGATGCCCATGTCTGAGCCACTCGCCCCTGGCTCCCTGCAGCCCTGGGAAGCTCGTGGGCTGGTGCTGCGGTGCTGGCCCTGCTCTGCACTGGGGCTTTGGGGTGCGTTTTGGCTCAGGAATGAGCTCTGTCGATAGAGACAGTGGTGGAAAAATACACCCTGAGCCCTGTTCAGTGCCACTCTCACCTCCGGCAAGCACCCCTTTGAAACTCTGCACTGTCTGGCTGTAGAAGGTATAAAACCAAATTAATAACTTCAAATTGCTTGGCTGCTGCTGGCAGCTGGGGAGCTGGGCTTGGGGGGTCTTTCTTGCAGGATATTCTCCTGTAACCACCCTTGGCATCGCTTCTCTTCCAATGAGTAAACGTGACGCTTGCCCGGGTTGATCCGGGTGCTTCGTGGGTGCGGTGGTTTGGATCAGACCGCGGGCAGGGCGCTCGTGCAGTGTCTGAATTACAGAGGAAGAGGCTGCAGAAAGGTGGCCCGACGGTCTTTCAAAAACAGGGAATAAAGCCTGTGCATACCCTAGCCGGCCTGTAAATCCACATGGACACAAGTTGTGGGATGCTGGCAGGATAAAGCATCGTCCTGACCTGCTGCGTGGAGGTACCGCTGCCTCTGGCAGGGTCTGGGGCAGTGCGAAGACCATCCCGGTCATCTTCCCAAAACCTCCCCGTGCTCAGTGGAGAAAGTGCAACGCCGATGGCCACTTCTCCATCACGTGGATTTTTTTTTTTTTTTGTATGGCTGTAAATGAAGCTTGTCGGTGCAGATTTCCCTTTGGGGTACAGCATGGATCCTCCGCGAAGGTCGGCAGCCTTGGGACGGGAGGACCTGAGGTTTTATCTGGTGTGATTTTTATTTAGGACGTTGATTTCCATTGACTGATTGAGTGATTTCTCCTTCGCATCCTGCAGCTCCCAGCTCCCTGGTGATGTGCCGGAGGACTGCCTTCGCATGGCTCCTCTGTAATTACCTCCTTTTCCCCTAATTTACCGTTATACCTTACAAACCGCGTTTAATTACAGCAGGATAATTACAGGTGATCTCCTAGCGCATCATTTCAAAATGCTCAGCCCCCTCAGCCAGACACAGCCAGCGGTTTCCGTCCTCGGTGCCAGCAAGCTGTGCCAAAATGGGTATTTCTGTGCCCGCTGCGTGCGGGCTGCCTGCGGAGAGGGACCTTCAGAGCAGATAATGAGCTTTGCCGGGCCGGGAAGGTCACGGCTGCTATCTCATTACTTACCCTTGTGGTTTCATCCTCTTGTTGCAATGCATCAGTGTAATAAAAGAAGCCAGCGTGCCAGCTCGGGGTGTGGGTTAGTTTTAACTGGCAGGAGGCTTGAGCTTGAAGCTGGGTATGAAGGCATCGGGGCAGGGTCTGCCCGTGGGCTTTGTGGCTGTGGGTGGCTGCCAACAGGACTTTCTGGGGTGGGGAGAGGAGCTGAGTTGTTTCCAGAGAGTGAGGTGAAAACGCGGTGTGAAGGGCTCTGAAAATCTGTGGTCTGGTCTCGCATCTCCCCGTGCCCGTCCACCCAGCCCCGCGGGGTCTGTGGCTCACGTGAGGAGGAGGTGGGTGGTCCCCATGGGGCTGGGGGGGTGTAGGATGAGAGCACAGCTAGGAATTTGGGGGGACAGAATCCTGACACCTCCCTGCCTGCAATCAGAGAAAGGGCAAAGCGGGGGGACCTGCTGCGTTGCTCCAAGCTCGCAGGAGCCACGTTGCTCATCGTGGCACTGAGGATGTGCAAAGGGCTCTGCCCCTCTCCTTTCCCGGGGAGATTTCCACCCGCTCTCCTGGCTAATGATACAGCCTTAATGCTATTGCAGTGTGGTGCTCCCAGGGCAACATCTATTGAGCTCAGGCAGGTAGGCATCTCCATCGGTGTGACAGCACCACGGAGTTGCTTCCTAGAGTCGCTGATGGCCACAACTGGAAACAGAGGGGCAGAGAAGCTGGCGCCGTAGGAGAAACCCGCGTTCAGAGCTTGCAAACACTTTCCGGCTGAATTATTTCTGCCTAGCAAAACCACATGTGACTGTGTCTCATTAGAGAGCCTTAATGGCGCTGAAGACTGATGTATGTTGGAGCTCACCCGTGTGACACTCACGTATACCCGTCCGCACTGGAAGAAAATAGCAGGTTTGCAAGAGCATGGTCTGTGGGTTTAAATTCACCCCGGCCAGCTTGATGCTGGGAGCGATCCCGCAGAAACCTGCCTGTGGACTGAGCGCTGCGCAGTGAGAGCAGGCGGGAGCAATCGGGGATGGAGATAACACGAACGTAGGGTCAGGTCCTTCCATGCTGCAGATGTTAGGAAGCAGGAGAGAGCAGAGGTGAATACAAAGCAAAACATCTTTTTAAATATGATGGGTTACACTGATTTTTGTTTTTCCAAAGGACAGGCGCAAACTCGTGCTCGTCCTTCGTTTATCTGATCTGAGTTTGGTTCCTGCCTCTTCCCGAGACCGGGGGGCTCCTCGAGGTGAGGCTGGGGATGGCTGTGAGCTCCCAGGGGACGTGGTGGTGTTCAGGATGTCACTGGAATCACACACGCCCACCTCCTGCATTTTTCTTTATTATCCTGGGATATTCGTTCCCTTTGCTTCATGCTTCTTCACCTAAAATATGAAAACTTGATGCTTTGTGTCACTTTCCTGGTGATTCATTTCTGATGTTATTGAAGGAAAAACTTCTTTCCCTGGATGAGACTCAAATCCTGCTCCTATCCAAAGGAGAGGTTTGATGAAGAACTGCTGAATTGGAGCTTTTCTTGGACAAATCCTCGTAAAATCAGGCCGGGTCATGGAAGCTGAAGCCCTGAACCTGTTGCTTGACCAGGAGATACCACGATATTCAGGTGCCACCTGCAGCCCAAATTTAGAGTAACCTGCCAAGAACTGAATGAATCACATGTGAAATCCAAGTAGATGGAAACAAAAAAACGAGTCCTGGGGATGATTAGAAGTCTGTTAGATGTTCAAAACTCCCTGCTTCTAGTAATTTTGAATAGTTTTGAGTTTTTCAGGCCAGCGTTTATCTAAAGAGGACCTCCCTTGGTGTGGTGATGAGCTGGAGCTAGCTGAAGCACAAGCACAGTTAATTTGCCTGCAAGTTGCCAGCCTGCCTCCAAACTCCTGTAGAATGTCCACAAAAATCATATTTTCCTACTTTTAAACGTAGGAAGAAGTTTAGCACGTCCCAACTTGCAGAGATTTAGGAGGGAGGAGAAGGTGCAGCCCTGCCTCTGCGCTCAGCTTCACGTGGGGTTGATTGCAAAGGAAGCAGCGAAGCCGAAGGGACTCAGTGTTTCAGTCTAATATAAAGAATAACCTAAGAATAGAGCTCTGAGAGCTGGCTGTCTCTCTCGTCAGACAACAGAAAGGCAGCTTGCGGGAGCTCGCAGTGTCCCGTCCCCGAGTGGACGTCCTGCGCCCAGAAATCTCCCGCTGGGTGTCCGGCGTGCCCACGGATGGGCGATGCTTGCAATCGCGTCGATGCTGAGGGGGGCTCGGGGGGCTGCGGCGGCGGTTAATACCACTGAGGGGTTCTATCAGCCTAGGTCGCGGTGTCCCTGCTGTCGCCTGCCTGGTGGCACAGGACAGGGCCACTGTGCATCCTGCAAGGCATCGCTTGGTGCATCCCGTGAGCCCTCCTTCCCTTGTGCCCAGCGTGTCTGTGTGTGTCCCCGCGGCTGACGGGTCCTGTTCCCCGGAAAGGGGCCCATCGTGGAGAGGAGAGGGCTTTTGGCCATGGTGAACGTGTTGTGGGGGCCAGGCCAGGCCCTTTGCTGTCTGCTGGGCTGTGCGGTTCCGGGGAGGAGCTGGGCATCCTCCCTCTCTGCCTCCTTGGAGCAAAGGGCTTTCTGGCTCCCAGCTTCCATGGGGATGGCTCCCATCATCCTGTCCAGCTTCTCCCTGCCTGCAGGATCGGGGATGGAGGTGGCTGCTGGGGATCTCAGGGCATCCTTAGAATCACAGAATCACAGAATCATGAAGGTTGGAAAAGACCTCTAGGATCATCGAGTCCAACCGTCGACCCGACAGCACCATGTCCACTAAACCATGTCCCTAAGCGCCTCATCTTTTAAATACCTCCAGGGATGGTGACTCCACCACTTCCCTGGGCAGCTTGTTCCAATGTTTAACCACTCTTTCAGTGAAGAAATTTTTCCTCACGTCCAATCTAAACTTCCCCTGGCAGGTTGAAGGGGCTTGAAGCCCCTTGAAGGGCTGGACTTGGCTGAGGTTTGTGTGAGCACAGCCTGGGCTCCTGGGGACCAGCAATGGGGCCGGGGACAGGAACAGGCTGCAGGGCTGGGGCACGGCGAGCCGGGCTGCTGCGGGAGATGGGACATCACGAAGGCTTTGTGGACTGAGGGCAGTTGCCTGTGTTGCAGCCATCTCCTCAAGATGATTCAGGTTTGGATGGTCAGAGTTGAATTGTCTTTAGCCCCAAGGATATGGGGGACTGTGCCAAGCTCCGAGATGGCATTTCGTAAAACCAGGGTCCTGGGAGAGGAGGAGGGGGAGTGGTGAGGAGTCAGCTCTGGAGTTGCCATGTGCCAGCGCTGGCTCCATGATGAGCTCCCGGGCTGCGAGGGCTGTGCCGGGTGCTGACATGTCCCTTCCTTCCTTTCAGGCTTGCCACGATTTCCTGGACTTAGCCGAAACCCACAGCCGAAAATGGCAGCGGGTGCTGCAGTATGAGCGGGAGCAGAGGATCCGGCTGGAGGAGACCATCGAGCAGTTAGCCAAGCAGCACAACAGCTTGGAGCGAGCCTGCCGCGGAGCCCCTGGCCTGGCCTCCAGCAGCACCGGCATCAAAAAAAAAGCCAGCAGGCCGGGCCGCAGGGCTGGGGCTGGGTGTCGTTCCGGGGGCAGAGCCCTGCAGGAAGCCCCAGGATGGATGGGGGCTTTCTGTTCGGTTGTTCCTAGCAAGTCGGCAGGGATGGGAGGGATGCACAAGGCAATGCCCTATATGCCCGTGATTTTTTTTTTTTAATGGATCCCATTATGCCATAATTGTCCCTAATTGTCCTGCTGCTCCTTGCTTGGGGTCTTGCATGTCCCCAAGGTACGGATGCAGGAGAGGGCTGTGTCCCCAGCTTGCTCGTGCTGTTTCAGAATATTTCAATAGCTTTAACCCTCACCGTCGGGCACATCTCTGGCTGCTGCAGGGCAGCCACGGTGCTCGGAGGAAGCCCAGGGTCCCCTGGCGCTGCCGAGTTCCCGGCTGCGCAGGGTGGTGGTGGCACAGCCAGGGCTCATTTGCTGGTCGCAAGAGTTACTGGGCAATAAAATCTTAACAGCTTTGCATATTCATGCCAAATCTCCTTCCCTGTGGGAGGCATTAGTTACAGCCTGGTAGCCAAAAACTGCAAATAATGCCTTGTCTTATTTTTAAAGGATATATAGACTCAAGGGAGAGAACAGTGGCTGTTGCGGGGGGTGACGGCAGTGCCAGGCACTGCCCTCGTTTTTGTATGGCCTCAAGGAAATGGCCTCAGGTTGTGCCAGGGGAGGTTTAGATTGGATATTAGGAAAAATTTCTTCACCGAAAGGGCTGTCAAGCATTGGAACAGGCTGCCCAGGGAAGTGGTGGAGTCACCGTCCCTGGAGGTATTTAGGGACACGGTTTAGTGGCGCTTAGGGACATGGTTTAGTGGTGGACTTGGCAGTGCTAGGTTTACAGTTGGACTCGATGATCTTAAGGATCTTTTCCAACCTCAATGATTCTGTGATTCTGTGGCGCAGCTGGGGAGGGCAGGGGGGAAATTGCTGCAGGGACAGGCACAAATCCATTCCGGTCCCATCACAAGGGGTGACCCTGCTCCTTTAGAGGAGCGTGGGAACGATGTGGGGAAGGAGGTTGCCAAACCCTGCCAGGAAGCCGAGCCAACTGCTGAGTTGGACGGGCCGCTGCGGCAAGATGGCTGGAGCCGGGGTGGCTGTTCTGGTCCTTCCACGTGGCCTCAGCAGCGCTGTGTTGGACACCTGCGGCATCCCCCTTGCTGGAGCAGCAGTACCACCCAGAGGCCCCGAGAGAGGTGGTCAGCTCTGCCGTGTGCCCTGCACCGTCGTGGCTGCTCGACTGCTCGGCGCGGCTGCTGGAGCGGTGGTTTTGTGGCAGAGTGGTGAAGCCTGCGGTGAGGCTGCGCTCGGGGAGCAGCGTGGCAAGGGCAGGAGCAGGGAAGCTGCACCAGGTCTCAAAAGTCACCGCAATTTATCTCTGCTCCTGGCTTTGTAGTGATCTCTCCCACTGCAGCAGGGAAGAGAAGTGTTTATAAGCATGGGGCTGGAAAACCCAACAGCCGGGAAGTCTCTCTGAGCATCACCTGAAACACGTGACTTTTTTTCCCCCGTTTTAATCCAAACCAGATTTCCTGGCAGATGGGGCGGTGCTGGAGTGGCAGCCGTGTTAGACGTGGTTGGGTGTGCAAGTCACGCGTGTGTGGCTGGCTCAGGCAGCCTGGTGGTATTTTTGGAGGTGCTCCCAAGCACGGCAGGGAAGCCTTGTGTGCCTGGATTGGGGAGCAGGACATGCACTGCCAGGGCACATCCTTGCTTTTAGGAGCTGGAAAATCGGTATGGCATCCTCTTGTCATGGAGTGGGATGGAGAGGAGTGGGACAAGCTGTAAAGAGAGCTGGCGCTGGAGGGGACACGGCAGGAGGAGGGTGGGCTCTGGGGACAGACTCGTGCTTGATGGGTTCAAAAGGGGACAGGGGGACCGGCAGCACCCGAGCATCTCAAACCCTTTGTGCCAACAGGGAGCGTGCAGTCTGCCAAAGGAGAGGCCAGTGATGAAGATGAAGAGACGGAGTATTTTGATGCCATGGAGGATGCACCAGCTTTTATCACTGTAACCGCAGACCCCAAGCACCACAGGTACGAGCCCCCACCCCAGGGCCACGCGTTGCATGGTGCAATCTGGTGAAACCTGCTGTGAGTGTGGGAAGACCAGGGGAGAGACAGTTTGCCCGGTGTTGTGCTTGGGCTTGAGGGCAGTATCCTTTCCCGCGGAGGGTTATTCTGTGTGCATGTCCCCCAGCAAACGGGCTGCCTCTGCCCAGGGCTCTGTACTGTGCCCGTCTGCTCTTACATTCCTGGAGCGAGCGAGGCTGAGGATGGCCCCAGCTATAGCGAAGCAGGCGAGGAAGGGCAGGCGTCAAGCCTGCGCTGCGGTAAAGCTGAGTCCTCTTTGCCAGCAGCTGATGTGGGCTCGAGGGGAGCCTGGACAGGGACTTGGAGGGAGATCCCTTGGAGCACTGGGCAGAAGCAGGGAGTACTGTGCCTTCGTCTGCCTTGACCTGCTCTTGTACCTCCCTGGGTGGCTGGAGGCACCTGTGGTCTGGACCACGGTCACACCGCTGGGCTCGCTGGCAAACGCAGAGGCTCTCGGTCACCAGGCTGGGACACCCCCTCCTAACGCCTGCGCATGGCCTCCGTCACCCTGTGCCTTCCTGGCAGCGCCCTGGGGTGGTGCAGGGAGATGCTCCGGGTGATGGTGGCTGTGCTGCACCGACCCTGGCTCTTCTTTCCTCTTCTCTGCCCTTGCTCGTGTTTTGCAGTTGGTACTTTCTTCCCCGCAGGCGTTCGGGCAGTAACCTGAGTGGGGCCAGCGAGGGCCACCCTGAGGACTGGAACCTGGAGGACAGCGTGAGTTGGCTGGGCAGAGCGGGAGGGATGGTCCCGGTGGGATGAAACCAGGGGAGAGGAGTAGGAGAGGAGGAGGTTGTTGGAGACACTCTCCATCCGGGTCCTTCCTGCGCCTCCAGGATGGAGCAGAGTTGGTTGCTCTGTGAGCCACAGTGGGGGGACAGATGTCAGTGGTCTTACAGCAGTACCCCAAGCACCCTCCTAAGGGAAGCAGGAAAGTGTTGGGGGCAATTGCACTGTTATTTCCCCCACTCTCTGGAGAATAGGCTTCCAGCGATGCTCCCCAGCACAAGTGCACGCAGTGTCTCCTGAGCTGCGGTTGCTGCTCCCGGGAGCGTTTGGGTCATGCTGGGTGAGTCCAACTTAGATCTGTCTTTCTTCTGTTGCTTCCACAGGTCTTTGAAAGCTCAAATCAAAGCAGCTACAATGAGTCCACTTGCAAAGATCTCCTGCCGAAGAAAAGGAGACGGACTCGCATCCCCGACAAACCCAACTACAGCCTTAACCTCTGGAGCATCATGAAGAACTGCATCGGCAAAGAGCTCTCCAAGATCCCCATGCCTGTAAGTGAGCGTGTCCCAGGCGCTGAGGGCCGGCGGAGAGGGTGCTGCCGTGATGCTGGTGTTGAGGGTTTAGTTTGGGCATGGCTCTTGGCTGTGCAAAGGATTTGGATTACGGCTCCAGGTGGTCCTGCCAGGTGCTGTGGTAGCACAGCAGCCCCGAGCGGGGCAGGAGCGTGTCACCAGCTGCCAACCCTGTCCTGGGGGAATGGCTTCTGCACTGGCAGAGCCCTCTGAAACCACCTCACTATTCTCCCCAGCCCTGTGATGCAGCACTGATGTGTCCTTGCTGCTCAGTTCTGCTGATTCTAAGCCCTGTGTTTTTCCCTGCAATTTATTTGCCCCTTGAAATCATCCGCTTGCTGCCAGAGAGCCAGCACAGCCAGAAAGCTGAACCAGCCAGGCAGGAGGAGGCTGTCCTCAGGGGCACGGAGCTGTAGTGCTGATTGCTTTGTGGTAAATGGCTCTGACGTCGTGGCTGTTACATTAGGGACTATTTGAATTGGGTCGGCTCTTTCTTTGGGACTGATCCCTTCTCCTGTGCTGGCTGCGGAGAGCCCTGGAGTGCCCATGCCCCTGGCAGCTTGCTCGCACGAGTGCCAGGGTGAGCTGGGGCAGAGGGGACGTTGCCCAAGTGTCCTCTACGAATCCAGCCGGTGCCGAGGCAAGGAGAGAACCAGGACACCTTGAATCCTTGAGGATTCAAGTGTCTCACCCAGGGGCTAGAAGAAGAGACCTTGCTGCTGATCATGCTTTCCCCAGCGTGCATCCTGGGGACATGATGCTCAGAGAGCAGCCCCACTTGCACCGACAGCACGGCAGGGCCGCGTTTCACCCCAGGGACTCAGAGTACCTTTATTTTCCTTGCAAAGAGCAGCCTTTTAGTGAAGGAGGTGCCGTAGGGACAATTTACAGCACCTCTGGGTGCTGCTGGGTTTGTTCCTTGGGGCGAAAGGCTTCCTGTGGATGGTCAGAGGAGAGGGTTTGCTGGCAGGGGTCTGTCTGGAGGAAGCCCCCTTGCATGGGCTGCCACAGAGGGTAAGCGCATTTAATTCTTGCAGACAAATAACCCTGTGCCTCATACCCGGACAAAATGCTGCCTACACCAAAGCTCCCCCAAAACCACAGCCCTTTTTTTCAGAGCAAACCAGCCCTTTCCAGGCTGCTGGTTCTCTAGCAGGTCTTCACCAGCCCAGTGAGCGGCATGGATCGGACCGGGTGTCATCGTAAGGAATCTGTTTCCCCAAAACGACGAAGTCCTGGCAAGCTTGGGAGAGCTGTGAAACAGCTGGGGGTGACTGGGGTCTATTGTGGCACTGACCGGAGCGAAAGTAGCCCAGCAAAGTGTGATCTGTAGCCCTGGAGCTGTATTCGGGGTCCTTCCCTTGCTGGGTAAAGGGGAAGGAGCGTGTTACAGGGGCTTGGATGCTGAATTGATTAGATTTTGTCTCTTCTTAAAGCAGTGCCTGACGCTCTCTGAGTAAAAGCGATGAGTTTGTCTCTTCCTTATGCTATTTCCAGCCGAGATATACAGCCCAGTGCTGTCTGTTAGCATTTCTGCAGCAACATCTATATCAGATAAAGGCGTGATGGGTACAGAAATAAGCTCAGGACGTGAAATACCAGCAGCTGCCGGTGCCTGGCGAGAGGAAATTTATACCTTCCCTATCAATCGTTATCATTCCGGGAGCTGCTAAAGCCGAGTCCAAACCTGAGAGCAGTATGTTCTGCTTGCACAGCAGCCACCAGTGCTGACTTGGGGGATGTAATTACTCCGTCCCTCACTGGGGCCAGCGGATCTAGTTTCCCAGCACTGCTGTCTCTGTAAACTGTTCAAGAGAGCTATGGGTTGTAAAGAAGGGGCTCAGCCCTGCGTGTGCTGCTCGCTGTCAGCTCCTCTCTCTGAATGTCTGTACAGATACAGAGGCAGGGAGGGGCTTTGCACCCCGCAAGCTCAGCCGCACGCAGCGTTTCTTTGGGAGATTGACCCCAAGAACAAGCAGCCTGTGGTAAGGCATCAGGGGGCAATTTAATCTCCTTTAAACAGCCGTTTAAATTCTGTCTCTGTAGTACGTGCGCTTGGAGCGCAGGAAAAGCCAGCAGCTCTGTGAATCGAGATGGAGCTGCCGAATGAGGGCTTTCAAGCTGACGTTGCGGTAGACGGAGCGAAGGAGGAGGAGAAGGAAGCAGAGCAGCCGGCTCGGGGAGGGCTGTTTGGAAACGTGGTTAATTACAGTACAAACTGCTGGCGAGCCTGTTGTGCGCACGGAGCGATGGGAGTTTCTCCCTCCACGCGCTTCACCCGATTCTTGGCAAATTAGAAGCATTTCCGAGACTCCGTCCCCTTCCTGGGTGACGTGATGGACTGAAAACCCGCTCCTTAATTTTTCCTCTGAATGAACAAACCTGCATCACTGAAAAGGAAAAAAACAGCTTTAGGGATTTTGCGTTTCGGGTGGGTTCATCTTCCTTCCTCTGTGGAAGGGTTTTGCTTTGCCGTTGCCCGAGCGGTGCCAGTGGAGAGGATGCAGCTGCCGGCTTTGTTCTCGTGCCGCCTGCGTCTCTCCCAAGAGTTATCTCAAGCTGGCTGTGATTTGCTTTTTTCTGTGGATGCGATGCTGCCCTTTCTGCAGCTCTTTCTTTCTCGGATGCTGTAAGATCCCTGCTCCTTAAATCCCCGAGTGGAACTCTCTGGGGTTTGTTTTCTTTAGTGTGAAATATGTAACTTGGCTTACAGAAGTGGTTCTCCCATCCTTCAACCATCTGCTCCTTCTAAAATATATTTCTTTGTTCTGAACTGAAAGTAAACAGTGAATTTCACATGGTTTTGAGGCAGAAGACCTTCTGAGACAAAGTATCTCCATCTTCCTTTCAATTATTTTTATATTTCAACACTTTTCAGAACAAAAAGTATTGCTAAAATCAATCGTTTGTTTTTTTCCCAGAGGTGTTTGCAGCCTGTCCAACCTGGCAGCATCTGGCAAAATTTTCTAATTGACAAAGCAATGACTTGGGGCTGGAAATACGACCCATTAGGGCTCTCCCAGGACAGAGCTTCCCCTCCGCTCCCTGCCCCACGGGGCATTGCTGCCGCCGCTGCCTGTACCTCTCACATGCAGTTCGGGTGCTGTCGTGGAGCTGCAGTCCCAGGAGCAGGGAGACTCCGAAATGGGGCTTTTCAAGGTTTTCTGAGCAACTGGGCTGCAGCCCAGCGTGGGGATGGCTTTGCCAGGAGGTGATGGAGGGCAGCCTGGGGACCAGCACATCTCTGCCCCACATCATCGCCTCTTGCTCATGGCTGGTGGAATGCTGGCCGGGAGGCAGGAGGGAGCTGGTTTCGCTGCTGAGGCTCATTTTGGGGGTCACTGGTGCTCCGTCACCGGAGCAAGGTGGTACCTGGGAGGATATCTGGTTAGCTCGTGGGGCTGCCGGCTCGCTGCTACACCTCTTCTCAGCTGGGAACTTTGAAGCCTTCACGCTCTCGTGGTACGGTTCAGGGAGCATGGCAAAGCATGCATTTCTTGCTTTTATTTAACGTTTGGGTGATGCTGCAGAGGCAGTGTGCAGGCAGTGTGCCTTGGCACATCCAGCCCCGTGCCGTGAGCTGCCCAGCGGGGTTGCT
>NW_008824466.1:240932-247975 GCF_000699105.1 Pygoscelis adeliae
TCCATCCGCCCTGGATCCCTGAATCTTGGGGTGCATCTCACTGTGCTCGGAGAGCTAAATGTGTGGGATGCCGGTGGTTAGCAGGGCACTGTGCTGGGAGAAGAAGGCAAAGGGTGAAGTGCCCGGCTTGGCATCTGTCTTGCTTTGCTAACCCTTACTTGTTCCCCTCCAGGTAAACTTCAATGAGCCGCTCTCCATGCTGCAGAGGCTGACGGAGGACCTGGAGTACCACGAGCTGCTGGACAAAGCAGTCAAGTGCGAGAGCTCCACGGAGCAGATGTGCTTCGTTGCTGCATTTTCAGTGTCTTCCTACTCGACGACTGTCCACCGCACCGCAAAGCCATTCAACCCGCTGCTGGGGGAAACCTATGAGCTCGACCGGCTGGAGGAGTTCGGCTTCCGTTCCCTGTGCGAGCAGGTGAGCTGGGGTCTGCGGAGGGGCTCTGCGTGTCTGCCCCGCTGCTCGTGTCCAGCCAAAGCAGCCCTTCCCTGAAGGAGACCCAGCACCTCCTTGCACTGTGCCTTCCTCGGGGCTGAGACAGCCAGCAAATTCCCGTTGGCGTTGGCAGAAGCAGCAGCGGACACAGCCCAAGCCATTTTTCAGAAGCAGGAGGGCAGTGTGCCCGTCCCAGCGTGGCAGAGCAGGAGGTGGGGAAGAAGGGGAGGAGAAAGTTGTCCATCACCCTGCCGGGTCTCCTGGCAGCCTGCCTGGGGCTGGGGTTGCTGTCACATCTCAACACTTGAGCAGAAAGGCAGAAGGTCTCCTCACCCGAGCTCCCTCCTAGCCATGTCAGTGGTGCCTGCGAGTTCTGGTGCAGTTCCTCCCTGTTTCAGGGTGTCTTTGGGCCAGAGGGTGTCTCGCGGTCTTGTTTCTTTCTTGTTGGACTGAAAATTTTTGGTTTCAGAGCCTGGGGGCAACCCGAGATCCTCTGACAGCCCCATACTCTAACCACAGAGCGCATCTGGCATGCATCGGTCAAAGAGCAGGTCTTAATTAAAAACCTGGAGTACTTAATGAGTTGCGACCTATGAAGAAAATCGACTGTTTAATATTTAGCACACTTGGCTGGTCCATCCTGGATTCCTGGGGATGGATGGAGCCGATTATCACCCCTTGCAGGCAGGACATCGCATTGGTGGGGGCTCTGTGTTCTCCAGGGGGTGGCTGTGCCGCCTCAGGGGCAGAGCGACCGTCGTGTCTTTCAGTGTTCAGAAGCATCAAACAAAATCACAAACCTCTGTCACTCTGCAGAGGCTGATGCAGGTCCAAGATCTGCAGAGCCTTTCAGCAGACTGTGCCCCTTTCAGCAGACTGTGCCCCCAAGCCCTGTGGGCTTTTTGGGGGGATGTTGCATGGGAAAAGGGTCTTGCTGCTAATCCGGGCATGCCATGCCTGTGGTACGTGATGCTGACAGCAGATGTCGGACGTGCGGATGGGGTGCGCTGGAAATAAGCAGTGAGGAGGCTCAGGCTTGCACCAGCATCCCTGTGTTCCCCTGACGAGGTTTAGCTTGTCTCTGTCCCTCATCATCATCTTCTCCAAGTCACGGCCCTTCGTACCCAGGTTTGGAGCAGCCGCTGTAGCGGGTGCCATGCTCTGCCATCAGCTCCTCGCAGGACACATAGGTGCAGGCAAAACCCCTCCATGGTAACGGGTGCCCAAGCTTGGCAGACTCTTGCAAACCTCTGGCCTGAGGCAGGACAGCACCTCCTGTCACATCCCGTCTCTCTCGGCTGCGCTGCTCTGGGCAGTGATGTTGAACAGGCTTTGTGGGCTCCCCTGGAAATGTGACCCCTTGCCAGTGACAAAAGGAAAGGTGCTTCAGCAGATAATCTCCAGGATTTGTGTCTCTGCTGTCTCTTCGCGCCATCCAAAGCTGCATGCCTGATGTCAGCCAGCTTTGATCGTCCCCAGTGATGCCCATATGGTCTGTCCCAGCCTTGGGAGCTCGTGCCCTGGGCTGCAGTGAGCCAGGACACCGCTGACCAGAGTGTAACGAGCTATGGCTGTGAATGTGCCTCCCCGTCCTGCTCTGCCCAGCGCCTTTCCTTCTCCTGGGAGGCAGATCAGAGGTGGCAGCATCCCTCCAGGCATCCCCCGGCACTTTGCTGTGGACATCGTAGAGCTCAGGTTCATCACAGCATCACACCTTCACCTCCCCTCGCCTGGCAGCGATTCTCCCATCCTGCCGCACAGCCAAATTCCCCAGCTGGCTTTATGCACAGCAGAGAGAAATTAGGGGTCACTGTTCTCCAACACCTCCCTGGTGCCCCGACTCCCTGGGCTGTCAGCCTGCTCAGCCTGGTGTTCTAGGAAGCGGATGATTCCTTACCAGGATGCTTGATCCATCCGTTAGCCAGCAACACCCCTCATCCTCCCGGGGTACGGTCAGAACAACAGGTTGGGATTATTACCCTTATTCGGGCTGTGGTGATGAAGCCCAGCGCTGCCCGTCGGGTACCGCCGCACATCCCCGACCACATCACTCCCACACCTTGCCATCCCTTTTCTCATTCCTTCACTGACATTTTCACAACCCTCCTTCCTCCATCCCTGTCCCCTCCCAAATAAATAACCTGCCCTGAATTACTTTTTCCAGTTGGTCCTGGTCTTCCTACATCTGTACCCAAATTTGGTATTTCTGACACCTCCACATCAGCTGAGCCACAAGCCGGGCTGAACGCCTGAGCGCAGCCCTCCTGCCTGGTCCTTGCGTCCCTCCCTCGCTGGCACAGCGCACGAGATTCATCCAAAATTACAAATTGTTGTAACTCGGAGCAAACCTGCTCCGTTGCAGCGCTCTGGAGCCTTTGGTCCATGAGCAGAGCCTCTAAATCTCCCTCCTGCAGCCGTCTCAGAGGGCACATTTGCTGACAGCACGGCTTTGCACCAGCACAGTGTTGGCAGTGCTTCTTGCCCTGGTGCTGCGGTTGGTGCGGGCAGCGTGGGATGGACAAACGGACACTGCTCCTACTGCTCTGAACTTTCCTTGGATGCTGCGTGTGCTGCTCAGCCTGCCGATGCGCTTAGCAAAGCCTTGATAATCTTGTGCCTGAAATCCAGTTATCCAAATAGGATTTTCTCCTGCTGGTGACAGTGGGATTTAATGCAGAGGTTTTTGCTCTGCTCACGTTTGTAATCCAGTAGCTCGGGGCGCTCAGCCTGTAATTACGTCGGTGCAAATAATCTCTGAACTCGGTGGCGTGGCTGTCGGGGCTCGGTGGTTGGCGGGTTCCCAGTGATGGGCGCCGTGTGCCGTGCCGGAGCGCCGTGGGTCGGCTGGGTGAGACCCCGTGTGAGGGCAGAGCCCTCTGGCTGGGATGTCCTGCTCCCACCTTGTTCTTGGACAGCTTTTCCAGTGCAGGGGAACATGAGCACCGTCCTTTTACAAGTCATCCCTGGGGACGGAGGATGTCGTATCTGTTTTTCCAGCCCAGCGTGTCTGTAGGGGCAAAGCCAAAGTCTTGGCTGGGCAGGTCCATGTGTCTCGGACAACTTGGGGACCTGTGTCCCCCGGGAGTTTCCAGGCAGAGCAGTGGGAGCCGCTGCTGGTAGGAGAGGTGCTGTTACACTGGGATTACTGGGGATCTGGGCTGGGTTTCGGCTCATCCCTGTTTCTCAACGGGGATCCCTGGAGAGCGGGGCTGTGTCCTGGGGTCACAGTACAGCATCGTCTCACAGCGATAGTTGCTCAAGTTAAGTTTTTTACAGCTGACGCTTTGCTAATGAGCTTTAGAAAATCCTGGCAGGAGCTCAGTGCACCTCCACGTGCTGCCGGGGTACCTCATGGGAGGTCATCCCAATGCCCGGGAGAAGATTGGGTGATTCAGGTCAGCACAGTGGAGCATCCTCAAGGCCAAAGCTGCTGTGGAGCTACCACCTCTCCTAGGACTCACGCTGTGATGGCCGAGCGCTCGCCAGGGCTCTCCGCTGCTGGTGGCCGTGACCTTAGGGGCTGTTTCTCCTCTCTTCCAGGTAAGCCACCACCCCCCGGCAGCCGCCCATCACGTCTACTCCAAGCGAGGGTGGACGTTGTGGCAGGAAATCACGATCGCCAGCAAGTTCAGGGGCAAATACCTCTCCATCATGCCACTGGGTAGGTGACTTATGCCGAGAGGATCGGGGCTTGCTTTTTTTCCCTGCACTGCTCACGCAGTACCCCAGAGGTTAAAGCAGCGTGCCGGTCCCTTGGGCTCACATAGGGCTTACTGAATTCCACCCTGAGCAACATAGGAGCACAGATTTGTGCTCCCGATCACAGACAACCCTACGATAACGCGTCTGCTCTGGAAATGGAAATTATGCCAGCGGCAAAGGAAGACTGCTTTGCTTGCTGCTAGCACGAAAGTGGATGTGCTTTGGAAATATCCTGCTTGCCCATGAATCGATTTCTCCTTAAGTGATATTTAAAGGTTAGCTTGCTGCCTGTTTTAACCCTCTCCCTGGCAGCCAGATGCAATAAGCTGCCTCCTTCCAAGGTTTTATTTGTCTTCTGCCTGTCCCTGGGCTGGGCAGCACGCCCGGGGCTGATCTCAAAGCTGTGCTGGTGCCTGGCTGGTCTCGTGACACTGAAAGTCAACCAGGCAGCACGTTTCTGACCTGCTTTTAAAATCAGTGCTTTTGGGGTGGGGAGGGGGCAGGAGGAGGGCAGAGGGCCTTGCAGGTATTGCAGCTCCCTTACTGTAGCAGACCACGGGGCGTGCAGCAAGGGGAGGGATGAATCCAGACCCAGCCCTGGCTGGGGGCTGGTGATGGGAGATGCAGGTAGAGGGCCCAGGTTGGCTCCGGGGACAAGCGTGATGCTGGGGTGTCGTTGTGCTCCAGGGGAGTGTGCCCGCAGCCCTGCCCAGTCATCTGCCCTCGCTGAGCTCGGGGCTGCTCCTCTCTCCACAGGCACCATCCATCTCGAGTTTCATTCCAGCGGGAATCACTATGTCTGGAGGAAAGTCACCTCCACCGTTCACAACATCATCGTGGGCAAGCTCTGGATTGACCAGGTTGGTGGCTATGGGTCCGAGGTGATGGGTCCTGCCCGGCCTCGCCTGGCTCTGGGGAAGGGCAGGGCGGGCTGGAAGGGTGCCCTCCTGCGGTGTGTGCCAGCGCTGCCTGGTGTCCCCACCATACTCCTGCCGCGATAGGAAGGTGTGCTTCCCCGGCAGGGATTGGGGGGGAGGCTTCTTGGAGCTCCTAATGGCTCTTCCCAAGGCCAGCAGCTCCGTGGGGCAGGGTGGTCATGCGCGTGGCGGCTTTCGCCCCGCTGCTGGCGAGCCGTGGGGCTGGGGGGGGGAGACGGGGCCGGGGGGGCGGGCGGGGCCAGCCGGTGCGGTGGCTGCAGCCAGAAGTGATGCTGCAGCTGGTGTTGATTTGTACCTGCACTACAACTAACGCCTGATTTGTCTCCTTGCAAAGTCTCTCACTCGCTGTGGTTCTGTGTCTTTCATCTAGTCTGGTGAAATAGAGATTGTTAACCATAAGTCAAAAGATAAATGCCAGCTGAAATTTACCCCCTACAGCTACTTCTCCAGAGATGTCCCCCGAAAGGTACGTATCCGGGTATCTCCCTGCTCCTTCTGGCAGCCTTGCGCGGGGTGAGACCTGGCTCTTCCATCTAAGCTGGGCTCACGGGGTCCCAGTACTGCAGCCAGCATGAGCCCCAGCACGGGGCCAAGGAGCTGCGCTGGCACCTCTGACGTGAGTCACCAGGGAGGGCTGGGGGGGACCAGCCGTGTCCAAGCAGAGCCCGTGTTTCGGCTCTCCGTGTGCCAGAGCTGGAGCACTGAGACCTGGAAAGGATTTGATGGGCTGGAGACCCACCTGCATGGTCAGGGTGGGCCCGCGCTCCGCCTGTGCTGGGCACAGCTGGTGTCCGAGGACACGCAGCGCCAGGTCCAGCTGCTCCGGTTGGGGCACCTGGAGGGTGTTCTGCCCCCCTGCGCCTCTCCCTGTCCTCTGAGTACTTCCAAATGCCACCAGAGCCATCTCCTTCTGCCAGGTGACAGGGGTGGTGAGCGATGCCGATGGTAAAGCCCACTACGTCATGTCCGGCACGTGGGATGAGAAGATGGAGTGCTCCAAGATAGTGCAGAGCAGCCACGGCAGCACCAGCACGGAGGGCAAGCAGAAAACCGTCTACCAGACGCTGTCTCCAAAGGTCCTGTGGAAGAAGTACCCCCTTCCGTGAGTCCCCTCCTGTTGCTCTGGGGTGCAACAGCCAGACGGGGGTTAATGGTGTCACCCTGAGCCCCGTGGGGTGGAGGGGGCTCGTGTGCCCAGCCCTGAGGACACGGGAAGGGGACCAGGACTTGGGTGGCTGCGTGGCTTTTTCTAGGGTGGGAGCACACAGCAGGAGGGGAGAGCAGGTCCCTGCAAGGGGAGGGTGGCTTTGGGGGACCCTTGCAGGTAGGTTTTGGGCAGCGAGGGTTCCTGGTTAGTTTTTTTGGGCTGCTGGCCACGGCAGGGAGATGTGCTGGCTGCTTTGCCTTGCTGGTGAGTCCTTGGCCGTCCTGTCCCACTGGTCACTTTAGCCCTCTGGGGACCAACCCTCTCTCGACACTTACCCACAGCGGAGCTGCTCTCAGACACCACACCAGTCTCCAACCTTTGGTAGCACCAATGGCCGGTCCCTGCTTTGGGGATACTCTGCTGCAACAGTCCCCGGTGGAAAGCGTCCTCCGCTTGGTGCCACCAGTTCTGCAGTTGGGGGTCCAGCAGCCCTTGGGTGAAGCTGTTGCGTGTCTCGGCTGCGCGATACAGCACTCGGAGTTCGTAGGCTTGGCTTTTACCTTCCCCAGATGGAGCGAACAGAGGAGGGGTCTCCGTTCCCCTCCCACTGAGGCGTCATTGGCATCTCTGCTTAGAAGGGTGGGAGGCAGGGCTCCCCAAAGGACTTCTACGTGTCTGGTTTGGAGTAGCAGGAGCAGCATCAGTGGGGCTGGGGTGAGACACAAGGACGTGAAGGGCTGGGGAGCTCTGCTCCAGGCAGGCACCACCTCTGCCATCCTGATCAGGGCTCTCCGGCCGCAGGGAGCATGCCGAGAACCTG
>NW_008824466.1:248108-249900 GCF_000699105.1 Pygoscelis adeliae
GAGCAGAGGTGGGAGGCGAAGCAGCGAGCCGTGCGCCGGAGGCGAGAGGCTGAGGCCGTGGAAGCCCTGGAGGAAGGTGAGGTGCTTTGGGATGCCGGCGGGGCAGGGACCGGCCGCCCCTCGCTGTGGGAGGGGCACACGGTGAAGAAACCCCGCTGGGTTTGGGGGATGAAGGAAGGACCCTGCGTCAATTTGGGTGGCGTGGGGAAGCACGGGACTCGCCGGGAAAAGCAGCCCTTACCCCCCCTTTTCTCCCCGGACAGGCAAGGACTACGAAGGCTATATCCCGCTGTGGTTTGAGCGCAAGGTGGATGCCGTGACGGGGGAGCTGATCTGCGTCTATAAGGGCGGCTACTGGGAGGCCAAGGACAAGCAGGACTGGAGTACGTGCCCCGACATCTTCTGAGCCGCTCTGCTCGCGCCGGGGTGGCCGTCCCCGTGCCTCAATTCACCGGGACAGACAGAGGGACAGTGAGGACACGCTGGCAGCGTCCCGCCAGCAGTTAACAGTGCAAATACATACACAGAGTCAATACGTGCAGAAATTTGAAAAGAAAATCTAAACAGGGATTCCAAACCTATTTTTTTACGCACTAATAAATAGCATCCTTTTTTTTTTTAATGATGGCTTTTTCAGCGACTAATTAGGAACGAGGATACGTGAATCTGGTCCGTTTTTAGCCTAGCATATTTATCTATATAAATTCAGCTATCAGGAGTTGCTGCCTATATCTTTCAGCGCCTTGGCTTTATCGGCTGAGACGTTGACTTCCAAAGATGCTCGCATTGTGGGGATGCCGTGCATTTGTGTGAGCTCTTTTCTTTGACATTATTTTTTTTTCCCCATTTGTGTGTGGACTTTATGGAAATTTTTTTTTTTTTTTTTTTTAAATCTGCTCCTGGTTCAGGTTCCTTCAAAGACGGACACGAACAGCTCTGTGTCCTGCT
The DNA here is from genome assembly GCF_000699105.1 of Pygoscelis adeliae. Lineage (NCBI taxonomy): Eukaryota > Metazoa > Chordata > Aves > Sphenisciformes > Spheniscidae > Pygoscelis > Pygoscelis adeliae. Next base: position 249,057 of record NW_008824466.1, read on the forward strand.
CAGAAAACTGTCTCCAGGGGCCGTGGCGCTTGATCCTGGAGGCTCTTGGTGGTTCCCGCAATGCCCAGTCTTCCCAGTAACACCAATTACGACATTTCAGCTGGTGACTTTTTTTTTTGACCTTTTTTTTTTTTAAAAAGAGGTGTTTCAGCAGATTCCCTGCAGTCTGCCGTGTTTAGTCAAGGCTTAGGGCTGTCTTTAACATGATGCTTTGTGAGAGTGATTTGAGTGAGGTTTGGTTTGGTTTTCCTGCAACCGCATCCGAAGGGGGGAGACGGCCTCGCCGAGGTTGGGAATGCCCAGCAGACACAGAGCAAAGAGGTCTGTAGACCAGCGATGCTCCGGGGTCCACGTACCGGCTCTCTCCCGCTCCGCCTCGCTGCAGCCCAGGGGCTGGCAGGAGCCTGGACCGCAGTACCGGGTTTGCAGGCGGTGTCTCCCTGCTGAGCTCTGCCCGAGGCCGGGAGGGAGGGGAGGGGAGAGATGCTGTGGTGCCGCTGGGACAGAGCCTGCCTGGGATGCAGCCTTGGTCCTGGGTCTCCCATCCCTGCGTCTTCCCCGTTAAGCCAGACAGGTCTGGTCCGCAGTCCCCCGGCACGGGGGGGTCACAGGCTGAGCCTGGAGGGCACCTCTGTAGCCTGGTGCCCAGCTCCGTTCCTTCTCCTCCCTCGTGGCCGGTCTCTCCCAGGAGCAGTTTCAGGTCACCACTAAAGCAGCCTGAGCACGGGGCCGGGGCAGCCCCACGTCCCCTGCTCACCCTCCGCCTTGCTGCAGCCCTGGACCCGCCGGGAGGAGCGGAGCAAGCCCTGCCGCTGATCGTCGAGGACCAGGAGCGAGCGGCGCT
>NW_008824466.1:249933-252104 GCF_000699105.1 Pygoscelis adeliae
CGAGCGGTGCTCGGGCGCCGGCCACGCAGGCAGGTACCGCTGGTCCCCTGCACCGAAGGGGAGGATGGGGGTGGCAGGACCCCGAAGATGGGATCCGCTGGGCTGGAGAGTATCAGGGAGATGTGGACACCCGCGTTTGCCCCGTCGGATTTAATTTTTAATAACTTCTCCTGATCTTCATCGTACCGTACTGAGTGCTGCCTCCCGGGGGTCAGAGGCCACCCCTAGCCGGACTGTCACATCCACATTGGAAGATAATTAGCAATAATGAACTTTGAGGCAATGGTAACTGGAATACCCAGGCTCCACATGGGACACTTTATGCAATCAGGTTCCTCAACCATCAGTCTCCTCCTGGTCAGCTTCTCTTCCAGCACCTCCATACCTGTTATCTACAGCAAACCTACGTGTACAGTATATATAGACCTTGTACGGCGTAACAGTAGTGAGTGGCTATCGGAGTGGCAACACCCACTGGTTTCAATGTACCCTTTAATCTTATTTATTTGCTTCTAATTTATATATATATATAAAAAAATATATATAAAATTATTTTGCTTAAATTTCTATGGTACACAATAGATGAAAAATAACGAAGACAGAAGTGTCTGAGTTTTTGTAGCACGAGCACCATTTCCCTAAGGCTTGTCCTGGAGGTAGGGTGTAGGGGTGATGGTGACGGAGTAATTCCCAAAGTAGAGAAGCAACATTTTGCTCCAAAGCCAGATGCGATGGCATTCAGAAGGTGTTACAAAGATATTCCCTTCTAGGAACGATGCAGTTGGGGTTTGAAGGGCGGTGCTCGGTGTCCCCCGCATTCGGGAGTGTGATGCTCCAAACCTGGCTCGCTGGGTGTTACAGCAGCCGGTCTGGCGTCTTCGCTCCTTCCAGACCCTTCCTGGAGGTTTGCCTGTGGCTCGGTACAGCCGGTGCAGCTCTTAAATGATCCCAGCTCCTGCGTTCGCCGTGGGATGCAGCCTGCGGAGAGCTGCTGGGTGTCCCAGCCCCAGGGCGTGCAGATCTCCTTTGGGCTTTCACCTGTCTGGGAGAGCGGAGGATGCTCCGCACTAAACCTTCATGCCGCGGGCTTGGTTTGTGACGGCAACCGAAGTTGCCTGGGGGAGCTTTGTTCCACTCCAGGCCTGAATTGGTTCTGTTAAATGGGCTACAAATTGACCTCTTCAAAATGCCTTGATTGCTTTGTCAATGCAGGTGTTGCCCGAGAGCTTGGAGAGGTGAGAAACTTTGCACGGGCTGTCCCCAAACAGGGATTCGAGTGTTCCCGCGGCGGAGGGGAGCGGGGAGGTCAGTGAGTGCTGGCACCAAGGGTCCTGCTGGGCTCTGGGACCCCGAAACGTCCTCTCTGATGTACCCCCCATCGCTGCATCTGTCTAGAAATCACCATCACGGACCCTGCACAGCTTAGCGGAGCTCAGGGGAGTGTGAGGAGCACCCCCCAAAACAGAAATCCCCCATTTTTTAGGCTAATTTTAAAAATTGCTGTATCTTCCAGAGATCATCTAGCGGCAACACTTAATCAGAGCACCATCTCCTGGTCTTTCTGTCTGCCCCCGCAGAGGATTTTAATGTCATTCCACTGTAAATGCTGTTGAATGTATTTCTTTTTGAACAATATATTGTGAGTGATCCCTCTTCTACACGGTAATAAAACTTGGATTCGGGAGTTTTAAAAGCCGCAGTGCTGAGGTTGTCACTCGCTCCTCAAAGCTGCAGGTGGGAGTCCCGGAGGAACCCCAAGGTGGGTGAGCTCTGGGCATGCACGGGGGCCCGGGCACGCGGTGGATGGCAGGTGAGGTGGCCAGGGAAGGGACCACAAGAGGTGGCCCAGAGGAGAAGGAGACCTAGGAGAGGAGATGGGGAGATGGCCTAGGGAAGCAGGAGGTTGCCCAGGGGAGGAAGACTATGGGAGGTGGCCCAGAGGACAAGGAGGTCCAGGGAAGGAGTTGTTCAGGGAAGGAGGAGGGTCATGGAGGATGTTGCCCAGAGGAGGAGATGGTCCAAGGAGGCTGGCTCAGGGGAGAGGAGGGGCAGGGGAGGAGATGGCCCAGCAGAGGTTCTCCAAGGCAGGAGATGTCCAAGGGAGGTTGCCCAGGGGAAGAGGTCCAGGAAAGCAAGAACATGAGAGGTGGCTCAGGGGGAGGGACCCCCGG
>NW_008824466.1:252670-255636 GCF_000699105.1 Pygoscelis adeliae
GGAGCCTCCCTGCCTGCTCCGGGTGCAGGCAGCGGGGCCGAGGGCCTGGCTGATCCCGGGTGCAGCAAGCGTGCCGGCAAACCTCCGTGCCCTGCAGCGCCAGCAAATCCGCCCGTCACCCCTGCGGTGTGACCCTCAGCCCGGCACCGCGTCTCTGGGAGGTGCGTTCTTGGCACGTACACTCTGAAGCCTAATGAGTTCATGGGGTCTTCTAGAGTGTGTTAGCCTCACCTTGCCTTGTGTTGCAGGCCCAGGCGGCAGACATGGAGCTGGAGGAGGCTGGCTTCAAAGGCCAGAAACGCAGTAAGGCTTGTGCTGGTGCCCAGCGCTGCACCCAGGGCACGGGGGTGCCCGGCTCTCCCCCAGTCCTGGACCAACACGCCTTTGCTCCCGTGCTGCTGGGGACGGGCTTGGCCCAGCCACTCCGTAGCAGAACAGTTTGCAAGCCCAGGGTGCAAGAAGCCAGGGCTGCTGTCCTCCTTGCCCCCCCCAGGGCTTTAAGACCTGCTGCTGTGTCCTGACCAGCAGCGCCTCTTTCCTCCTCTCTGCAGACCTGGACCCAGGGAAGCAGCCGGGGTTTGCAGGATCCTGGGCAAGGGAACGCCGGGATCATGGGCTGGACCCCGCTGATGCCCGGCTCAGCCAGGTGTGGGGCGCGGGAGGGGGTTAACAGCGTGGGGCTGAGATGTGGGGGTGCAGTTGGGACCAGCCAGGGGACGATGCAGCACTGACACCGGGGTGCTCCTGCCCTGTCCCACCCCCCCGGTGCACTGAAGCTGCATGAACACCAGTCGCCGGCGGTGCCCCATGCCCGCTCTCCCCTCTGCAGGGGCACAACACGGGTGCGCAGGGCACCGGCAGCAGCGGAGTCAGTGACATCTCTCCTGGCACCTTCCTCGATGGCTCCTGGATGGCTGGTGAGGGGGGACAGGGCACTTTGGTGCTTTCTCAGCTCTGCTTTGCCACCCCCAGCACGCCAGGCCCAAACCCTCCTGCAGAGTGATGCCTCGCTGGGGACTAGCAGATGTGCTGATGCTCAGGCAGATTTTGCAGCTACCGCTATTTAAATAAAACCACAGCGCACCACAGAGACCAAAATAGCAAGTGCTAGGAGAGCAAAATTGTACCCTGGGAACCTGGGGGTGGCCACACAAATGTTGTCGGTGGGGCTTTTGCAAAGACGCAAAGGGCAGTTTGGGACCAGGACTCTCCCATCGCGCAGTGGCTTCCCATTTTTCGCGATAGATGAGCTAACAGCATCCCACCCCTGTGCCCTGCTGCCCCGGCAAGCCTTTGCACTGCACCCACCGCTGGGCTGTGCTGCCATGGTGGAGCGTGGGAGCATCCGTCAGGGTGAAAAATTACCCTGGTTTAGAAAAAAAAGAAGGATGATATCGTGGCTTTTCCTTTTGGAAGCAGTTGAGGTTGAGGATGTTGCTGGAGGGGGTGAGATGCCTTCAGTGTTCGTGCTGAGGCATGCACCAAATGCTCCCTGGTGGAAACAGGCATTGCCGGCACCTCCGAGCTGGTTCAGATCCAGCCGGGTGGGGTGGCTCCTTCCCATCCCTGCCCGGGTGCAGGGGAGGCTCACAGCTCTCTGCTCTCCCACGCAGAGCTGGAAGGACACCATGCCGGGTGTCCCCGGGGTGATGCCAGCCCTGTCCCATGGGAGGAGCGCTGCTGGGGGCTGGCTCAGCTCCTCGGCTCCCAGCCCAGGCCGGGGGACCGGAGCAGCTCCAGCTCTATCTGCACGGAGGACTTCGCTGCCAGGTTTTGGGAGGGCATGGTGGAGCCCCTGCTGTTCTCCGAGGAGGAGGAAGATGAGCCCACTGGGGATGTCCCTACTGAGGGAGATGATCCTGGGCAGGATGAGTCCTTATTCCCCGCAGGGAGAAGACCGAATGTCCAGCGACTGTTGGCGGTGGAGCCGGGCAGGCATCCCTTGCAGGGCAGGTCTCCATCTCTGATGAGGAGGGAGAGCCTGGAGTCTCTGGGAGAGAGGATATCCAGAGTGAGCCAGAGCGATGCTTTGGGGATGGCCTGGGGGGGTCCCTGGCCAGCCCGCTCTGCACAGCCAGCCCTGGGCCGGGAGGACTCTCCCCAGCGGGGTCCATGCTCCAGGGAAGACCTGTTGGCCATTGCCTTGCGCAGTGAAGACCTGGCTGCTGGGCGTCCCTGGAGAGCCCTGGGCACCTTGGCCGGCAGGAGCAGGGCCAGGGCAAGGAGGGGCTCTCCCGACGTTGGTTTGCCAGGGGCCAGCGGTGCCGGGACCAGGGGACATCCCGCCAGCGAGTCCCTGGGGCCAAGACGGCAGGAGCCATGGGCTCTCCAGGGACAGCGTGGAGGGGACACCACCCTCGCTGTGGATGATGTGGAGAAGGAAGGAGCAGGCAGCAGGCAGAGGAGAGCTCCCTGCCTGGCTCACCGTGAGTCTGGGCTGGCCCCGGGGTGCTGGGCCAATGCTGGAGGAGGATGGAGGACCGGGACCGAGCAGGGGGAAGGGACGTGGCTGGGCCAGGGACCCCTCTCTGGGCAGGTGCAGTGAGCTGCGTGCAGGGCGCGGTGGCAGGGACCAGCCCCAGTTGCTCATGGGGTTTGCCTGTGGTGTGCAGGCTCCCCCCCCCCAAAAGCCAATTTTTTTCCCCGCAGGTACTGACACAGCAGCGGGACCCCCTGGGCGATGTGGAACCCGGGGAGATGTGTCATCCTGCCCAGGAGGAGCGACTGAGTCCCGGTGGCAGCGTGGGAAGCAGAAAGCCATCCCGCCCCACAAGGTACGTCCCTGGGCTGGCCATGCCCCGCTGTGGGGCACAGTGGGGTGGGTGTTTCTGCCGCCAAGGGGACAGCCCCAGCTGTGCCAGGATGCGCCGGGTGCTCAGCGATGGGCGAGGCGATGGCTCCTGGCCCTGATCTCTGCCGGCGTGTGGAGAGCAGAGGGGATGTGGCTGGGGGGGGAAGGCCGGGCC
>NW_008824466.1:255852-257885 GCF_000699105.1 Pygoscelis adeliae
GCTTAGATCTGGTGCGAAGGGGACTCGGAGCAAAGGTGACAGAGGCAGGTACGCCGGGGGGGCCAGGGACGGATCCTGCACTGAGGCTGGAGGTTCAGGTGTGCCCACAGATGCCTGCCAGTGACCTGGGAGCAGAAGATAGCACTGGATGCCCAAGAGGGTCCTGGACCCCTGGGTGCTGGGTGGGCATCCCGTGGGCTCTCAGCCTGCGGAGCCAGGGAGCGGTGCAGACGGGGACACGGGTGACGGTGTCCCTGCTGCAGGGCTGGCCTGGCGCTGCTGGCGCACACCCAGGACGCCTGCCGTCGGGACCTGATGGACCTGGGGAGGATGGTGAGATGACCCTGAGATGGCCAGAGCGGGGGCTGGCCAGGCATAGCCATGGGAGGCAGGGACAGGCTGGGGGAGGACTTCAGGCGTGTGGTCCCGGGGTGCCTGTGGTGGGCTGGGGGACAGCAGGCTGCGGGGGGCTGTGCTGGCCACGGCCACCGGCTCTCCTTTGGGCGGGAAGAGCAGTGCTGCTCCTGTGCACGATGCGAGGGCCAGAGCTGGCTCCTGGAAGAGACAAAGACGTGGGAGGTGGAAAAAAGGGGGATTTTCCAGTCTCGGCAGGGGCAGAGAGACTGTGTGGACTGCCAGGAGAGGCTGGAGAAGGAGAGAAGGAAAACATCAGCTTTGGAAGAAGAGAAACTGCAGCTACAGAAGGTCAGTGCCCTCCTGGCTTTCCTGCGGGGCCAGGATCACACCGGCGGGACCCTGGGAAGGAGCACATCACATCCCCTGTCAGAGGCTAAGCCCCTTATCCAGGCATGCACATGTCCCATGGAAAGTGTTCGGTGCTGCCCAAATTCCTAAAAAGCCAAACTGAATTTATCTGCAGGAAGGTTTTATTGAGGGGCTGGAGCTTTTAAGAGAAGAATTCGTTGGGAAAACCACTCTTATGGCTGTATGCAGACTGGGGTTATTGGTCTGCAGGTCAGAAGGTCCCTGGAGAGTCCCAGCAGAGGCAGGGAGAGCTGGCATCTTGGGTGCAGGCAGGGGGAGCAGGCAGGGCTTGATGCTGGGATGGCGATCCCCATGCTGACCACGCTTCCCCACCAGACCTCAGCTCTTGCCAGGGCGGGTCATCAAGCCCTGTGCCGGAGCAGGCTGAGGTGTTGCCACCCTGACCAGGAGGGACTCGGGCATCCTGCATGGAGACTGCCCTTGGGAAGAACCTTCCTGGACCTGGAGAGTGGGCATGGGCTGACGTGACCCCAAATTCTCTTGCAGAGGCTCCGGGAGCTGGAACATCGTACCCGCTCCCTCCTGTGGCAGAGGCAGGAAGCCCTGGCCCAGCTCCACGTGCTGCTCCAGAAGGAGAAGGTGGATGCCCTTCGGCAGCTCCAGGAGGCCCTGGAGCAGGTTGGGGAAGGGAGAAGGGAATGGATGGGGATACGGGATAACTCCAGCTCAGTGCGCCAGCGCTCAGTTAACACAGGGACTCTGCTGGGCAGGGCACACCATGGCTGGTCACATCCAGCCACATCTAAACCGCCGGCTCTGCTTGGCTGGCTGGGGGCTCTGGCTCGTGCAGGGGGGGGGAGCAGTGCTGGGGAGCACAGCAGCCCAGATGTGCTGCTCCTCCGAGGTCACCCAGGTGTTTCGCTCTGCCCACGAGAGGGGCTGTGCAGGGACAGAGGGGTCTGCTGGGCTTATCGGGCAGCAAGCTCAGCAGCTTGCCTCGCAGGGGCTGGGTCTGTGCACTGAGCTGGGGATGCCCCGGGAGGGCAGAGGAGATGCCCTCCCGGTGCCTCCATACTTGACCTGCTCATGCCAAGCCTCCCCTGCTCAGCCCTGGGTGTACAAGGTGCCTCCAGGTCTTTCCTAGAAGCTCTGACCTGGCTGCAAGGCCAATGGTTTTTATACGAGAGGCTGAACGGACTTGGGGGGCAGATCTGGGTGGTGCAGGTGCCTCCCTGATCCGTCTCTCTCCCAGCGGCTGTTTGCCCAGGAAAGGGCTGGTGGGAGCGCCCAGTTGCGAGCGCGGCTGG